>NC_068432.1:14262071-14581071 GCF_023373465.1 Oncorhynchus keta | reverse complement strand
TAACAATAATTCACAGCCATGTGTCACACTGTATCTGATAAGAAGACACCGTGTAATGCTATTCAATTTGACAGTGTAATAGTCTTTGTCTAACTTCAATCCAATCTACAATGATTATATTATATTTTCAGAACATCCTTATCATTGCGTATGTTTATCTAGGACTGACTGAACATCTATTTTAAACAACAAAATGACACCTCAAAGTGTTTCTTGGCTTGATGATGGGTATTTCATAGAGCAGTCTATGATATACAGTCTACAATATTCCATTGGTCTGGCTCGCAGTCTGCGTTTCAATTAATTCCAAAGGTGTTCGATGGGGTTGAGGTCAGGGCTCAGTGCAGGCCAGTCAAGTTCTTCCACACCGATCTCAACAAACCATTTATGTATGGACCTCGCGTTGTACATGGGATCATTGTAATGCTGACACAGTAAAGGGCCTACCAAAAATGGTTGCCACAAAGTTGGAATCAGAGAATTATCTAGCATGTCATTTTATGTTGTAGCGTTAAGATTTCCCCACACTGGACCTAAGGGGCTTAGCCAAACCATGAAAAACAGCCCTAGACCATTATGCCTCCTCCACCAAACATTACAGTTGGCACTCCATTTGGTTAGGTAGCTTTCGACTGGGATCTGAGGAGATTCTCTTTCTAGGACTGACTTAACATCTATTTAAAACAACAAAATGACACCTCAAAGTGTTTCTTGGCTTGATTATGGGTATTTCATAGAGCCGTTTATGATTTACAGTCTACAATTATCCATTGACGTATTTCTACCAAATTAGTTATTGATGATGATTAATACAAATGCATATTTAACCTGTATTAAAGACAACATCACTAAATATTAGGATTTCAGATGAGGGGTATATGTTAAAGGACAAGAAACCTACAAAAACCGTCTCAGCCAGGTATTGCAAAGCTCAGCAGTAGAACATAAAATTTCCATCTCACTGGTTCCTCTTCCAGACAACAGGCCCCCAACAGTGGAAAGACAATGCCCCACTTCAATTTCTCAGGCTCTTTCACACACTTCCTCTATCAAAGCAAACAAAGTGAGAGAATAGGGAATTCGCTGGAAGAATCAATGGTAATCAGGCTACACAGCGCTTCTCCATCCATTAGTGATACCATGAAAGAGAAGTGAACTGGACGGTCAAATAAAAGTCTGTTGGCCTTGAGTGGGAGTGTAGTGAACTCGCCCTGGAACAAACTCGGCAATGAATTCCTCCTCATCGCTCGTTAAGTGACATGCTTTTATCCTACGGTGCGCCCAGTTTTTGGCGTTGTTCAAGCCAATTAGCCTCAAGTCATATCAGAGCTGCCTGTAACTCTCTTTGTACGGTTTTCTCTGTTGCCACGTCGTTCTGTTGCTCAATGATACTCTAAGCCCTAACTCAGAGTCAGGCGGTGACAACTTCTCCCAGAATGAAGGGCATATGTGGTGAATGTGTGTAACTTCTTTTACGTCAGAAGATACATTAATGGGATGAGAAACCTGTTCAGACATGTGTCATTGGAGTCTAATTGATGTCTCTGTTCCATTGAATTCATTGATCACAGACAGTATGAGTGAGGCCCCATATCATTGGCACATGCAAAGACCTAAGTTTAGTACAGCTCTCAGCAATTCATCTCACCAACTGTACAGTCTCCTAATTTATTTCATATCCACCTTGGTAGCCCTTTAGATCCAGTGATTAGTTTTAGCTGTACTGAAAAAGTTACACCTAAAATGAAGACTGAAAGTGAATGTTTATATCTTGAAGATTGAGGTCTCATCATAGATGCCTTCTTATTTTCTGCTTGCTCTTTAATTATACTCTAGGTCTTTTCCTTTAAAACAGAATTCTCAGATGTACCTTCAAATGGTTGCTATGGTGCCATATGAATTGAGGACGAGCAAGAAATGACACTCAAAGGAGAGCCTCGATGAGATATTCCGTAAGAGAAATAAGCAGACCATGTTATAGAAGACATGTCATTCTTAATCTTTCCAAAGTGAAATGACATCTGGAGGCACGTCAGAAACGAATGGGCACAAAGCAATGTTCTTGTAAGCAGCCGCTTGACATAATCCAAAGTATCATCATGAATACCAAAGATGTCTACAGGCAGGGTAGCCCATTATTAATGTACTAAAAACCGGGCCTAATTTATTTGGGAAATATGTATGCTCTTCCTTTGACAGATGAATGGATAAAGACCAAAGAGAGAAAGTGTTGTGAAAACAAAACTGACTGACTTTCGAAAACACCTCTCAACATAAGAGCTTTACCATTCCACGGCCAATGGTTGAGCTCAGATCTATTTTAATGCTGATTGAAAGTCAGGCAGTGGTGCCATAGAATCTTTGAAGATTAGAAGTGAGGACCCTCTCAGTATGGATGAGTAAGTGCTGTTGTTTACTCCCGTGTACGAATATACAGTATTCTCGACATAGCTGATCCTAATATACCTACTACTATAGATCAGTGGTGAACGGCGATATTTGAGATTAGGGAGGATGATTTTATTTTCATTAGCATGGCTTTCTTTCTATTACAGCATATTGGATGACTGTCACTCATATTCCATTCACACAGCGGAATGTAACATTGATAGGCTTAGGCTACTACATGATACATATACTTACTCTATACCAACATGAGGTTGCTACAACCTAGCCTACAAATTAAAGTTTACAATGTACACTACATGACAAAAGGATGCTGACACCTACTCGTCAAACAACTCATTCCAAAATCATGGACATTAATATGGAGTTCGTCTGACCCTTTGCTGCTGTAACAGCCTCCACTCTTCTGAAAAGGCTTTCCACTAGATGTTGGAACATTAGTGCGAGGACTTGCTTCCATTTAACCACAAGAGCATTAGTGAGGTCGGCACTGATGTTTGGCGATTAGGTCTGGCTCGAGACTTGTGTTTCAATTCATCCCAAAGGCGTTCGATGGGGTTGAGGTCAGGGCTCAGTGCAGACCAGTCAAGCTCTTCCACACCGATCTCGAAACACCCAAACTGTTGCCACAAAGTTGGAAGCACAAAATAGTCTATATGTCATTGTATTCGGTAGCATTAAGATTTCCCTTCACTCGACCTAAGGGGCCTAGACCGAACCATGAAAAATAGCCTCAGACAATTATTCCTCCTCCACCAAAATTTCCAGTTGGCACTATGTATTTGGGCAGGTAAGCATTCTCCAGGCATCCGCCAAACCCAGATATACAAACTGACACGTTGAAAGTCAATAAGCTCTTCAGTAAGGTCATATATTGCACTGGTCATCCCCAAAGCTAATACTCCCTTTGGCCGCTTTTCCTTCCAGGTCTCTGCTCAATTTAATACAACTGTCAGCAATTCGGGAGGGTGAAATATCCTAATCCATGAATTTGAAGGGGTGTCCACATACTTTTCTATACACAGTGCCTTCAGTAAGTATTCAGACTTCTTGACTGTTTCCACATTTTGTTACATTACAGCCCTATCTTAAAATGGATTAATTAATTGATTTAGCTCATTTATAAAAAATAAAAATAAAATCACATTTATATAATTTTTCAGACCCTTTAATCAGAACATTGTTGAAGCATCTTTGGCAGTGATTACAGCCTTGATTTTTCTTGTGTATGACGCTACAAGCTTGGCACACCTGTATTTGGGGAATTTCTCCCATTCTTCTCTGCAGATCCTCTCAAGCTCTGTCAGGTTGTATGGGGTGCGTCGCTGCACAGCTATTTTAAGGTCTCTTCAGAGATGTTCGATCAGGGTTTGATGTCAGGGCTCAGGCTGGGCCACTCAAGGACATTCAGAGACTTGTCCCGAAGCCACTCCTGTGTTGTCTTGGCTGTGTGCTTAGGGTCTTTGTCCTGTTGGAAGGTGAACCTTTTCCCCAGTCTGAGGTCCTGAGTAATCTGGAGCAGGTTTTCCTCAAGGATCTGTCTGTACGTTGCACTGTTCATCTTTCCCTTGATCCCGACTAGTCTCCCAGTCCCTGCCTCTGAAAAACATCCCCCCCCCCCAGCAGGATGCTGCCACCACCATGCTTCACCGTAGGGATGGTGCCAGGTTTCCTCCAGATGTGGCATTCAGGTCAAATAGTTCAATCTTGGTTTCATCATACCAGAGAATCTTGTTTCTCATGGTCTGAGAGTCCTTTAGGTGTATTTTGGCAAACTCCAAGCGGGCTGTCATGTACGTTTTACTGGTAGACTGTCTGGCCACTCTACCATAAGGGCCTGATTGGTGGAGTGCTACGGAGATGGTTGTCCGTCCGGGAGGTTATCCCATCTCCACAGAGGAACTCTGGAGCTCTGTCAGAGTTACCATCTGGTTCTTGGTCACCACCCTGACCAAGGCCTGTCTCCCCCGATAGCTAAGTTTGGCAAGGAAGCCAGCTCTAGGAAGAGTCTTGCTGGCTCAACACTTCAGTTTAAGAATGATGGAGGCCACTGTGTTCTGAGATGCACTGTGAACTGCGGGAATGTATATAGACAGGTGTGTGCCTTCCAAAATCATGTCCAATCAATTGAATTTACCACAGGTGGACTTCAATCAAGTTGTAGAAACATCTCAAGGATGACCAATGGAATTATAGAGTATTGTGTGTAGATTTCTGAGGATTTGTGTTTATTTAATCCATTTTAGAATAAGGCTGTAACTTTGTGAAGGCACTGTATAGTGTAGATTAGGTTACGCTCTGCTGTAGGTAGAGAAGCTCATGCATATGATGTGAAGAAATATAGAGAGTTTTGACAGGTGTTTATCTGAATTAAAATATCAATGCTAAGTCTCTAGACTTAAGCGTTTTTATTTTCTTAGTCGGTGGGTATACTAAGCTCTTAAATCAAATCAGTTCATTGGGAGCTCACACAGATTTGCTGGTGTAATGGCAGGTTACTAGCTCCAACAGTGCTGTAGAACCTCCACAGACTTGTGACTAACAGAAATGGAATAATGTGTCCATGAACAAAGGGGGGTCAAAATCAAAAGTTACAGTCAGTATCACACTTATAGGTAGGACATTCAACAAGTATAGCACTTACACAAATGACTGACGATTGGCTAAGAGAAATTGATGATAAAAAGATTGTGGAGGCTGTTTTGTTAGACTTCAGTGTGGCTTTTGACATTATAGATCATAGCCTGCTGCTGGAAAAATGTATATGTTATGGCTTTACACCCCCTGCAATATTGTGGTTAAAGAGTTACCTGTCTAACAACACAGAGGGTGTTCTTTAATGGAAGCCTCTCCAACATAATTCAGGTAGAATCAGGAATTCCCCAGGACAGCTGTCTAGGCCCCTTACTTTTTCAATCTTTATTAACGACATGCCACAGGCTTTGAGTAAAGCCAGTGTGTCTATGTACGCGGATGACTCAACACCGTACACATCAGCTACTACACCAAATTAAATTACTGCAATACTTAACCTCTCTAGGGTATGTGGGACGCGTCCCACCTGGCCAACATCCAGTGAGATTGCAAAGCGCCAAATTCAAATACAGAAATACTCATTATAAAAATTCAGAAAACAAAACATATTTTACATAGGTTTAACTTGTTATGGCTGCAATCCCGATATCAGGATAAGTGTCATCAACAACCGCTGAATAGCATAGCGCTACATACAATAAATATTGCTATAAATATTTATATTCATGAAATTACAAGTGCAATATAAGAAAACACAGCTAAGCCTTTTGTTAATCCACCTGTCGTGTCAGATTTTGAAATGATGCTTTACAGCGAAAGCAATCCAAACGTTTGTGTAAATTTATCGGTCGCACGATAAAACATTAAGTACACCTAGCATCAGGTAGCTTGGTCACGAAAATCAGAAAAGCAATCAAATGAACCGTTTACCTTAGATGATCTTCAGATGTTTTCACTCACGAGACTCCCAGTTACACAAATGTTCCTTAAAGATTATTTTTAGATCCAAAATACCTCCGTTTGTCACATTATGTTCAGAAATCCACAGGAAAGAACGGTCACGGCAACGCAGACAAATTCCAAATAGTTTCCATAATGTCCCCAGAAACATGTAAAATGTTTTTTTATAATCAAACCTCAGGTTGTTTTTAAAATATATAATCGATAATATATCAACCGCCAAATGTGTCAGTTTTTAAAAATGCTTTTTGGCGAAATCATACGATTATTTAAGGGTTTTCCTGTGGTGAAGTAGAAGCGGACCAAAATGCAGCGTGGTGGTTATTCATGTTCTTTAATAAATTAACTAGACATGAAATAACTAACAAAACAATAAATGTGGAAAACCAAAAACAGTCCTATCTAGTGCAAGCACAGAGACAGGAACAATCACCCACAAACACACAGTGAAACCCAGGCTACCTAAATATGGTTCCCAATCAGAGACAATGACTAACACCTGCCTCTGATTGAGAACCATATCAGGCCAGACATAGACAAACAAGACATCCAACATAGAATGCCCACTCAGATCACACCCTGACCAACCAAAACATAGAAACATACAAAGCAAACTATGGTCAGGGTGTGACAGATTATTTGAGAACATAGCCCAGTAGACAAATCATTACAAACAGTTACCAGCCAAGAAGAAGTTACACAAGTCTGAAATAGAGATAAAATGAACCCCTTACATTTGATGACCTTCATATGGTTGCACTCAGAATACATTTATTTACTCAATAAATGTTCCTTTTGTTCGATAAAG
The DNA here is from genome assembly GCF_023373465.1 of Oncorhynchus keta. Taxonomy (NCBI): domain Eukaryota; kingdom Metazoa; phylum Chordata; class Actinopteri; order Salmoniformes; family Salmonidae; genus Oncorhynchus; species Oncorhynchus keta. The sequence continues at coordinate 14,574,362 of NC_068432.1, read as the reverse complement.
TCTCTTTATATCCAAAAACCTCCTTTTTGTTTGCGCGTTTTCTTCAGAAATCCACAGGGTCCAACGCAGTCAAAACTGGCAGACAAAAAAATCCAAATTGATAAGTTCATAAAAACATATCAAACAATGTTTACATTCAATCCTCAGGTTGTTTTTAGCCTAAATAATCAATAATATTTCAACCGGACAATAACATTGTCAACATAAAAGGTAAACAAGAAAGGCACTCTCTCGGGATTGCACATGAAAAAGCTCTGTGACACGGCAGAGTCCACTCATTCAGACTGGTCTTACTCCCTCATTTATCAGAATACAAGCCTGAAACAAAGACTGTTGACATCTAGTGGAAGGCATAGGAGCTGTAATTTGAGTCCTAAGTCAATGGATACTGTAATGTCATTGTAATGGCATTGAATAGAAAAAAAAGAAGAAAAAAATACTTCCTGAATGGATTTTTCTCAGGTTTTCACCTGCCAAATCAATTCTGTTATTTTAACAGTTTTGGAAACTTTAGAGTGTTTTCTATCCAAATCTACCAGTTATATGCATATCATATCTTCTGGGCCCGAGAAGCAGGCAGTTTAATTTGGGCATGCTTTTCATCCAAAAAATTCCGAATGCTGCCCCCTACCCTAGAGAAGTTAACAAAGAGCTGCAGTTAATTTCAGAGTGGGTGGAAAGGAATAAGTTAATCCTTAATATTTCTAAAACTAAAAGCACTGTATTTGGGACAAATAATTCACTAAACCCTAAACCTCAACAAAATATTGTAATAAATAATATGGGAATTGAACAAGTTGAGGTGACTAAACTGCTTGGAGTAACCCTGGTTTGAAACCTGTCATGGTCAAAACATATTGATACAACAACAGCTAAGATTTGGAGAAGTCTGTCCATAATAAAGCGCTACTCTACTTTCTTAAGAGCACTATCAACAAGGCAGGTCCTACAGTCCCAAGTTTTGTAGCACCTGGACTACTGTTCAGTCATGTGGTCAGGTGCCACTAAAAGGGACTTAGGAAAATTACAATTGGCTCAGAACAGGGCAGCACGGCTGGCCCTTGGATGTACACAGAGAGCTACCATTAATAATATACATGTCAAGCTCTCCTGGCTCAAAGTGAAGGAGAGATTGACTTCATCCCCACTTGTATTTATAAGAGGTATTGCCGTGTTCAATGCACTGAGCTGTCTGTTTGAACTACAGGCGCACAGCTCAGACACCCATGCATACGCCACAAGACATGCTACAAGTCCAAAACAGACTATGGGAGTCACACAGTACTACATAGAGCCATGACTACATGGAACTCTATTCCACATCAAGTAACAGATTTAAGCAGTAAAATTTGATTTAAAAAACCAGATAAAATAATGAACCTTATGGAACAGCGATGACTGTGAAGCAACACAAACATAGGCACAAACACATACATACACGCACTATAAACACATGTACACATGGATTTTGTATTGTAGATACGTGGTAGTGGTGGAGTAGGGGCCTGAGGGCATAAAGTGTGTTGTGAAATCTGTGAATGTATTATAATGTTTTTAAAATTGTATAGCTGCCTTAATTTTGCTGGACCCCAGGAAGAGTAGCTGCTGCCTTGGCAGCAAATACAAACAAGAACATACTCGCTGTTTTAGCACATAATAACCATATAATGACTTAATTCTCTAAGTATTTTGAGTTTTTATAGTACAATCTGTGCAAAAAAAACTCCAAGTACCATCACTCATCATCATGTATTAATTGTTTATCTTCACTTGACCCTAACACTTCCATAAAAATACAAGGTGTGTATAGACAGAATATCATTTGGAAAATAAAATGGTATGTGCAGCAGGTGAGGCCCACCCTTGGATGTCCTCCTGCAGGCTTGGGTAAAGCCTCAGATCTCTCCGTTTCTGCTGAGTATTAGAACCTCCGGGAGGTTCAAGCCAGCACCACATCTCTTCCGCCGTATTGACCCTATGACTGCGCCATTGACCTCCTCCCTTGCACTACACTGCCTTGGAGGTGGCTTTATTCCCTGTCTGGTCTGGAGACCAAGACCATGGACGGCAGGGATCATTCATTCTTCTTTGTGGAGAATAACAAAACCCGTCTCCCTTGTATCAACTACCGGGACCTTAATGACATCACGGTAAAGAACTATTACCTGCTACTACTTCTCTCCTCTGCTTTTGAGCCTCTCCAGGGGGCGACTGTATTCTTGAAGTTGGACCTTCAGAACACCTACCATCTGGTTCAGATATGGGAAGAAGACGAATGGAAGACGGCCTTTAACACAGCTAGAGGGCACTACGAGTATCTGGTTATGCCATTCGGACTGATCAACACTCCAGCAGTGTTCCAGGCTCTGGTCAATGATGTGCTTCGTGACATGTTGAACCGGTTCTTGTTTGTCTATCTTGACGACATCTTTGTTTTTTCCTGTTCGGTTCAGGTGCATGTTCTCCACATCTGTTAACCTCAGCCAAGGAGACAGCCCCACTCATGGTACAGCTTGTCTTCTGAATCCATGGACTTCCAGACGATATAGACTCTGATCATGGTCCTCAGTTCTCATCACGATTCTGGAAGGTGTTCTGCACCCTCATTGGGTCGTCGGCCAGCCTGTCTTCCTTGTTTCATCCTCAATCTAAAGGCCAGTCGGAGCATGCCAATCAGAACCTGATGATTCTTCTGTGCCTCGTCTCGGCCAACCCCCACCACCTGGAACCAGCAACTCGTGTGGGTGAAGTATGCCCAGAACTCCCTTCCCTGCTCGGCCACTGGTAGAGGAAAAGGTCAACATACCCCTCGGCCCAAATGTTTGTCTGGGCCGAGAGTAGGTCTGTCACACTCTGATCTGTTTCACCTGTCTTGTGCTGGTCTCCACCCCCCACCAAGTGTCTCCCATTTTCCCCATTATCCCCTGTGTATTTATACCTGCGTTTTATGTTTGTCTGTTGCCAGTTCGTCTTGTCAAGTCTTGCCAGCATTTTTCTCTGTGTTTTTTCCTCTTTCTGGTTTTTGTTCTAGTCTCCCCTGTTGCCTGTCCTGACCCTGCCTGCTGTCTACATCTGCCAACTATTTACCAGGATTATGAATCCATGCCTGTCCTTGACCTGCCTTTGGCCTGCCCCAGTGTACTCAATAAATCTGCCTCAAGTGTCTGCATCTCGGTCTCACCCTGAGTCATGATAAGTTCATAGAATCTATAGAGTTCATAGGAATCAGTTTTAATAATGCGTTGAACGCTCAAGCTTAATATGAGAAATTATTTCAAATTTGCCAAAATAATTAAGTTAGCCAAGACCATAGGAGAGGAGCATAGAGAATATATGGACACATGTATTTGTTCAATGAAATGCTAGTCTGAGGAGGTCTGGTAGCAAACCAACTACCACAGAGTCAAAAGGATATTAGCTCTGTAATATCACAATGATAACCATCAGTGCTGTTGTGGTTGTTTTCTCCTCTATATCACTGATAGCCGTAACCCCTCCAGAGAACAACATGGTCACATTCCAAGAATGACATTTCTCATTCAGGACAGGCTTTGCTCACACAGCTTGATATACATGAACAGATAAACCTTGTGCAGATATCTTTGAGGCAAATCATGATTCCTCCCCTTTGCGCTTGGCTGATAATTTTATTCCAAGCTGAAAAACAAAGTTCTTTCAAAATTTGACATGCGTATTTGCGAAGTAAATAACATTCGAAGGAAAGAAAAAAGCAGGAGAAAGAAACACATGAATGTATCCCCTAACAAACCCTGGGACTTAAAACCTCCTTAAAAGAAGCAGTCTCACTATCATCTCCCTAAAGCAAGCATCATTACACCATAGAACAATACAATAAGTAATATGGAATATAACCTAGTTCTGCGCATTCATGCACTGAGACATAATGTACCGAATCATATTCCATTATTTATAGTGTTTACCTAGCTCAAAATGACCGTCTTGTTGGGAATACATGCCATCTCAATGTTCGAACAAGTGTCATTAATGCAATAGATAGGCACTCCCCACATTTGTTTTTTGTTTTACAACTCTCAAGAGGAATATTATTTAGCATTTGTTCCTTGCAAAACACAGTTTTGTTCATCAATGTTTGATCACTACTCCATAATTAGTGGTAAGAGAGTATGTTGCTGTTACGGGCGGCATTATCTCCTTAATGGAAAAGAGGCAGAGGCCTAATTGTACAAACGGCTGTTGAAGAAGGTCAAAGCCACTACATACACATACACACGCATCCACACACAGCTGCTTCCCACGACCAGGAAAACGATGGACCGATATAAAGCGAAAGTGACCCTCATTTACTGACTAAAAAGTATCTTCAACAGAGTACGGCACTACCACCTGAGTCTGTCTGGGGTTCCACTGAACACAGTGCACAAAATATACGGTTAGGTGTTATACAAGTTATATTAATACAGAGCTCAAGAACACCTCCCACATCTGAGTAAATTGGAACACAGATGGTAGTTCTCAAATTACAGCATCTGATAAAATTAACTCTGGGAGGTGTCAAGGACATGTCTGGAATATCAACAAGATAGGCCTACAGCCCACATAGCTCAGCCACTAACAGGGGCTCCTATATGTGCAATATATAAAGAAAAGTCAATTTCTTATTTTTCCTCTCGCATGTCCTCTGTAATCCGAAACTAAGTGTTATTTGACTTGCTCAGAATGATAATATACCAGTTCCTGGTTGGCCTTTATCCACATGATCAAAGTACTGTAATTGGTAGATAGATGAAAGTACCGTAGGTCTGGCCAATCTATAGAACTCCATAAGCAAACAAAGGCCAGCTACACCTCAACAACTAAACCATTAGGAACCCAATGGAGGAACACCATTACACGGCTCCATCTTAGTGCGTAATGCAGTGCACCCTACATCTCTATTCTCCAGCTTCATCATGTAGAGACTCCTCATTTGTAGACATTACTTTGAAGGAACATGGGGAAAATATTTGACTTTGCTGGGATCTGCTGTCATGCAACATAAAAGAACGGGCCCTTTGTCCAAGTCCGAAGAGGTGACCACTACGCTGCAACAGCCTTAAGAACGGCAAGGCTGTTACCAATAACAGTGTAACTTTCTCACTCATGATGATCTGCAATCATGGTACCATCCACATTAATGTAGAGGTGTTTAGAAACATTATTTTCTCATTTACAATAAAAGTGACTCAAATGACACAATACATTATTTACTATTCATCTCTATTGGGCACAAAATAATCTGAAACACAACCAAAACAGAGTCACAAGCTTCGTGTAATCATTGTGTGCAAGGAATATGGGACCAAACACTAAAGTTTTTACTACTTTATGTATAAGAATCTTTAGAGGTATCAATAACTTTGACCCCTACCTTTTTGAGAATTAGTTGTATTACTTGTTAAACAAAATGTACTTCTCTGAGCAATTGTATTAGTCTAAACCATTAGAACTTCCATTTATTTTGTAGGATACAATATAGCTCAGATTTTTGATTTTTTTTATACAGTCATTATTGCTCATCTTTATCAAAGGTGTCAATAATTTCAAACCCCACTGTATGTACAGATGACAGTCAACATCAATGCTGGTGTCGCCTCTGTGTATTGTGCACTCGAGGCAGAGTGGATAATACAATGGCGTAGCACTTCAGATGGAAAAACACGCATCAAAACAACAACATGCACATAGAACATCTTTAAAGTCTGCAATCTCAAAAAAATGTGTCTGTTTACAATATTCTCCCCATATGGCACACCGGTGTCACCGTCCCAATTTGCTTCCTGGGTTTTTGAAAGGGAGAGGCAGATTCTGAGGACCTGCTGCTATGCTAGCGAGATGAGATTTCTCTCACTGGGATTCTACTCCCACTGATATAATTACTTGTTTTTCTAGGGCACTGATGTATCATTTTTGCACCAGGAAGTACAACAACTTTTCCCCAAGAAAAGGAAGAGGAAGAAAATCCAAAACCACAGGTCAGCATGGTATCAATTTATCTTGTCAGCACTTGCAGGTATGACGAGGTCAGTCTCTCGAAATATGGGACAAGGAAACTCGACAATCAATGTGATGTATTGGAAAGGGTCTAAGGTGTCATGCCCATTGAAGCAAATGTTATCCATATTTAGGATACAAAATACAAGTTGTAGACCATTTCACCAAGCATTAATTCAAAGATATGGAATTTGGCCATGAATCCCATCGGTGTCCCCTGAATTTGGCCTCCAGTTCCCCCTAACCCTCTCCAGGTGCCCTCTCCACCATGTCTTTTCTAGTCCCACACCAGAAGCTGGGAGAACACTAAATTAAGCAGAATTTTTATTTTCTTATGCTCCTCACATGGTGCACAAAATATAATTCTGAAGTGGGATTACAAAAAACTGCCTGTAATATAACACAATGCTTATTACAGCATTACATGATGAATGCATATCATTAAAAAAACTGCAGTCTGCACAACGTAATGGCTTGTAAAAATAAATGCACATACATTAACATTTCTTAGTATTTTATGTTGAGGTAGTATGCTTCTACGATTTTTGTCCTGAAAAGTTTTAATTTTCACTGTGAGAAATAAACGGCAGTCTCCCTGAACCGAGAGTGCTGTAAAAATTGCAATCCTTATTCCTGTATGTTGGTAATTGGTCTTGTTTAAAGCATCGGTGTCACAGGACATCTGGTAGCCCCACAGGCTGTTAAGGCCCCGACATGGCTCCCTCTGGTGAATTGGTGTTCATATTCTCATAAGCAGTTAGTATGCACAGCAGAAGCAGTCAGCATTTTATTTAATATCGGTATTGGACTCTGGGTGTAGCCATCACCGCCAATACAGAAAAACAGCGCCAAGATGAAATTACTTTCAGGACTTGGAAAGAGAGAGCCTAAGAGGAATGCCATTTTAGTTTCTCTACAGATAAATGTAACCGACACTGGCACTATGCCCGTAATAGCAGCTATGTCTATCCCCTGGCTTCCCCTTGCTGTGAGATATCCAGTATCCAGGCAGAAATAAGGTCTTACAATTACTTTGAGGTGATACGATGACATCAAAGAATCATTTTTATTTCATTAGGAGTTAATATACTGAACTGTAAACTAAGCAGTATTTTAGTCAGTACAATCAGTGGGAAACAGACACAGGTTGAGAGCTAGGAGTCTCTCTTCCCAAAGGATCATCATTTTGAAGCCTATGTTTTGTTCGAGGGCCAAACACCTCTCACATCTGTTCTTGGAAAGCCTTTATAGAGCTGTAGTAGCAAGCTCATGAACAGCAGCAGCTTGTTATCACTGGGTTACTGATACATTTTTAATACCCCCCTTGGCAACCATTAATGTAGTGCCTGCCTGGCTGGGAACAATAAGTTGTGTTTAACACACTCTTCTTCAAGTCTCCAATACTATGGTCTCTGAGAAGAGGTGTAGCATACAAGCATTACTGTGATGCTCCACAAATGCCTCATCATTGGCCCAAAGGCAAATTGAAGTTGACTGTCTCCCAGGGATCAATTGTGTACATGTATTGTTCTCATATGTAATGTCTCATTGTGGTTATATGCTCAAACACAAACACAAGCATGCACACTTGTGCACACACAACTCTACATGTAGCTGTATATAATCCAATCAGTGCACAGTACTCTCTTAATTACCCTTCCCCTTCAACCTGCTGGGTTAAAAACATGTATTTGTTTGACCAAAACTGACACTACAGATTGCAACTTGCAATAAATGCTAAGGGGGCCCTTCTCTGTTCCCAAAGCCTACAAGAGAAAAAATAAAAGTGTGTGGGCTGCACTGTAGAGCCTCACCCTCCTCTCTCCTCTACACTCCCCTACTGGTATATCCTGTTCTAATTATAACAGGGGAGGAGAAAAGCCACTGTCATAACATTTATATCTATCGTGCCTCGTGCCTCAAGGTCACTTTCCGCCATCTTGGAGGCTCCCCTCAGACAAGCCTATTCATAACACAGGGGATCGCAATTGCACATTCTGACACCTGAGTTTACCTCAGCTCTATCATTTACCAGACTCAGTCTCTTCTACTAAAATCTCCCTCAGGGGTAGAGTGGGGACACAGACAGGTCAGACGCCAGGAGATTGTATTCAGAAATAACCCACTTAATCTTAGTAGTAAAGTCTACATTCTCAAAGAGTAAAAGACGGACGGCTTGTTAAACCAAAAGTTGTTGCACATCCCACAGCTTTAGCTGCAGCTACAAAATGGCATTTCTATTAATTAGGGTGTAAGGATTTCCTGTGGTGGACATCTTGTTATAGCTTGTTAATAAGTTGTTGATAAAAATCTGATCAAAAATGTATCATTACATTAACATTTTCCACATTGTCTTACAAGGTGGGATTAAAATGATTTAATTGTCATTGTGTTGTCAATGATCTACACAAAATACTCTGTAATGTCCTAGTGGTGCAAACATTCAAACATTTGTAAAAAAAAAAAAAAAAAAAACACCAATCATTATCTTGATTACATACTGTAAGTATTCAACCCGCTAAGTCAATGCATACTAGAATCACGTTTGGCAGCGATTACAGCTGTGAGTCGTTCTGGGTAAATCTCTAAGAGCTTTGCACACCTGGATTGTATAATATTTGCACATTAATATTTTAAAAATTCTTCAAGTTCTGTCAAGTTGGTTGCTGATCATTGCTAGACAGCCATTTTCAAGTCTTGCAGTGTTTGTTTTTCAACAGACATAATGGGACCCATATCATCCAAATAGTTGACTCAAGTTTGTCAAAGAGCACCTGGAAGCACCTGGATGATCATCAAAAGTCTTTGAAGAATGTTCTATGGACAGGTGTAGTAAGGCCAGTGTTATTGCTTCTGTAATCAGCATAACAGTTTTCAGCTGTGCTAACATAATTTCAAAAAGGTTTTCTAATGATCAATTAGCCTTTTAAAATGATACACTTGGATTAGCTAACAACGTGCCATTGGAACATTTACATTACATTTACATTTAAGTCATTTAGCAGACGCTCTTATCCAGAGCGACTTACAAATTGGTGCATTCACCTTATGACATCCAGTGGAACAGCCACTTTACAATAGTGCATCTAAATCTTTTAAGGGGGGGGGGGGTGAGAAGGATTACTTTATCCTATCCTAGGTATTCCTTAAAGAGGTGGGGTTTCAGGTGTCTCCGGAAGGTGGTGATTGACTCCGCTGTCCTGGCGTCGTGAGGGAGTGTGTTCCACCATTGGGGAGCCAGAGCAGCGAACAGTTTTGACTGGGCTGAGCGGGAACTGTACTTCCTCAGTGGTAGGGAGGCGAGCAGGCCAGAGGTGGATGAACGCAGTGCCCTTGTTTGGGTGTAGGGCCTGATCAGAGCCTGAACAGAACACAGGAGTGATGGTTGCTGATAATGGCCTCTGTACGCCTATGTAGATATTCCATAAAAAATAAGCTGTTTCCAGCTAAAAAAAATAATTTACAACATTAACAATGTCTACACTGTATTTCTGATCAATTTGATGTTATTTTAATGGACAAAAAAATGTGCTTTTCTTTCAAAAACAAGGGCATATCTAAGTGACCCCAAACTTTTGAACCGTATTGTATATTGTCAAGAACACTTGGCATCTAAACGGCTATTAATACATGAAACTCTACTGTGCTCATCCTCGTCTGTTCTGTTGTAAAAATATCCATATCTACTTATTAATAATATAGGGATTGGCCCATGAAGCATCTCACAATTACTCAATGATCACTTGGGTACTAGCAGTGAGAAGTCTGTTGAGTACTAGCTAGAGTTCTGAGGGGCACTTCACACAGCCGAGCTTAGAGGAGTCTTTCCTGCAGGATGAGATGTAGTCTGCTGTGACCTGAACCACGAGGGATCCAGGGTGCAACCACCAATTTCCACAAGGTCAACAGTTGAGGAAATAACTAGGGCCTCAAACAGAGTGGGGAAACCATGATGACTGTTCTCAACCACTCAGCTAGCTGTCGTGTTCCCAGAGCGCTTTTCCCCATTGGTTTCAGAGTCAGTTGTAGCGTGTCTAGCTTCCTTTTCAGAGGGGGCCTGGTGCTTGGAACAAAAGGACAAACACCAAGAAAATGATATTTTCTGACATAGATAAGTGAAAGCAAAGTCAAGAGACTATCATATTGAGTTTGAATACTGCTTGTGACTTGGCCCTGACTTTCCAATATTTCGTAATAGTCCTGCAGATGGCATATCTAATGGACACCTCCACCATTGCAGGTTTCGTCTATCCTTGTACTGCCATTCGAAATGTGCCAGAGCAGTCTCTGAGCTGACATGGATCCACCCTTTCCTCTGGCAAATATAAATTACAGGCCAATTGCTTGGACTTTGACTCAGTCCGGAGGGATCTCATTGTGAATTGGATTGCCCGATTGCAGACCGATGGATAAGGATCTATACCAGGCCTGTCTGTCTTCATGCAGAGAGAAGGGTAAGCCCTGACACATCCTCCCTTCAGTTTGACCCTGATTGACACCGCCTGATTCTTGATTACATCCTCTGTGAACCATTGGGTGTTGTACTTTTACAGTCGGTAATGTGAGCGATCGAGTCCTTACATTTAGATTGTCAGCTGCCATCTTGTTACAGAACAATACTAATATCATACTGGCAAGGCTCAATTCAACACAATTTGGGCACACTTTTATATGGTAATTTTGTGGAAACAACCACTCCCCATGTCCTGTCACTTGCCAACAGTCGGCGAGACATACACATATCCTTAAGCTGAGAGAGACCCTGAGTAGCAGTGATAAGAGGAGCTGTGTGTTGCTACTCGACCGTCAATTGTCACAATAAACGGAATAACTAAAAGAGGGCTGTGACGGTTGAAAATTCAACATGGCTACTTTCATGCTTAATTCAAAATGTAACAACATTCATTCTCTTTTAAAAAATTACACAGATGCCCCTCTGCTTTTTTACCGCTTTCAATTCCACAGGGTCCTCGCTAACATATGCAGAAATGAGCTTGTTCAATTTGAGTTATTTGATTAATAATTGATTGGGCCAAGCATTTGAACAAGGTTAAAGACCAATTTAAAATACTGGATCATTTTCAAACTTTGCATTGAAGTCAGCAGAGCAGCAACACGTTACTAGAAATGGGACAAAATGGGGAATTAGGACTTGCTGCAGTGCTAGGGAAGCACATTTTATTTTGTGCTGATCTTGCTGTGGGCCATTAGAGAAATGTCAACATGCTCTCAATGGGAGTGCTGTTTAAATATCTTTATCCTTTAGCTGCCAGTCCAACGACAGCTAGCTAGTCGTAAAGTATGCTCACAACATCAAGACATGTCAGTGTCGTCCAATGTTTTGGAGCCCTTATGGTCCTTCCCATAACATTTGGTATAACTTTAGAGTGGTGAGTGGAACATTACACCCATCAAGTTCTCTCAAGTCGTTTGGCTCTTCAGTGCACTGAAAAGCAAATTTCACCCAGAAACCAGGCCAGACCATGATCCCCTGCGGCCCTCTCTCAAATATACTTTCTTAGCAAAGAAAATAGAGAAAGCTGAGCAGCTGAGCTTCTGTATGATGAATGAACATGGCAGCCAGATGTAAGAGTGCAGAACTGCATTTGTTAATCCCAAATCAAATTGATTGTGAAGCTCAACTAAGTCACTTATTGATGATTTGAACAGGATGTGCAAAAAATGCTACTATCGATCCCATGACTTGAATGGCATTTGTGCCACAAATGCAAAAATGTCAGTATGTGGAAAAAGTGCCAAGGAAACTAAACCGATGCATGGATTGTTGTCATACCTTGTCCATAGACTGCTTACAGGATAAGGAAACCATTGTCAATTATTTGTAATTTGGGTGATATATGCCTTTAAGGTGAAGAAATATTGCCCCTGCAGCTTTTATGATCCGTGCCTTGGCTCACAACACAATGTCAGACTCTCCCAAGGCAATGGGGTGTGTAGTGCACCTTGAGTGCGCCAGCAATCCTCCAACTCCAGCTGCCTCCACTCCTAGCAACAGCACCAAAGTGGCACCTTGCATGACAATTAACCGTGAATTATTTTGTTAACATGTTTACTTGGCAGCTTAAAGTGAAACTGTCTGCCAGAGGACCATTCATATGGTTCAAATGAAAAGTGCTAATGTAGATTGACAGCTGTGGCGGTTAGCTTCCTTAGCCTATTTCAATTGTTCATTCCCCTCATTGATACCTGCAGTCAAACGTAGGTGGAAACTTCCAAAGGGGGTTAAAGAGTAATGAGTATTGTGCGTATATGATACTCCCTTATTGATGCAAATTTAGATAACACAGCTCAATTAGGCTGCTCAATGCTATTGAATAACGGCAAACAATTGATGCATACAGTTGGGTTCAAGGATTATAAATGAATATGGATAGTTAGGAACTGCTCAAGCTCATGCAGGACATACATATTATTTATTTTTTTCTACAGTTCCAACCAATTGCAATCAACTATACCTACGCATGTCCAAGAGAGGTCATCTATAAACTCAACGTTCAACATAAAGGTATTGGAGTATTTGTTTAAAGATAATGGAAAATAAATGTTTCTAATATCAACATATCGCTATTTACAAGAGCGTGTGGTTGTAAATCTTGAATACAATGGTATGTCTGGCTGTACTTGGCACAGCCTTCTCTGTACTGCTGTTGTGTCCAGCTCTCTCTCCTCTAACATGCTTGTCTCATAGCCTCAGTCCCTAAGCAGGAACTGAATTACACTAAATGAGCTGCTGATAATCTGGAAGCACTTTGTTGAAAACAACAGTGTAGATATGACGCCTAGTGCATTATAAAACTGTCTATACAACGTTGCTATAACACAATTAATTATAGCTCATGGCCAAATGTTTTTTTAAATAAAAGCTTTAAATCTATAAATGCATTCATAATACATTGCACAGAGAGGCTAAAGTGCATTGTAAAACTTGTCATAGTGCATTATAAACTGTTGGTTGACTGAACTTGAAAGAGCCACCAAACATCTCTTATGTGAGGACATGAATATTACATGCAGTGGAGGGTAAGGGCTCTGGTACAATATATCACTCAGTTCAAGTGTGATTCAGTGGCCATAGATTGGGTCCAATGTGTTAGCAGGCACAATCTTAGTACCAGAGTTGGAGATGGATATGGATATTAGATAAATGAGAGATGTGGGCGTATACAGCCAACGCAGTGCAAACAGTAGGGTCTCCAACACAAGGTAACTCAAATCAACATGCCTGACTTTCGGCCAGTGTGACACATCCATCATTGCTATACTGTCCAAGCGTGATTTACGATTTAATAAACCCAGCACCTTCAACTTGGTTCCCTTTTGTCTCAATTACGAGATTGCATGAGGTACATGTAGTCTCGAGGCCATTTCCCGTGCTCATGCCGTCATCCATGAAAGTGCACTGTACAACTACATTTAAGGCGCAAACGGACCGTGTACAGTTTGGCCAGTCTGTGGCAGAAAATTCCTGAGAGCGGTTCTGTGCTGCAAAATGACAAGGCTTATCTGTTCCGCAGTAGCCTACATGCCCCTAGCAAGCTTTGTGGAATGCTTTCCCTGAGTGGAACACCTTCACAACTAGAACACGTGATTTAAGGGGTTCTGAGAGTTGCAGGCTGTTGCTAATAGTCTTCACGAAGCAGAAACATATGTGGCAAATGTGGAGTAAAATCACAAATAAATGAATACAAACTCAGCTTCAGCGGGTCTTTGTGAAATGAGAATTCCGTATTATTTTCAACTTGACCCAATTACATAATTTAAGTATTTAAATTGCAGAAGGGGAGGGTGCGTTTACTTCAAAGTTTGTGTAACAGATTACAATGTCATGAACATTTTATTCATTCATGCCGAGATATAATCTGCATCCCTAATATGATTACTAATGTACTGGCACAGAGAGAGCAGATCTGTTTGCCAGTCATTTCAGAAAGACACAGTGTTTTTACAAGATATGTTTTGGACAGTTTTATTTCAGCATAGGCCTATGGCTTGAAATGAAAAATATTTTTGAATACACTATACTATTTGTATATTTCAAAATCCATTTTTGAGAGAACCAGGTATTCCCTGGGTGCCTTGTGACTAAACCTTGACGCTAATAACTAAGAACCTGGCATCATGCTGTCAACAACTGTGTCATGCTTTCAATATCCATTAGCTGAACCCCTTGAGATCAAAGAGGGCCTCTTAGAATGACTCAGTGCCTAACACAACCAAAAAGCTCTTCAAATAAAGACATCTTGCCCATTTGACTTTTCAGATGGAAATATTTTGGAGACCAATTAACGGGTTTGACCCAGAGCATACAGTACCAGTCAAAAGTTTGGAAAAAAAGTTATTTTTAATATTTCCTACATTGTAGAATAATAGTGAAGACACCAAAACTATGAAGTAACACATATGGAATCATGGAGTAACCAAGAAAGTGTTAAACAAATCAAAATATATTTTAGATTTTAGATTATTGAAAGTAGCCACCCTTTGCCTTGATGACAGCTTTGCACACGCTTGGCATTTTCTCAACCAGCTTCAACTGGAATGCTTTTCCAACAGTCTTGAAGTTCCCAAGTATGCTGAGCACTTGTTGGCTGCATTTCCTTCACTCTATGGTCGGGTGATTGTGGAGCCCAGGTCATCTGATGCAGCACTCCATCACTCTCATTCTTTGTCAAATAGCCCTTACACAGCCTGGAGGTGTGTTTTGGGTCATTGTCCTGTTGCAAACACATAATAGTCCCACTAAGCGCAAACCAGATGGGATGGAATATCGCTGCAGAATGCTGTGGTAGCCATGCTGGTTAAGAGTGTCTTGAATTCTACATAAATTACAGACAGTTTCACCAGCAAAGCACCCTCACACCATCACACCTCCTTCTCCATGCTTCACGGTGGGAACTACACTTGTGGAGATCATCCGTTCTTGATATTTTCCGGATTGACTGACCTTCATGTCTTATGGTAATGGACTGTCGTTTCCCTTTTTCTGGTCTTTTGCCAAATAGGGCGATCTTCTGTATACCACCACTACATTGTCACAACACAACAGATTGGCTTAAACGCAATAAGAAGGAAAGAAATTCCACAAATTAACTTTTAACAAGGCACACCTGTTAATTGAAATGCATTCCAGGTGACTACCCCATGAAGCTGGTTGAGATAATTACAAGAGTGTGCAAAGCTGTCATCAAGGCAAAGTGTGGCTACTTTGAAGAATCTCAAATATAAAATATATTTTGATTTGTTTAACACTTTTTTCATTACTACAAATCTGTTATATCATAGATTTCATGTGTTCACTATTATTCTACAATGTAGGCAATAGTAAAAATAAAGAAAGACCCTGGAATGAGTGGGTGTGTACAAACTTTTGACTGGTACTGCACATACAAACCAAGGCGTGAAGAAGGAGGATGCAGGAAATGTTGGAGGAAGGAATGAAGAAAGGAAAGAGGACAGATGCAAATGAAGTTAATGTCCCAAGAAACAAGAGGTTGGAAGATGTTGTGCCAATAGATAAATACAGGGAGTCCACAGTGTTGGGGAGTAGTGAACTATCTGTATTTTAAAGACTAATTTAATTATATTTTGCTGTGGCTTGGCGGTAAATTCAAATCTTGGTAGTGTTTTCAGTCATTTATTTATTTATTTTCCATGTAGTGATGTAACTACACATCTACTTTTTTAGCAGAAAGAAAAGAGGCAAGAATCTTTTCCTTTTTTTGACATCAGACGTGTCAAATTTTCACTTGTGTTTAAACTTCTTGTTACTCCCAAACCCGCATGCGTGAGCGTAATCATCGCCTGAAACTAATTAGCACAACGCAAAATGCATAAATATTCCTAGAAAATATTCCTAATCATGGAAATCACAAATGAAATATATTGAGACACAGCTTGGCCTTCTGTTAATCACCCTGTCATCTCAGATTTTCAAAATATGCTTTACAGCCAAAGCTAGACAAGCATTTGTGTAAGTTTATCGATAGCCTAGCATAGCATTTTGTCCAGCTAGCAGCAGGTAACTTGGTGACGGAAATCAGAAAAGCAATCAAATTAAATCGTTTACCTTTCATGAGCTTTGGATGTTTTCACTCACGAGACTCCCAGGTAGATAGCCAAAGTTCATTTTTTTACCAAAATATTATTTTTGTAGGTGAAATAGCTCCATTTGTGGCTGAGAAATCGCCCGGAAATTGCAGTCACGAAAACTGCGAAAAGCTATCGACAGAAACATGGCAAACGTTGTTTATATTCAATCCTTAAGGTGTTTTTCTAATATCTATTTGATAATATATCCGTCGGGACAATTCGTTTTTCAGTAGGACTGATTGGAGTAATGGCTACCTCTGTATTTTACGTGAGAGTCACCCTGGGAGCCATCATGTGACCACTTACGCAATGTAGCCACCTACGGCTATTCTTCAACATAAATGCGTAAAACTACGTCACAATGCTGTAGACACCTTGGGGAATATGTAGAAAGCGTAAGCTTGTTGATTGGACATAGCTCGTTGATTGGACATTCACAGCTCAATAGGGACTCATTGTAACGCAGCTCTTTCAAAATATGGGGCACTTCTGGATTGGATTTTTCTCAGGCTTTCGCCTGCAACATCAGTTCTGTTATACTCACAGACAATATCTTTACAGTTTTGGAAACGTTAGTGTTTTCTATCAATTATATGCATATTCTAGCATATTGTCCTGACAAAATATCCCGTTTAAAACGGGAACATTTTTTTTCCAAAAATGAAAATACTGCCCCTAGAGTCGCAACAGGTTTTAATAGGCAAAATTACACATTCTGTTAATATTTTACTCCAGAGCAATTTGTAGCCTATGACATTTTTTGTTTGTTAGGTAAACTACAGTGCCCTACATAATTATTGGAACAGTGACACATTTTTTGTTGTTGTTTTGGCTCTGTACTACAGCACTTTGATTTGAAATGTTACATTGACTATAAGGTTCAAGTGCAAACTGGCAGCTTTAATTTGAGAGTATTTATATCCATATCTCGGGAACCGTTTAGAAATTACAGGACTTTTTCACATAGACCCCTCATTTTAGGGGATCGAAAGTCTTGGAACAAATTCCAGTTCCCTTCATTCGGAAATGCATTCGGAAAATATTCAGCCCCCCTTCCTTTTTTTCACATTTTGTTACCTTACTGCCTTTTTCTAAAATTGATTAAACAATTTGTTTCCCTCATCAATGTACTGTACACACAAGACAGCAATGACAAAGCAAAAATAGGTTCTTAGATTTTTTTCCAAATGTATGACAAAAAAACTACAGAAATGCCTTATTTACATAAGTATTCAGACCCTTTGCTATGAGACTCGAAATTGAGCTCATGTGCATCCTGTGTCCATTGATCATCCTTCAGATGTTTCTACAACTTGATTGGAGTCCACCTGTGATAAATTCAATTGATTGGACATGATTTGAAAAGGCACACACACGAGTGTATATAATGTCCCACAGTTGACAGTGCATGTCAGAGCAAAAACCAAACCACGAGGTCGAAGGAATTGTCCGTAGATATCCGAGACAGGATTTTGTTCAGGCACAGATATGGGGAAGGGTACCAAAACATTTCTGCAACATTGAAGGTCCCCATCACTCTAAAATGGAAGAAGTTTGGAACCACCAAGACTCTTCCTAGAGCTGGCTGCCTGGCCGAACTGAGAAATCGGGGGAGAAGCGCTTTGATCAGGGAGGTGACCAAGAACCCGATGGTCACTCTGACAGAGCTCCAGAGTTCCTCTGTGGAGATGGGAGAACCTTCCTTCCAGAAGGACAACCATAAGGACAACCATATCTGCAGCACTCTACCAATCAGGCCTTTATGGTAGAGTGGCCAGACGGAAGCCATTCCTCAGTAAAAGTAAAACGCATATGACAGCCAGCTTGGAGTTGGCCAAAAGGCACCTAAAGTACTCTCAGACCATGGGAAAAAAGAATCTCTGGTATGATGAGACCAAAATTCAACTCTTCGGCCTGAAAGCCAAGCGTCACATCTGGAGGAAACCTGGCACCATCACTACGGTGAAGCATGGTGGTGGCAGCATCATGCTGTGGGGATGTTTTTCAGCAGCAGGGACTGGGATACTAGTTAGGATTGAGGGAAAGATGAACAGAGCAAAGTACAAACAGATCATTGATGAAAACCTGCTCCAGTGCTCAGGACCTCAGACTGGGGCGAATGTTCACCTGCCAACAGGCCAAGTACCCTAAGCACACAACCAAGACAATGCAGGGTGGCTTCGGGACAATTCTCTGAATGTCCTTGAGTGGCCCAGCCAGAGTCTAGACTTGAACCAGATCAAATATCTCTGGAGAGACCTAAAAATAGCTGTGCAGCAATGCTCCCCATACAATCTGACAGAGCTTGAGAGGATATGAAGAGAAGAAAGGGTAAAACTCCTCAAATACAGGTGTGTCAAGCTTGTAGCGTCATACCCAAGAAGACTTGAGCCTCTCATCGCTGCCAAAGGTGCTTCAATAAAGTACTGAGTAAAGGGTCTGAGAAATTATTTGTAAAGAAATGTGCAACATTTTCTACAAACCTGTTTTTGCTTTCTCATTATTTTTGCTTTCTTCATTATGGGGCATTGTGTGTAGATTGATGTGGGGAGAAAAAAATGTCATCCGTTTTAGAATAGGCTGTAACGTAACAAAATGTTGAAAAATTCAAGGGGCCTGAATACTCTCCGAAACCACTGTATGTGTATTAAAGTATTCAAAAGTTTAGCACTTGGTCCCATATTCCTCACATGCAATGACTACATCAAGCATGTGACGCTACGCGCTTTTTGGATGAATTTGCTGTTTGTTTTAGTTGTGTTTCAGATAATGTGGTGCCCAATAGAAATAGTAGATAATGTTTTCTGTCAGTGGTTCTTCCTTTAAAAGTTCCAGTACATCTTGCGGGCTGCCGCAGAATTCTATGGCACAATATTTACGTGTCAGTCATTGTGGTCATTAATGCTAGTTAGTGCTAGTTTGGCCACCAGAGGTCATCATTGAGAAGCATTTGACTTCATAAAGCATGTGCCATGAGAGCGCAGCGGTCTAGGGCACTGCATTGCAGTGCTAGCTGTGACACCAGAGACTCTGGGTTCGCGCCCAGGCTCTGTCGCAGCCAACCGTGACCGGGAGGTCCGTGGGGTGACGCACAAGTGGCTTAGCGTCGGCCGGGTTAGGGAGGGCTTGGCCGGTAGGGATATCCTTGTCTCATTGCGCACCAGGAACTCCTGTGGCAGACCGGGCGCAGTACACACTAACCAGGTCGCCAGGTGCATGGTGGTTCCTCTGACACATTGGTGCAGCTGGCTTCTGGGTTGGATGCGAGCTGTGTTAAAGAAGCAGTGCGGCTTGGCTTGGTTGGGTTGTGTTTCATGGCTTTCGACCTTCGTCGAGCCCTTAAGGGAGGTCTAGCGATGAGACAAGATAGTAACTACTAACTATTGGATACCACAAAATTAGGGAGAAAAGGGGGTAAAATTCAACAACAAAAAACGTGCCATGGAATCTGTATATCGAAAATCTCTTCCCAACTATTTTGCAATCTATATGGCACAGCTGTCAATTTTTTGGTCCTTAAATGAAACTGGTATATATTTTTATTTATTTTATTTTTATTTATCCAATTTTGGTCTTTAATGCAGGGCAAGTTCCTAACTTCTGTCTTTTCTGGTGGATTAAACTGAAATTGCAACAAACTTGTATGGCTTGTTTAAAAATGTACTACATTATGGAGATGATTTCGTTTAAAAAACAAACAGAAAGTGAGCAGTTGTAATCTGAATAAATGGGAAAAGGCCATTCTTAAACATGGGGTGAGGCATTCTTACAAATTTGTTAATAAAGCCAGTTTGTTACTTATAAGTATTTATTTATGTTTTTAGAGGGAGAGAAACCAAAAGCCCACTGTGAATATTTTTTGAAAACATGTCATGTGTCAACATGTCATGTGAAATTCCCCCATTGTATTTACTCAAGTTCTCTCTTAACTCAAGGACCACGGACAGTTTTATTGTTGTTGGCTAATGCAGGACTCTAGTGCCAGAGGAGATACTCAGACTGAAAACACCTCCATTAATTGCCACAGTTTAGACTACCTAAAGTTCAGCGTTCTACAGTGGCTTGCGAAATTATTCATTTTTTATTTTTGTCGCCTTACAACCTGGAATTAAAATTTATTTTAGGGGGGTTTGTAATCATTTGATTTACACAACATATTTACCACATTGAAGATGCAACATCATTTTTTATTTTGAAACAAACAAAAAAATAAGACTTGAGCGTGCATTACTATTCACCCCCCCCCCAAAGTCAATACTTTGTAGAGCCACCTTTCGCAGTAATTACAGCTGCAAGTCTCTTGGGGTATCTAGCCACTGGGATTTTTGCCCTTTCTTCTAGGCAAAACTGCTCCAGCTCCTTCAAGTTGGATGGGTTACGCTGGTGTACTGCAATCTTTAACCTTTTCACACTTGTGTTCCAAAGATCTCTAACAGTCACCCCCAGCGTGAGTTGTTTTATGCACGTGATGTCAGAATGCACTCACTGTTCCAAAATGTGATTATTACGCAACAGGGCAGTTAACACACACTGCCTGCTAATTATCTATAGGCTATGTTTCAACTTGTAAATTTAAAAAATATTTTCATAAAAATATGTATTTTCTAACAGTTTGAATTGAGGTGTGTTCCACCTCCTCATTAATTCACATAGAAGTAGCCCATTTCTGCATCGTGGACAATATATGTTTAAGGCTTTACTGAGCCGGATAAACTTCTCTATTTGAGGGGAGCCCACTGCACTTCACTCATGCTTGCGCAGATCAAATATTTATATACAGTTGAAGTCGGAAGTTTACATACACTTAGGTTGGAGTTATTAAAACTCGTTTTTCAACCACTCCACAAATTTACTGTTAACAAACTATAGTTCTGGCAAGTCATTTAGGACATCTACTTTGTGCATGACACGAGTAATTGTTGCAACAATTGTTTACAGACAGATTATTTCACTTATAATTCACTGTATCACAATTCCAGTGGGTCAGAAGTTTACAGTTGAAACTGCTGCTCCAGTTTCAACTGTTCTGCCTTACTATTATTTGCTCTCTCTAATTCTATTTCTTTCTCTCTCTCGGAGGACCTGAGCCCAAGGACCGTGCCCCAGGACGACCTGACATGATGACTCCTTGCTGTCCCCAGTCCACCTGACTGTGCTGCTGCACCAGTTCCAACTGTTCTGCCTTGTTATTATTCGACCATGCTGGTCATTTATGAACATTTGAACATCTTGGCCATGTTCTGTCATAATCTCCACCCGGCACAGCCAGAAGAGGACTGGCCACCCCACATAGCCTGGTTCCTCTCTAGGTTTCTTCCTAGGTTTTGGCCTTTCTAGGGAGTTTTTCCTAGCCACCGTGCTTCTACACCTGCATTGCTTGCTGTTTGGGGTTTTAGGCTGGGTTTCTGTACAGTACTTTGAGATATCAGCTGATGTACGAAGGGCTATATAAATACATTTGACATACACGAAGTTGACTTTAAACAGTTTGGAAAATTCCAGACAATGATGTCAATGCTTTAGAAGCTTCTGATAGAGGCTAATTGACATAATTTGAGTCAATTGAGGTGTACCCGTGGAGGTATTTCAAGACCTACCTTCAAACTCAGTGCCTCTGTTTGACATTATGGGAAAGTCAAAAGAAATCAGCCAAGACCAAATTGTAGACCTCCACAAGTTTGGTTCATCCTTGGGAGCAATTTCCTGAAGGTACCACGTTCATCTGTACAAACAATAGTACGCAAGTATAAACACCATGGGACCACGCAGGCATCATACCGCTCAGGAAGGAGACGTGTTCTGTCTCCTAGAGATGAACGTGCTTTGGTGTGAAAAGTGCAAATCAATCCCAGAACAACAGCAAAGGATCTTGTGAAGATGCTGGAGGAAACAGGTACAAAAGTGTTTACATCCACAGTAAAAAAAAAAGTCATATATCAACATAACCTGAAAGGCTGCTCAGCAAGGAAGAAGCCACTGCTCCAAAACTGCCATAAAAAAAGCAAGACTATGGTTTGCAACTGCGCATGGGGACAACGATCATACTTTTTGGTCTGATGAAAAAAAATAATGACCATCGCTATGTTTGGAGGATAAAGGGGGAGGCTTGCAAGCCGAAGAACACCATCCCAACCGTGAAGCACAGGGGTGGCAGCATCAGGCTGTGGGGGTGCTTTGCTGCAGGAGGGACTGGTGCACTTCACAAAATAGATGGCATCATGAAGTAGGAAAATGATGTGGATATATTGAAGCAACATCTCAAGACATCAGTCAGGAAGTTAAAGCTTGGTCGCAAATGGATCATCCAAATGGACAACGACCCCAAGCATACTTCCTAAGTTGTGGAAAAATGGCTTAAGGACAACAAAGTCAAGGTATCAGAGTAGCCATCACAAAGCCCTGACCTCAATCCTATAGAAAGTTTGTGGGCAGAACTGAAAAAGTGTGTGCAAACAAGGAGGCCCACAAACCTGACTCAGTTACACCAGCCCTGTCAGGAGGAATGGGCCAAAATTCAACCAACTTATTGTGGGAAGCTTGTGGAAGGCTACCTGAAATGTTTGACCCAAGTGTAATTATTTAAAGGCAATGCTACCAAATACTAATTGTGTGTATGTAAACTTCTGACCCACTGGGAATGTGATGAAAGAAATAAAAGCTGAAATAAATCACTGTACTATTATTGTGACATTTCACATTCTTAAAATAGAGTGGTGATCCTAACTGACCTAAGTCAAGGAATTTTTACTTCGATTAAATGTCAGGAATTGTGAACAACTGAGTTTAAATGTATTTGGCTAAGGTGTATGTGACCTTCCGACTTTAACTGTATTTCCGCATTGGTACATTTTCTGACTAAGCGCTTGCTTTGCCTTCCTTGTTGTTTTCCTTGCAAATAATAACTTTGGACATATGTGAATTCCTATCAAAGTAAGTCCCTTATTTTCTGTATATTGTGTTGTCGTTTCTACTGTAGGCATATACAGTATGTATGTGTATATATATGTATGTATGGAGCATAATGTATTTACAGATTTACTCACATGTTTTCAACTACTGGTGACAAATAATGCATTCCGATTATTGAAATGGACACCTATGATGTGTGTAAAATACTTTTTTGAAAGTTGTACTGATTATAATGAGCTAAGCTATTTGCCAGCTATGTGTGGCTCCATGTTTGTTGACGTTATACAATGCATTCTGAGTGTCATGTAATCTGTCAGACCAAAGATTATAATGAGGTTGTAATGGGAGTCGTCGTCTGAAGAAGAGGAATCGGACCAAAGCGCAGCGTGGTAAGTGTTCATGCCTTTTTATTGTAACTGAACACTATAACACATTAACAACGAGAAATAAACTAAACCAAAACAACCGGTCAGGTGCAGAAAACACTAAACAGAAAATAACTACCCACAAAAACCATGTGGGGAAAAAGCTACCTAAGTATGGTTCCCAATCAGACACAACGATTGACAGCTGTCCCTGATTGAGAACCATACCCGGCCAAAACAAAGAAATACAAAAACATACAAAAAAGAACATTGAATGCCCACCCAAATCACACCCTGACCAAACCAAAAAAGAGACATAAAAATCTCTCTAAGGTCAGGGCGTGACAGAGGTGAAGGAAAGGTTCACTCATCTATCGGGAAAACTTCCGGAAGTGAATGAAGGGCAGTGGATGATTGTCGACGACACACCCCCTTCAACATGCACACTATTAACAGACCAAACTCATCTAGTCTCCTCTTATTATCTTTGGTTGATGCAAAAAAAAAAACTATTAACAGACCAAACTCATCTAGTCTCCTCTTATTATCTTTGGTTGATGCAAAAAAAAACAAGCATGGTGGCGGCAGAAACTACCCATCGTCTGATTACTTTCGATTTCTAGAAAGTGTTTTACTCAGTTATTTTGATCAATGGTGAGCTCACCTGTGATGTGATTAATTATAAATAGTAATTGCTATTAGCTAATTCATATTGTAGTTTCTGTCAACCGGGAGGTATAAAAATATGACCGCTTGTTTTATGTCAATCTTTCCTCAGTTAGCTGTAGAACAAATGTAGCCTACATTTTTCCGGTTTGGATGATTGTGCTTTGCTGTAGCTACTTCTGTGAATGTCTGAACATTGAATCCAAAAATAAACTGCTCGCATTCTGGACATAACTTTGCAAGGACTGTGCTTGTGTAAAATGTTTCTGAAAAAATAGTGTGGCCAGCTCAAATGCTGATTGTTACGTCATACCGAAACTGGACGTTCTAAATAAGTATTCTAATCACACCGGTTTGATCGTACGCTACAGAGACCACTGTAGAATGATCACACCCATGTGTTGGTACATGTGAAAATGTTAAGTCATACCACAGATTCTCAATTAGATTGAGGTCTGGGCTTTGACTAGGCCATTCCAAGACATTTAAATGTTTCCCCTTAAACCACTTGAGTGAGTCGCTTTGGATAAAAGCGTCTGCTAAATGGCATATATTATTATTATTATTATTGCTTTAGCAGGATGCTTAGGATCATTGTCCTGCTGGAAGGTGACCTTCCGTCCCAGTCTCAAATTTCTGGAAGACTGAAACAGGTTTCCCTCAGGAATGTCACTGTATTTACTGCCATTCATCATTCCTTCAATTCTGACCAGTTTCCCAGCCCCTGCCAATAAAAAACATCCCCATGGGGTGGTATTCTCGGGGTGATGAGAGGTGTTGGGTTTGCACCAGACATAGCATTTTCCTTGATGGCCAAAAAGCTCAATTTTAGTCTCATCTGACCAGAGTACCTCCAAATGTGTTCGCCAAAAGGCATGTTCTTTAAGCAATGGATTGTTTTTGGCTACTCTTCCGTAAAGCACAGCTCTGTGGAGTGTACGGCTTAAAGTGGTCCTATGGACAGATACTCCAATCTCTGCTGTGGAGATTTGCAGCGACTTCAGGGTTATCTTTGGTCTCTTTGTTGCCTCTGATGAATGCCCTCCTTGCCTGGTCTTTGAGTTTTGATGGGTGTCCCTTTCTTGGCAGGTTTGTTGTGGTGCCATATTCTTTCCATTTTTTAATAATGGATTTAATGGTGCTGTGTGGGATGTTCAAAGTTTCGGATATTTTTTTATAACCCAACCATAATCTGTATTTCTCCACAACTTTGTCCCTGGCCTGTTTGGAGAGCTCCTTGGTCTTCATGGTGCCACTTACTTGGTGGTACCCCTTGCTTAGTGGTGCTACAGACTCTGGGACCTTTCAGAACAGGTGTATATATACTGAGACCACGTGACAGATCATGTGCCACTTAGATTGCACACAGGTGGACTTTATTTAACTAATTGTGTGACCTCTGAAGGTAATTGGTTGCACCAGATCTTATTTAGAGGCTTCATAGCAAAGGGGGTGAATACATATGCACAAACCGCTTTACAGTTTTTCATTTTTTAGATATTTGTTTTTCACCTCACCAATTTGGACTATTTTGTCCATTACATGAAATCCATATAAATATTCAATGCTTGCTATCAAGAGACATGGTCCTGATTAAATTATTGCGCCAAACCCTGTAACTAAATTGCTTATTCATTTATCCTCAATGTAAGGTCTGGCACAATAATAGTATAATCGTGTAACAGAGAATTATGGATAGTCATAATTGTCTTTCATGCATAATTGAAACATTTTCAAGTAGATATAGTTTACTCAAGCAGTTTAACATTTTTACATTAAGTAGTTAAAGTTGGTAATCATTTTATGAGCAGAAATACACTTCAGGAGGTGAAGCTTAATTTCTAAAATATCAAAAGCGGTCAAAAACATTTGTTTTTGAGACCAGTGGTGTCACCAAACTGTGTTATATTCAGTAGGTATGTCAAAGCTAATTTTAAAAGATGCATTATGATACATTACAAGCTTAACACATTTTAACAAAAATTACATGTATGACAATAACCTTGCTATTTGCATGACAATTAATCGTTACCCAAAATTCTATAATCACCACTCAATGTGTTAGCATTGCATCAACAGAACTGGATCTTTTGGTCTGTATAGCAGTTACAAACAGTCATAAAATAAATAACAAAATTATTGTTTAAGTCTTAGGCAAATGTCCTTCACTTATATTGTAGTGATACAAATGGACTCAGTCGTTTGAAACAAATTTGAAAAAGATAAAGGAGCACTTATAATAACCACTACAACAAAATGACTTGCGGAGGTACTTGTCCTATATTTCTATGGTATAATTGCTAGTTCAAATATTGGAGCAAATAAAAGGGCTGGGGATATCATTGTCTTGTCTTTTTTCCTCTATTGCCAAATTAGACAGAACAGAGATCTGCCCATTCATTTCCATTAGTGCCACAGAGAATAGTCTGATACTCAAATCCAGGAACCAATTAGTACCTACAACTGACCTTAATTCGGATGGATAATAGATTCAAATACGTAAATGAATGAATTTGTCTGTGTCGGGAGTTTGAGACATTTGAGGGATGTTGATATCTCAAACGAGCTGCAAACACCAAAGAAGGACAAAAGATGAGGTAAGAAGATGAGTTATGACTGCAGTTAGAAGGAGATGGACAAAAGCTGGCTGGCATGTTTTGAATTACAATTTGAAGGTGGCTGCAACAGAAAACCATTTGTGAATTAAGTGAGCTTCTTAAGTAATACCCCCACCCCATGAGCTCAGTCCTTCGTTTCTCACTTTACTCTGCAGCGTGGCGGTAAAGAGAGAGAATTGGCAGTACCTGCCCGCCACTATCAAACCACCCACCTGCTTCGACCTTTTCATTAATAACAGGCTTTCAGCGCAGGCTCGGAATGTGCAATGTGGAAAACTCTCAGATTCAGTGTAGAGCAGCTTGAGCCGTTTATCTAGTGAGAGGTTTGAGTCACAAAATTAACCATTCTCCAAAGATCTCTCGCAAGCCCAGTAATCCTTGCCAGACACATGAAGGATATGACCAAAGAGTGCTACTAAAGAGAGAAAGACAGCGGGATGAAGAATAGGTGGAGGTGGTGAGGATAGGGGTTTTACTGTTGGCATGTTCGTTCACTGATGGTTGATATTCTGAGAAAAATGTATCAGATGTGTCATCTAATTCAGCAAAGTAAGCATTGATGAATTGTGTGAGTAGTTGGGTAACCTGCAGGCAGCATCTTGTAGTAGTAGAAAAACACTTTTTAGTTTTCATGGACCACTTAAAGGGGCAATCAGCAAATCAAACAAAATATTTACCTCCCCCACTGTTTTGGTAAACAGCTGTGGTTTGGGGCAGGAGAAATGTAACCACTCTGAAGTTCATAGACAGTGAGGGGTTTGACCTTGTTTTGAGGGTATACAGTGTTTGTTTTCAATTCCATTGTTTACAAACAATGGAGTAAAACAAGCTTATTTTGGGGGTTCTGTTGGGGGTATGACAGTAGAACTAAACTCACGAGGCATTTATAAGTTATATTCTTACAGCATCAATAACATTAATCTAAAAGTCCAAAATGTATTTTCCAAAGGCCGATTGCCCCTTAAAGGAAAAATATAACAAGTTACTTGCACCATTTTAAAACCAGTTAATGTATTATTGTAGACGGTTTTTCACTGTACAATAACCTGAATACATTGAACATGAAGGTCATGATGCAAAACACCAGTTGAACTATGCTATGCACCAAGGCAGCAAAATACAAAGTGTTTGTTGATCTTTTGGGGACTATGCTTGGGCAGCTGCATGCCAATATCTAACCTACTTCTGTTGACCAAATGTAATCCACTTTTCTCCCTGACATGACATTCAACACCTGCCACCAATATCCTGACAGAACTGACAATGAGCAGCCAGTCCCCCCCAAAATTATCAGAATAGACAGCACAAATGTCACAGCATGTAAAAACACTGTTCCTGCCGGGAGTCTTTAAAAGGGTGTCCATTTGTGGATGAAATTTTGGATTTCCTCTCCTTTCCTCGCATGAAATTAACCTCCACATATTACCAACCCTTGTACTTGCTGACGAGGCGTGTCGCTTTCGTTCTGAATACTGCTGATTGAATGTCATTCCATACAAGCCTATATCTCTTCATTACATTAGGCTTTGGCTTCTGCTTTTTACAGATTAATTGACCGCAGGGTGTTTCCCTGGTGTTCCATTTACATATTACAAGAGATTATTCATACACCTTTTCAATTATACAAGCCACTGCTGTCTGTAGAATTGTGTAGGTAATTATGCAGGTGGTATGGTATAGGTTTAAAAAATAATACAGTATTATTTATCATGATATTCACGCTTGTTGTGAACTGTTATCTTTCATTATTGTTATTCCATTTCCCATCAGCATCTGGATATTTTAGTTAAGCTACATGGTTGATAGAATAGATTCACTTCATAGCAGCCCATCTTTTCTTCATAGCAGCCCAGCCTACTTTTCTTCAAGCCTTGATTGATATTGGATGCCAACAAACACCTACAGCTGAATGTCAAATTCATCTCCTGAGAATCCAATAGAGCAGGTGTAGGTTAAAGAGGAAAGCCAAATCAGCTAGTACAAGACTGTGAGCAACCATCAGTGTAATTAAACACCAGTACTTACATAACATTGCATATACAGAACTCGTCAGTATCCAAACTGTAGTTCAGGCAGCCATTTATTGCTCTCATTGGCGATGACAGGGGCTTGTTAATCCTGTATCGTACATTACATGGGGGTGAACAGCAAACCCACTGGTCACCGACGTCAATTCCACATTGGTTCAATGTAATTGCAATGAAATGTGGAAACAATGTTGATTCTACCAGTGTGCCCAGAGGGAAGGGCCTGGGCATTAATCACTAGTGTCTTAGAGTGGGTCATGAGGTGCAGTAATAGCTTCAAAACACAGAGTGCCTCCCAGAGCTGGCATTTATCAGACAGTACAAGCCGATGGCTGATGGTTAGGAAATGGACTTCAAGTGGGGACAGTGAGCCTCTTTCCTTTATGACTGTGGAGTGATCATTGAGCAATACATTAAATTAGGGGACAAGGTGCCGGGAGTGACAGAAGGTAATCATGTTGACTGGAGGATTTGTAATTGTGTTCTCCATTCTAATTATGTGGAGAGAAAACATTGACCTATGATGATTAGCCAGCAGACAACAACGTTTTCAGGCAGAAAATTGGAATCCTCTGAAAAGATGCAGCCTAATCTTCATAGGCATGTGTTACAGTGTGAATGTGAACCGTTGGCGTGATATACACAGAGTATACAAAACATTAAGAAAACCTGCTCTTTCCATGACATAGCCTGACCAGGTGAAAGCTATGATCCCTTATTGATGTCACTTGTTAAATCCACTTCAATCAGTTTAGATGAAGGGGAGGAAACAGCTAAAAAATATATTTTAAAGCCTTGAGACAATTGAGACATAGTACTGTAGGTGCTAGGTGCACTGATTTGTGTCAAGAACTGCAATGCTGCTGGGTTTTTCACGCTCAACAGTTTCCTGTGTGTACCAAGAATGGTCCACCACCCAAAGGACATCCAGCCAACTTGACACAACTGTGGGAAGCAATGGAGTCAACATGGGCCAGCATCCATGTGAAAAGCTTTTTACACCTTGTAGAATACATGCCCTGACAAATTGAGGGCAAAACGGTGGGAAGGCATTCCTAATGTTTACTATACTCAGTGTATACAGTCAGGTCCATAATTATTGGCACCCATGATAAAGATGAGCATAAACGACTGTATACAATAAATAATACAAATACTGACCTATATTGCAAGCACAGATACATTTTTTTAAAGGTCAACAGCAGTCAAAAATGTGATTTTTTTTCTAGGTTTTATATATATATATATATTTCCCAGTATGAGGTTGTAATAATAAGTACTGTGAAATTTGGAAAATTATGATAAGGCCCTTTTAGTGTAAGAGCAGTTTGAAAAGACTGCCTGAAATTTCAGCCTGTTTTGATGGGATGGAGGTTTGGTTTTCCATGGTTGCATCACCAAGCGGTAAAGTTAATAGACCAATAAGAAAGAGAGTTCAAAACCTCTCTGCCAATAACAGCTCATTTTCAGTGCCCCCCCAGATTGCATGAAAATAGAGCTTTTTGGCCACGCACACCAGTCATGGGTTTGGCATTGAAAAACAGATGCATATGCAGAAACGTACCTCATACCTACAGTGAAATATGGTGGTGGATCTTTGATGTTATGCATCTATTTTTCTTCCACTGGTCCTGGGGCCCTTGTTCTACCCCCAAGCCATAACACTCCGGAACACCCGGACAATTTGCATTGAACCTCCTTTATTTTTAAACTGCTGCTCCTCTCTGTTTATTATCTATGCATAGTCACTTTACCTACATGTACATATTTGCCTCAATTATCTTGACTAACCTTATTTTGTTGTTGCTCTGTAATTATTTGTTATTTTTCTATTTTCTTATTTTTATTTCTTTATTGTTTACCTCAATTTATATGTTTTATTGTAAATACTCTCTTAACACTTATTTTTTCTTTAAACTGCATTGTCGGTTAATGCCTTTTAAGTAAGCATTTCACTGTTGTATTCGGCACGTGACAAATAATTAGATTTTTGATATTATGTGTTGAGGTCAACGGAATCATGAACTTTACCAAGTACCAGGACATTTTATCCACAAACCTGGTTGCTTCTGCAAGGAGGCTGACACTTGGCCACAAGTGGATCTTCCATCAAGATAATAACCCCAAGCACTATTCAAAATCAACAAAGACATTTTGCAATGGTCAGTGGTCAGTCTCCGGACTTGAACCCCATTGAAAACCTGTGGTTTGACTTGAAGAGGGCAGTCGATAGGAGCAGACAAAGGATATCAAGGATCTGAACAGATTATGGATGGTAAATGGTCTAAGATCCCTCCCAATGTGTTCTCCAATCTCATAAAGCATTTTAGAAAAAGGCTGTGTCATTATCCTCATAAGGGGTGCTAGAGTATTATTGCCAATCATTTTGACCTCTATCTATCTCTTTAGCAATTATATTAGTATATCATAAAATAATTTCCCCCTTTTTTGCATACAATATAGCTCAGTATTTGAATTATTTATTCTATACAGTATTTTTTGCTCATCTTTATCAAGGGTGCCAATAATTTTGGACCCGACTATGTGCTTGACTGGGCTATACAACAGAGATTTTAATATCACAGGTGTTTATGTAACCTATACAGAGAATGATGAATATGGGCTAGAATTTATACCTGAGGTATCAGGAGGCCTGTGAAGTTTATTAGGCCTGAAAATGTTGACCTGGATATATTTTGTCCTCACGCTAACAACTATTACAATTATCAACCGGATACTGGTTATTTTAGGACTGTTTTCTGTTGTTTTCAGCCATCCTGCTGTTGAATGCTTTTCGGGGATACCTCATGCGTAATTGTGAATTGTGAGTTCAAGCCTCCCAACAATGGAACCTTCCCCTACACAAAATGTATGTTTCCTGAGAATATGCAGTACGGTAATTAGTGGCTGTGCTTTGGGCATCTGCATGGGTCTGGTCATATTACCTCGCTATCAGCAGCTGGGCCCAAGTCTGACCAAAACAGAACATTTTACAATTCTGTTCACTATAACACCATATTTTCTTTCGCTCCCATTTCACCTGCATCCCCTTTTTGACAGGGGTTGCTATGGTAACTATACACTTGCAACACTGATACTATAGGATAATGAATATGTATTTGGATTCAATTGGTTTGAGCAGTGGATAGAGCATCATCTTACTCCTATACTTGAAGAAAAAAAATTCACATGACCAAATAAGTTTCCTGTGTGGACGACATCACAGTTGGAGGGGAAGAAAGGCGGGAAAGCCTCAGAGGAATACTGATTTCCACCTTTGGTTGGTTGGCAGCCCGAGTCGAAGCAGGCCGCTCCGGGCTATTGGGAAGAGGAGCCATGCGCAACAGCATGGAGCACAATAATCAGAACACTCTCTTCCCTCCAAGACCAGTCATGTATATGCCTCTCTCTCCTCCTCTGCCCTCACTTTCAAGTCAAAAACAGTGAAAAGAAAAAGAGGCTTTATTATCTTTATGTATATAGCGGTTTGCTTTCCTGCGTATGAGATGCCGCACGTCAGATACGGAGGGACCAAATTTCATGTGAAGAAATATTACAGGGGGGATTTTGACGGGGGAAATTATTTTATTTTCCAAACCTCTATATTATAAATTGCAAATATAAATTGGACATTACTTAATCTCTCTTGCACACAAACATGCTGTATGGAATACAATATGTATTTCTTTGGGGAGAAGGTTATATTGTAGTAATGAAGGTATCCTTTGAGGAACAAAATCCCATCATATAACCTAGTAATTACTTTGCAAAGTCATGCAGCACCAGAGATCAATAATGTTCAGAGTTTCAGAGGTATTAAGAAACAAATGGCAGCTCTGAAAGGATATTACTTTTAACCTTTTAGTCATTACTCTTTATTTTATGGGGTCATATCTCTATCAAAGCAGAGAGATGACTTTAGTTTGGGGAAAGCATAGCATTAGGCTTCAGTAGCAGAGTCAACCAGAGACTACCACAACCTGACGACGGCAGAACTCTTGCAGCCATGATAGTGTGCCAAGAGCACTGCGAATGCTATTTATCAGTCTGAGTATTTAGCGGGTGCTCCGATCCATCTGCACACTCAAAGTGAATTAGCTTGGTGCGTGCAGGTCTCCGCAGACGGTAAACTGTCTACAGGAAGCCATTTCCCCCCACACATATGCACTGTGCGCACACACACAGACAGACACACACACACAACCACTTTATCTGCACCCCTTATTCGAGACTTTGGCACTAAAGATTTGATAAATCTTTATGTTAACTGGATTGACTGGTCTAGTATGAGAACCAAAATCCTCCTTCTGATTCTTCAGTGATGTATTTTTAGAAATATGATTTATAGGCACAATACAATAAAATGTGTGTTTATTTTAGATTTGCATAAAGGTTCATGAGCCCACATTCAATTACCCTGAAGTCATAGAAACTATCATTCAATAGGGCTCTCAACTGACATCAAGGCGGTGGCCCGTTCCTGTAGGTTCATGCTCTACAACATCCGCAGAGTACGACCCTGCCTCACACAGGAAGCGGCACAGGTCCTAATCCAGGCACTTGTCATCTCCCGTCTGGACTACTGCAACTCGCTGTTGGCTGGGCTCCCTGCCTGTGCCATTAAACCCCTACAACTCATCCAGAACGCCGCAGCCCGTCTGGTGTTCAACCTTCCCAAGTTCTCTCACGTCACACCGCTCCTCCGCTCTCTCCACTGGCTTCCAGTTGAAGCTCGCATCCGCTACAAGACCATGGTGCTTGCCTACGGAGCTGTGAGGGGAACGCCACCTCAGTACCTCCAGGCTCTGATCAGGCCCTACACCCAAACAAGGGCACTGCATTCATCCACCTCTGGCCTGCTCGCCTCCCTACCACTGAGGAAGTACAGTTCCCGCTCAGCCCAGTCAAAACTGTTCGCTGCTCTGGCCCCCCAATGGTTGAACAAACTCCCTCACGACGCCAGGACAGCGGAGTCAATCACCACCTTCCGGAGACACCTGAAACCCCACCTCTTTAAGGAATACCTAGGATAGGATAAGTAATCCTTCTCACCCCCCTTTTAAGATTTAGATGCACTATTGTAAAGTGACTGTTCCACTGGATGTCATAAGGTGAATGCACCAATTTGTAAGTCGCTCTGGATAAGAGCGTCTGCTAAATGACTTAAATGTAAATGTAATTGTGTTATTGTTGTTTATTCATCATAGAAAAGAAGGTCCAATTCCAGCGAGGACATCTTCTTTTGTTATATATTCACAGTTATAAAAAATACAACCAGGTGCTAAATGATATATCATTTAGGTTTTAAATGATATATCATTTAGCATGAGTTGTAGTTCTTATTAAGGCTAATCCATTCCATTTTAATTTGGTCTTGTTTTCAGAATGCAGGCAAAATAGTCCAAAGAAGTGAGAATATGCTTCTGAGAATTAACAGAATCAGATGAAAGACCAAGTGAATTCAAATGAATCCAGCCAAGGTCACATGGACTGCCCCCGGAGGGCAAATACAGTTTGCAAAATTTTACGCACAAACTATAATGCCACTGGACTTGGCAGGAAATGTGGTTTACTTGTCCAGATAAGAGAACCGCGTCTGTTCTAGGTTGTCCGCTTCCATCTTGAGCGTTCTGTAAGGTTGACCACGGCTACTAAATATGCCGGAGAAATCCCGTCCCATCACTTATCATTCCGCGGAGAGTGCTCCATGGTCATGTTTTCCAGGCCTCTCCAGGAGAACGCAGGTCCCAGAAAATGTCAGAAGCACTGAGCTCTGCCACCCTTCACAGGCCACACAATTCAGCTTCCACTTGCCTAAAACCCAACTTAATCACTATGTACCATTGCCCCTCTCCCCCACCTCCCCCCTGCACTCCCTCTAAAATGTGTATTGAATGTGTCATTGCTGAGAGAGAAAGAGAGAGAGAGAGGAGAATCTCCCCAACCCCAGAAGCAATCCTAAAATATTGTTAACGTTGGGAGGCGGGGAAATCTGCCTCACCCATCAGCCCGGCGCCACGTTATCGCCGTAATGCAGTTTAATTTTCCATTGGCTGACAGGCACTCAGAGCACATTTTCCTGTAACTGTGACTTCCGGTGGATTTAAGAGGGGTGGGAGGTGGTTGGATGGTTTAAGAACAGGTTGATAAACCCTGCATAGCGATGCAAGGCTGCGAAAATGTGTTTGCCCTTTTGGCAGGAATCTGTTGTCTCAGACTAACACAGGTGACACATTATCTTCAAATCAGAGGGAAGGAGAAACAGACGGCATGTTCTATTCATTAGGATTCTATGCTTTCTAAAACATACTGAGGTCAACATCCAAAAGGTCAAACGTGACCATTTGATGAATAATGTTTTCTGTACTCCCTTTTCTCTCCCTCTCTCTTGCAGGTAGGAGAGAGCAAACTTCCCCTCTACATTTGTACAAGTAATCCGCTGTAATTATGCATTTGTCCGATTGGTGGGCCGACAGTCAGAGCGCAGACATGTCATTTATTAAGATATTTTTCCAGATAATGACAAGAGATCCACATTTGGATAAAAGGGGATTTCAGGTGCTATGTTTGACGTCTGTACTGATTTCTTCTCAGAAGAGATTTATTGTTGCATAGACATTGCCTATCACAGAAAGATACAGTGATGACTGATGCAGGCATACATTTTCAACACTTAATTGTGCAACTCCAAGTCGAAGAAGGATTGCAATAGTAAGAAATACACAGCACACAAATCACATCACCAGCCCTGGGGCACTTGTAGTCCTTGGCGCAACTAGCTCTCACATAAGAATTAGACGTTCATCCATGTTTCTCAAACGTGAAATGTAGAAGTTGTTGCAAACATCAAATTTCGAAGTGTTGAAGGTTAAATTCAGGGATTAACTCCAAAATCTTTAAGTTAGGCATTCACCCCGAATGGTTAAGGTAAGGGTTAATGTTTGGGATAGGCTTAAAACATATTTCTCAAAAACACATTTCTATAGCTGGATTCGGCTTTAAAACCTTTGGAATCAGAGACAAATGCATCCGCCATCCCCGTCCACAACTCCCTAGCAAAACCGAAACCTACGTGAAGCTAACAGAGCTCACTGTTGCCCCTAGTCACCGGTTTCTGTGTCATCTCCTGACGTCATCAGACATGGATGGACGTCGAATACTGGCTTGCATCACGGGTGAACTGGCTGCCTTGAGCTCCGAATATTGCCAAAGCAATGTGCAAGCCGCAGGCATAGGTCACCACTTTCTACCATGTTTTATTTTAAAGCTAATTTGTGACCGACCGCCTCGATTCAGAAGCAACATTAGAATTTTTTTATTTTTTATTTTTACATAGGATAAAGTAGACTCAGAGCTAGAAAATGGTACTGTATATCAAACACTGCAGTTGAGGAACAATGGGAAATTATAAACTTGTAACCCCACTTTTGAGAAAATGTCCCTTGAATGTTTTGGTACATCTACTGGAGCACTCCTCTTTGTCCACACCCATTCAGCGTCGTTCACACCCTCTTAAACCTTAGCCACACCCATCTCTTTAAGAATTTTAGCAATTTGCTAAACAAAGTGATGAGTTTA
Source organism: Oncorhynchus keta (assembly GCF_023373465.1). Classification (NCBI taxonomy): domain Eukaryota; kingdom Metazoa; phylum Chordata; class Actinopteri; order Salmoniformes; family Salmonidae; genus Oncorhynchus; species Oncorhynchus keta. Next base: position 14,538,077 of record NC_068432.1, on the reverse strand, counting down.
GTAAACAACCAAATATTTCAAGACTGAAAGTGTTGAAAGTAATAGCCTACAATAATGAATAACTCCAGGTAGAAGTTCACTTTATCTGGTCCTTGGCCTATATCCTAATCTGCCTTTGGTGCAGGTCATGTTGTTCATGACATTACTGTCTCTGGTAGACACACACTATATCAAATAAACAAAAAAGTTGATTTGTCACATGCACAGAATACAGAATGTACAGAACAGTACAATTAAAATTGTTACTTGCATAGTAGCAATATCAAAAACAGAAGGTGTATTAGATGACACTTACCTGACACAAGTGTCTAAATTGATGGGTCATGTGAAGGGAATGTTATAACCAACCCCCAGCCACATCTAGCTAAGTGGATGGGTCACAATTGTCTAGACATGTACACATATTCATTAAATACAATAGATGGCCGTAATCACCCCCAGACATACCTGGCTAACTTGATGAGTCATGTAATCATCTGGCAAAGTGTTTTGTTTAGACATAGACTTTTGTAATTTGTTTAAATATGTAGCTAGCTAGCTAGCTAAACAATGAACCGGCATAATCCCAACTCATCCTACTAGCAACCAGTAGAAACATTGTCATAGCTGTACTATGAATCTGCAGTTAGCTAAAGCTAACCAACAAGGTTCAATGTTAGCGAGCTATCATTAGGCTATAACTAAGAATGCAAAATGGCTTTCTGAATAGAATAATATTACGACAAAGATCTTACATGTAATGTTAGTTAGCAAGCCAGCATGCTAATGTTCGCTAGCTAGCTAACAGTATACTTTAACTTGCAATGAAAATGACTTTCTGACAAAGTTAGAAACGTATAATATCTGAAAATGTAGCTAGACTCTTACCAGTATACTTGGATGAACGCTTCACAGCTGACTGGACCATTTACAGTAACTCTGTTTTGTTTGTAGCTACATCATTTACATTTACATTTAAGTCATTTATCAGACGCTCTTATCCAGAGCGACTTACAAATTGGTGCATTCACCTTATGACATCCAGTGGAACAGCCACTTTACAATAGTGCATCTAAATATTTTAGGGGGGGGGGGTGAGAAGGATTACTTATCCTATCCTAGGTAAGTATCTTGTTTTGCCAGCATTGTGTCAAGTCACTCCGGATCACACTGACCGTGGCGTGTGCAGAAACTAGAAAATCCCTTTTTCCAACTGATCTGTCGATACAGACTGCTAAACTAAACTTTTGTAGTTCTCGATGGCTAACGTTATATATTTCAAAAACAGCGTGGTGGAAAGCAGTATCAACACATACTGATCAGCTCACGTTATAAACAGAAGCATGCTACATGGCAGACCAATCTAAACTCATCTCCAGGCATGTCCAGCCCATTCATTATCTCAACCAATCATGGCTTACAGGAAGGTTCCTAACTTTATCCATGGCTAAACCAACTAGGTTTCGTAAAATTTAGCAATTGTATTTGTATTTACGGATGCAATACAAGTTTGTTATTAAGGCACATGAAAGTTCACATTTTCCAGAAAGCATTCCTCCCCAAAAATGCATTTTGATTAAAGTATTTACGTTCAAATGCCTCTCCTGTGAAGTGCGGCATACGCCTAGTTTCCTGAAACGAGTCACATATGTGTGTAATCCATTTGACATCCCCCGTGTCCAGTGGGACTGTGCATCAGGCTTCAGGTATCTCACCCTAGTCTAATCAGTCTCTCCTACTGAAGGAAATAATTCAGGGGACTATCTTATAGTCAAAGTGCTGTTGACAGAGTTTATACAGCAGACAAAGCTTTTCAGGGAGGGCCTCTGGCCCTGCTTTTGGCATGGCGGGTCACTTAAAAAACCACCAGCACACGGGACAAACAGCAGAGTAAAAAAAATGATTGAACTCATTTGTATGATCTTTCTCTACGAAGGAGAGAAAGAAAATGCAGTCGACAAGCACCTAAATTCTCCTTTGAGCTAAAGTTTGCTCAGGAAAAAAAGTGCTTACACTGGGAGCAGGGCCAGATTAGAATTGTGCAGGCAGAGTCTGCTCATCTATGCGTCCAGTAATAGGATTAGGCTGCTACCTCCTGCCACGGACAGACGCTCTAGTGGTATGCAAAGCTAATTTCAATGCTAACACAAGGGAATGCGGAGGGAATGGGTATTTGATTTTCCATTGTTTTCAGAACAGGGGAAGAGGGAGGCGTTTCAACCGCCGTCATCAGCAGTTTTTCCAATGTGTCGGCGGTAAGGGATGTGTCCCAACGAAGTCAGGCTGTGTCTTTGCTGTCTGCGTGTGTGTTGGCTCGACATGTCCATTGCGGGGACTGAGCGTTAAATAAATCATTGCTTCCAGCCTCTGCTATGGTTCTACCGGTCACAAGTTGATGGGGCATAGCTAAACTCTCATGTATCTTTAATGGGCAGTAAAACACCGTGTTGCATAATACATCCAAAACCTGATCCTCTTCACATGACCTGTCTAGTTTGAGTGCACCAGACAAAGCATCAACATGCACAATTTAATACTGACAGATGCATGTTCATTTTGAAGTATGTGTCTATGTTAATGAATCAGGGTCGCGCAAATCCAATAGGAGATATTAAAAATCAAGTGTTTGGGTGGCTAGAAAAAAAATGCTTTGTGGGTAGCCTACATATGGAAACCGCAATCTCATTTGCCAACCTTCATGACACACAGAGGGAGTGACTTAACCATGTATTACATGCTCTTAAGCTGTTGTCTGACCTCAAGGAAAGGGCGGCGGGTGTGTGTGTGTGTGTGTGTGTGGGGGGGGCAAAGTTAACACTCAGTGTTTTAAAGGTGCCACAAACACACTACAGTGGCCCCTCCAGCTCTTCAAGTGCATTAAAGGGAGGGCAATGCCTGCTACTGCTCTAAATGCAGGCTATGGAGGACATGGAGAAATTAATCTGATTTCTTCCCTTCCATCAAAGGGCATGGTGTTGATGTTGATATGTAGACTCAGCGAGATGACATTGCAACAAGCAGCAACGCAGATATTGAGATGAGCGGGATGCAAGTCTTCGCTCTCACACCGTCTCATAGAGTAACTTCACATGTACACTTCACCATGGTAGCTACGGGACCAAAACAGAGGAGAAGTTAAGCCTCACGCTTTAACACTCTTATTGTTGCGAAAATTGACCCACTATTTGTGCAGGCAAAGTCATCTCCCTGAGTCTACCTTTAAGAATCATCTGTTCCTTCTCTCACTTTCCCATCAACCAGTTTCTCCACAATGAACTTTGTTATCTGCAGCAGTTCAAACAGAATATGCTGTTTCTGTGGCTTATTTTATCACCTCTCTCTCTCCTTTTTTGGGAGATACAGAGAGAGGTTGAAGGGTTATCTATAGTTTAAAAAAATGTAATGCAAGTGCATTCGTTTTCTCAGGAAATGGTAGCCTTGGGGTCATTTTTGTATATTTTTGTCTTATGATCTAACTGTTTGACGTTACAACGTGACCTTGGTTGTTTCTCAATATGCATGCTGTGCTCCACACTCTCATGCTCGTTCTCCGAGGACGTTCTCTGGAGTACGTTCTTGTGAGCACAAGAGTGTGGAGAACGCATAGAAATGTACATTTGAGAAGAACTGCGCACTACCTTGCTACTGCATTACAGTTAACCAATACAGACAAAACAAGATAACTACATAAAGCAAACGCAAGCTTGTAACTTCATAATTAACAGCCAGTTGTATGTGAATCATATTAACCTTGCTAGCCAGCTAGTTTTACATGTACAAAATGACCTAAAACTAATGTTATGAAAGGTAGATGGCTAACATTAGTAACAAATCCATTGTGGGTAGCTAGCTAACCCATTCTAACCCATACCCATTCTTTGTCAGTTAGCTTACGGTCTAAGGTAGTTAAGCATCCTGAATCATAAGTTTGGCTGGACTTCGCTAAAGGCCCGTAGATCTCTACATTTCTTATTTACAAGGCCGTACTTCCTAAACGTACGTCTTATCCAACTTTGCTGTTGAAGTAAGGACACCTGAGTTGCCTAACCCATTCATAGGATTGGGTTGGTAGGGTCTCCACAGAGCGGTTAGTAGAGTCTCCACAGAGCTAGGTAAATCTGTTTTTAGTTTAAATATACCTTATTGCTGGAACAAAACAAATATTGATGTTCTGGTTCCGTTCGGCCAATTTAAAGTATTGATTGGGGACTTACTTGTGGAGGAATGTACCTGTTTTTCTGGGTGATTTGTGATGCTTTATTTGTGCTTCCCATAACTTTTTTTATTTTAATGTTTATAGAAATATGTATACACTTAACAAAATAAATCACACAACATGCAACAATTTCTAAGATTTTAGTGAGTTACAGTTCATAAGGAAATCAGTCAATTTAAATTAATTAATTAGGCCATAATCTATGAATTGCAAATGACTGGGAACACAGATATGCATCTGTTGGTCACAAAACCTTTAAAAATAGGTAGGGGGTGTGGATCAGAAAACCAGTCATAATCTGGTGTATCACAACACATCTCCTTCACATAAACTTGATCAGGCTGTTGATTGAGGCCTATGGAATGTTGTACCACTCCTCTTCAATGGCTGTGCGAAGTTTCTGGATATTGGCGTACAAGTAGATCCAGAGCATCCCAAACATGCTCAATTGGTGACATGTCTGGGTGAGTATGCAGGCCATGGAAGAACTGGGATATTTTCAGCTTCCAGGATGTGTGTTCAGATCCTTGTGACATGGGGCCATGTATTATCATTTTTTATTTATTTTTATTTAATCAAGGCAAGTCAGTTAAGAACAAATTCTTATTTTACAATGACAGCCTACCCTGGCCAAGCCCTCCACTAACCTGGACGACACTGGGCCAATTGTGCACTGCCCTATGGGACTCCCAATCACATCCCATTGTGATACAGCCTGGGTTTGAACTAGGGTCTGTAGTGACACCTATATCACTGAGATACAGTGCCTTAGAAAGCTGCGCCACTCAGGAGCTATCATGCTGAAACATGAGGTGATGGCACAAGGATCTCATCACGATATCTCTTTGCATTCAAATTGCCATCAATAAAACGGAATTGTGTTCTTTGTCCGTAGCTTATGCCTGCCCTACCATAACCCCACTGCCACCATCACTCTGTTTACAACGTTGACATCAGAAAATCGCTCGCCCACACAACGCCATTCATGCTGTCTGCCATCTGCTCGGTACAATTGAAACCAGGATTAATCAATGAAGAGCACACTTCTCCAGCTTGCCAATGGCCATCAAAGGTGAGCATTTGCCCACTGAAGTCGGTTACGACACCAAACTGAAGTCAGGTCAAGACCCTGGTGAGTATGACAAGCGTGCAGATGAGCTTCCCTGAGATAGATTGTGCAGAAATGATTCGGTTGTGCAAAACCACAGTTTCATCAGCTGTCCTGGTGGCTGGTCTCAGACTATCCCACAGGTGAAAAAGCCGGATGCGGAGATCTTAGGCTGGCATGGTTACACGTGGTCTGCAGTTGTGAGGCCGGTTGGACATACTGGCAAATTCTCTAAAATGACGTTGGAGGCGGCTTATGGTAGAGAAATGAACATTCAATTATCTGGCAACAGCTCTTGTGGACATTCTTGCAGTCAGCATACCAGTTGCACACTCCCTCAAAACTTGATACATCTTTGGCATTATGTTGTGTGACATAACTGCACATTTTAGTGTGGCATTATAATGTCCCCAACACAAGGTGTAATAATCATGCTGTTTTGATATGCCACACCTGTTTGGTGGATGGATTATATTGTCAAAGGAGAAATTCTCACTAAGAGGGATGTACTGCAAACAATTTTGTTCACAAAATTTGAGAGAAATACAATTTTTGTGTTTATGGAAATCGAAATGTGTACAAATGAAGTAAGCATCTGAGAACTGCCCTTTGTGCTCCGTATCACATACTTTGATTTGGATTTAATCCAACTGTTCCCCGTGCTCCAATTTGCGTGCTCGGAGCACGGTGGTATGCATATTGAGAAACACCCCTTGTGAATGTTCTAAATTAGTACTGTAATCAAATCACATAACAAAACACAAACTTTCTGTAGTGCCTGCATCTTCTAACAAGCTTTGCAGCAGGAGTATGAAAGCTATTTCAAACCCCATTTCAACAGAGCATTGAGGGTACCCAGGTCGATCTGATGCTGAGATTGTAATTAGAAAATAAAACAACCTTGCTTTCTCTCACTCTCCCTCCCCACTCTCTCAACCAGTTTGGGTTGTAAATGGGTTGTAATGATATCATATCAACCAGGTTCCCCTGACACAGAGATAAGATCTAGGAGGGCCCTTTGTCACTCACTCATCCTCCGATGTTTATCCAATAAAGAAAGACCAGTCGGCCAGCCAGGGCTGACATAAGCGAGTGTAGAAAGAAAGAGAGTGGTGGAGTATAAGGAGGAATGCCCACCCCCCGCGGGCGCCCATGCAAAGAATTCCTGGGTAAACTAATTGAATATCGACGGCCCAACTGACCTGTGACTTTGCCTAGGGTCAGACTGTCTGCCAACGCACGTGGAAGGGTCCCATGTTTTATCCCCTTGGTGGAGGCCGGACATCACTTTACAAATTCGCCACAAAAAGGCCCTGGCTTGTCCTATAACATGCCTTATGTATATTTAGCAGCAGCTCGACGGACGGAGCGTTGAGAAAACTTAATGGAAGAATTCACTCTTTAAGCTTTTGCTGCACAAACTGCAGCTCTCCAGGACCCTCCAGCATTATAGGGAGATGGAAAAGACAGAATGCTGGAGTTGAGTCCATTTTCTCAGTGACAGTCTGGACTCATTGTCCCTCCTAGTCTAAGGTCTTATTGCACTGTGTTTCAAAAGCCCTACATTACAAGGGAACAGACCATGTTTCAGGGAAGCAGGTGGTACTCTGCAGCCCCGTGGACAAAGACAAAATTACCTGTCAGCTCAAAGCGTCTCACACTCAGAGTTGTCTGGTGTTGGTTGGAGCATCACCAATCACAGTGTAAACGTGTGGGAGGACGACACAACTAATTCAAACAGAAAGGTTGTTTCCATTGATTACAGTTAACGTCAAAACGAGTTTTATTTTCTGCTATGTGCCACTGCATTATATTAAAATTCTATATGTATGTGGCATTGCTTGGTTAATACTTTGTTTTTTTTGCCCTATACCATTGAACAGTATGAGCCAATATCATAATACAGATAGCAATGCACGTCCTTTGGCTTCGGCAAATATGAATACATTAGGTTGGCTGTGCCCATTTGTTTTGCAAATTGATATTAGATAAATTGGAGGAAGTGGGACATGAATCCGTTTCAAAGAAATACAACTATTTTTGACAAACATCCAGAATGTGTGTAAACCAATTATATTTGTACATTGCTTGCTCCACACGCATTCCTCATCCTGCTCTGCCATTGTGTTTGTTGCCCAACTCAATGTATCGACCTTGATGCCTTCTTGACTTACTTATTCTGTAGGAATTGAGGGAGAAAAAGGTGATAGCGGTCTTTGATGCCAAGAAATCACAAAACAGAAGATCCATTTACATTTAATTCTGAAGGAAAACTATTGGACATTATCATTCTTTTTAAATTCCAGTCCAAATACTGCTGGGCTGTATTAAATTGTAAATAAGTGACAAAGGTCCCACACATTTTCACATTGCCCAAAAATGTCATTGAAAGCCATTGAATTTGATGTAGGAAAAATGTTGGAAAAATGTTGGTTATGTCAGTTTAGTCCAGATCTCTGTCAATCTCTGTCAAGAAAACTTTTGTTACAAAGGAAACACAACGTGACAAGGATACCAGAAGTCATTTCAAGTTCCCATTAAATATTTCCTCCTCCATTATTCTAGAAATGGCTACTTTCATCCTATTGTCTTTCCACTTATTTTCTGAGATAGAGCCGAGACACAATTACACTGTTCTCACACACTGGAACTTACGTTTTTGACCGAAAGCAACATTATGGGAACTAAATACAACATTGACAAAGAAATACAGTGGCACATACGCCTACATTCCTAAAGCTGGAAAGATATACAGCCTGGATTGGAAAATAACATATTTACTTTCAATCTACACAAGCAATGTATAAAACATGAGTCTAATTCTAGGTTCCCCCAAAGAGGGGACTCCTTTTCTCGTTGCACCCATTAGTCTTGCTTTAATATCTCGCTGAATGGATTAGGAAGGAAAAAAGGCTAGAGTATAAGCAACATTAGAGCACATTGTTTGTTGTTAAGCCTAGAGGGCCTAGCTGTGCCCTTACCTGCCGTCCCCTGTTAAGCTCTTCCTAAATCTGGAAACTCTGATGCATTTCTTAATTAAATCGGGGCTATCAGACCATGAATCATCCACAGCGGCAAATAAATCTATGAGATTTACGGAGAATACCTCTCTCAGTGATAATCACGCCCATGCCAGGAACAGACTGTAAAAATCGAATCAGATTCTATGCAAAGAAATGCTGCACCTCTCAAAGCGATTGCACAAATTGCGTTATACAACAGCTCATAATTGTTAGTGTAGAGTGGGACGCAGGGGGGGACGGGACTGGTCATCAATCCCATGTATAATTTTGGGCCGTTGCGCTGAAAGTTTGCAAAAGGAAAAATCTTTTAGGAGTTTCTATTTAAAGTTATGCATTTCAATGTGTATGTGTTTGGAAATGCATCCAACACTACCTATTTAGGCCCTGAATCCACATTATTTTGTAAGCATTGGTTGGTTTCGTCCATCAGCAACTTTTGAATTTAATTTATCAATCTCTGAAATGAATTTATCAACCCACACAGACACTAGCGACATGATAACAGCCTCATACTGCTGATATAATACAATATTGTTTTTAAAATTAAATGTCTGTCACGAACTTCCGCCGAAGTCGGTCCCTCTCCTTGTTCAGGCGGCGTTCGGCGGTCGACGTCACCGGCCTTCTAGCCACCCTCGCTCCACTTTTAATTTTCCATTTGTTTGGTCTATGTCTTACACACCTGGTTTCGCTCACCCAATTACTTGTTTTTTTATTGAACCCTCTGTTCCCCGGTGTTTGGTTGTTTGTTGTATTGTAGGCTTGGATTTATCTTGTATTTTGATGACTTTGAGTAAAGTTACTTTTATTTACTCATCTCTGCTGTCCTGTGCCTGACTCCTCTGCACCAGCTACATATAGACCTGTACAATGTCTGATAAAAAAATGTTAACTAGGCAAGTCAGTTAAGAAGAAATTATTATTTACAATGGTTACCTTCCAGGGAACAGTGGGGATTTCAGGGGATTTGATCCATCAACCTTATGATTACTGGCCCAACTTCTTTGTTTTTTTTACTGTTATTTTACCAGGTAAGTTGACTGAGAACACATTCTCATTTACAGCAACGACCTGGGGAATAGTTACAGGGGAGAGGAGGGGGATACATGAGCCAATTGTAAGCGGGGGATGATTAGGTGACCATGATGGTATGAGAGACAGCTTGGGAATTTAGCCAGGACACCAGGGTTAACACCCCTACTCATACAATAAGTGCCATGGGATCTTTAATGACCTCAGAGAGTCAGGACACCCGTTTAACTGCCCTGAGGCATTGGAATATTCTTTTAGACCAGAGTAAAGAGTGCCTCCTACTGGCCCTTCAACACCACTTCCAGCAGCATCTGGTATCGAATCCAGGGACCAATCAGGACCAACCCTGCTTAGCTTCAGCTTAGCTGCTGGCTTGCTTCGAACGCTCAAACCACTAGGCTACCTGCAGCCCCCAGAGAAATAAAAATATCTCGTTTGAATTATTTTGTTCGGGCAAATTCAAACAGTGAGTTACAAAGTAAATGGGAATGGCTAACCACCCTTTTGCAAATTAATAGCCATATTATTTCTTCCATTCTCACACAAAGTACCTAGCGGCAAAGCAAAACACTTCTAAAAGGCGCTCCATCTGGAGAGAGAGATACAGTGTGTTGGGGTTTCAAAGAAGAGCACAGGAAAAATATGCTAAGAGACAGGAGTGATTCATTTCTGTCTTGGCTCCCCGGATTCCCTGATTTAGATATTATTTTAACCCCCCTTCCCTCCACAACACCGTTTCAGACTATTGATGATCCAGTGTGGGCTTGTTTTTAGTGAAACGGCATGTACCTTGTACCCGGCGTATCGGCTCCACGTGGGAGTGGATACACAAAACCTACCGTCGTGAGAAATCATTTCACATAATTAAAACTGTGTGTCTGGTCTGAACGGGGTTTCGTCTAACAGTGGTGATATGGAGACATGGGACAGTTTATTGAAGGAAAGTGTCAGACGCTACTAGCCAATCAAGCTAAATAAACTCCCCTTAGCAGCATCATTAGTAAGTGTATGTATCTCCACACCTGTTATCCCTGAGGAAACGTGGTAAATGTGCACATCTTACTGTTTAAAAAAATGTATTGTTCAAAACAAGCTGGTCAGTTAGTACTCTGCCCCTCAGTGACTTCCAGCAGCGTCAGCTGTGCCTCCATGGGTGCATAGGCTGTGCGAACATTGCTTGGATATGTCTTGCCGGCAATTTGCTATGAGAGGGAACTGCCCAATGAAATTGCAGGATTTCATAGTATAAATTATAACAGAACTTCTGGGTCTGCTCTAGTCTCTTCCCAATGAGTCTCTCGCGCCAGACAGCTTACTTTCGCACGTGAGACTCAAACTACTCCATCAGCTACATATGGAGCTAAAGTTAAAAGCTAATTGTAATGAACTTATGATTATTTGTTTACAAGAGTCATGGGAGCCTGGGACCTGATAAAATGGATAACTACATCCAACAAAAGTCGACGGACAGAGGTATACACTGGCTAGAACCTTCTTATTGCGGATCAGGTAGGACAAAAATGGCGGATGGTGAGAATGGCTCCAGAGGGGATGGCTGCCGTTTTACGGGCTCCAAACAAACTGTGCTATTTTGTGTGTTTTTTCACATTGTTTGTAACTTATTTTGTACATAATGTTAGTGCTACAGTCTCTTATGACCAGGGCTCTTGCGGTGAGCATATTACCGCCACACCGGAGGTCACAAGTCATGAAAGCAGTCAAATGCCACATGACCGTTTAGTCATGGTAATTAGGCTTCTCCAAGCTCTGATGATGCTCATGGTCATTAGTAGCCTACCAAACTTGCTAATTGCCTGGTATTCAGCACTCTATTGTCCCTCTAATCACTTTGACATCAATGCAAATGTAATCAAAAATCAAATCAAACACTTCATAACAGCCCATGAGCTCATGTTGCGCAACATTTCTATAAGCTATGCAATTGCGTGAGAAAACAGAATAATGGCCTCTACTAAATGGAGGAGGATCCCATGAGCTATCTATAGGCTAGGGCTACTATATTTATTTATCAACTATCCTAATATTAAGCACATTGCTTATCTTTACAACTGGAGTATAGCCTACCAGCATGTACTCTGGCATGAAAATGAATCATGGGAAAATATCCTCCATCCACTATTTAAGTGCATAGATGACATGTTTTGAGAGAGGCACATGATAATGGTCCATTCTAAATCAGAACAAATTTCACACATATATTGTTCAGTATATGTAAAGACAAGATTAAATAAAGAATAGTCTGATGTGTCACAATATTAGCCTATCACGTGTGAATGATGCCCGGCATAAGAAACATACTTTTTGTTGTTGTTTACTTTTTCGAATCATAGTCGCACACCACATGTAGCCTATATGTTTTGATAAGGTGTCACAACTAAAGTGCTTGGAGTAAGCTCACGGATGTGCTTCAGAGCAAGCATAACAAAGGCATGGATTTGTTTAGGGTGCATTACGGCCACAAAGGGGATGCCTCCGTGAAATTCGATGCATTATCATGTGCTTGTCAAATTGTGAGTGAGAGACTATTGGAGTGTGTACAGCATGCGCAAAAAAATAAAGCAGAGCTCATGCCTTTCAAGCGACTTTGCATCATTAGATTGTAGGCTAAATTACATGGATATCTTTTAAATGTTGATTTTCCAAAGGTCTGCATCAGTAGCTTATAGGCTATGTGTGGAAGCCAGGTGATGCAAATGTGTTTATGTTAATTAACAGTCAATTACTGTGAGACTGACAGTTATTTGCTTGACCATTACCAGCTGATGAAATGTTGTGACCGCCACAGCAGAAAAGAGCTTCTGGATATCGGTCACGGATCCCTCCAGAACTTTCATTGCACACACCTGGCCTCGATTCCCACTGATTAGCACTTGTATAAGTGTGCCCTTTGACTTCCATTGGGCTGTCGATTAGCATGTGCTGTGTGTTTTGGACTTTCGTGCTCTTGTGGTTTGCGCAGATGATTGCGTTTCTCGTCCCGTGTGATAATCATTGTGTGCTAGTGTTATTTATTAGAGGTACTCCTCGCTCTGTTGTTTGAGTTTCCACCCTGTGTTTTTGTTACGTGTATGTTTGATCTTTGTCCCCGTGCCTTTACACAGCACGTCATGATTTGGGGCAAAAAAAAAGAACTATTACGCATTTCTGCGGCTGTCTCCCAAATCGTTCAGTTGAAGTTGAAAGTTTACATACACTTACAACTCGTTTTTCAACCACTCCATAAATGTCTTGTTAACAAACTGTAGTTTTGGCAAGTCAGTTGGGAGATCTACTTTGTGCATGACACACGTAATTTATCATACAATTGTTTACAGGCAGATTATTTCACTAATAATTCACTGCATAACAATTCCAGTGGGTCAGAAGTTCACATATACTAACTTGACTGTGCCTTTAAACAGCTTGGAAAATTCCAGAAAATGATGTTATAGCTTTAGAAGCTTCTGATAGGCTAATTGTCATAATTTGAGTCAAATGGAGGTGTACCTGTGGATATATTTCAAGGTCTGCCTTCAAACTCAGTGCCTATTTGCTTGACATCATGGGAAAATCAAAAGAAATCAGCCAAGGCCTCAGAAAGAAATGTAGACCTCCACAAGACTGGTTAATTCTTGGGAGCAATTTCCAAACACCTGAAGGTACCACGTTCATCTGTACTAACAATAGTACGCAAGTATAAACACCATGGGACAACGCAGCCATCATACCGCTCAGGTCGAAGACACGTTCTGTCTCCTAGGGATGAACGTACTTTGGTGCAAAAAGTTTAAATCAATCCCGTAACAAAAGCAAATTACCTTGTGAAGATGCTGGAGGAAAAGGGTACAAAAGTATCTATATCCACAGTAAAACGAGTCCTATATCGACATAAAAGGCCACTCAGCAAGGAAGAAGCCACTGCTCCAAAACTGCCATTAAAAGGCCAGACAATGGTTTACAAATGCTAATGGGGATAAAGATCATATTTTTTGGAGAAATGTCCCCTGGTCTGATGAAATATATATAGAACTGTTTGGCCATAATGACCATCGTTATGTTTGGAGGAAAAAGGGGGAGTCTTGCAAACCAAAGAACACCATCCCAACCGTGAAACACGGGGGTTGGCAGCATCATGTTGTGGGGGTGCTTTGCTGCAGGAGGTACTGGTGCAGTTCACAAAATAGATGGCATCACGAGGTAGGAAAAGTAAGTGAAGCAACATCTCAAGACATCAGTCAGGAAGTTAAATCTTGGTCGCAAATGGTTGTTCCAAATGGACTATGACCCCAAGCATACTTCCAGAATTGTGGCATAATTGCTTAAGGACAAGTGGCCATCACAAAGCCCTGACCTCAATCCTATAGAAAATATATGTGCAGAACTGGAAAAAGCGGGTGCGAGCAAGGAGGCCTACAAACCTGACTCAGTTACACCAGCTCTGCCTGGAGTAATGGGCCAAAATTCCCCCAACTTATTGTGGGAAGATTATGGAAGGCTACACAAAACGTTTAACCCAAGTGAAACAATTTAAAGGCAATGCTACCAAATACTAATTGAGTGTATGTAAACTTCTGACCCACTGGGAATGTGATGAAAGAAATACAAGCTGAAATATATCATTCTCTCTACTATTATTCCGACATTTCACATTCTTAAAATAAAGTGGTGATCCTAACTGACCTTAGACAGGGAAGTTTTACTAGGATTAAATGTTAGGAGTTGTGAAAATCTGAGTTTAAATGTACTTTGCTAAGGTGTATCAAGCTTCTGTCTTGTCATTCTGCAGCACACCTTGTAGGCTGACAGAATTCTATGGCATGTTATTTAATTGTCAGCCATTGTTGCCATGCTAGTTAGTGCTAGTTTGAACACCAGAGGGCATCTTTGGGAAGCATTTGATAGTCTTCAATATTGGCTGTACTAGAGGTTTTAAAACCTTTTTTTGTAAGAACATAGTATATGGGATTGATTTTAAGAAATTTAGCTTAATTCGTTTGATTAATATTTTGGTGTTTCTATTCCAAGAAAAGCGAAAAACAAAACCCTCTGGGTTTCTGTTAGGAACATGTGGCGCTGTGCAATCTGATGGACGGGAGTAGGCTACAGTACTAAGAGCATAACATTTCCACACCCTAATTGTAGTCTAAACAATACCCAAACTGACCTTTATTTAACTAGGCAAGTCGGTTAAGAACAAATTCTATGTACAATGACGGCCTACACCAGCCAATCCTGGATGACGCTGGGCCAACTGTGCGCCGCCCTAAGGGACTTCTCTACTATTATTCTGACATTTCACATTCTTAAAATAAAGTGGTGATCCTAACTTACCTAAGACAGGGAATTTTTACTCTGAATAAATGTCAGGAATTGTGAATAAATTAGTTAAAATGCATTTGATTAAGGTGTATGTAAACTTCATCTTCAACTGTACATACCAACGTGACAATATCAGAACAGTGATTACACAACTCGAACTGGACAAAGGTGTTATATTTAATGTGTCCGACGCGAAGGATAAACTCTTTCTGCGAGACCAGACCCGAATCCCTGTCATTTGCTTGAAGAAAAGATGGAGGTACAGGGGGAGGAGATCGGGGTGCCTTGTGAGAATTTGTCAGTTAGTGGGTAACCAGCCTCTACCATCTGTTCTATTGACCAATGTGCAATAACTGGAGAATAAACTTGATGAGCTCTGCTTGAGAACATCCTACCAACGGGACATTAAAAACTGTAATATCTTATGTTTCACTGCGTTTTAGCTGAGCGACGACACGGATAAAATACAGTTGGCTCGGTTTTCCGTGCATCGGCAGGACAGAACAGCTATGTCATGTAAGACGAGGGGTTGTGGTGTGTGTCTATTAGTGTAAGAACCGACGCTGGAGATGAGAAGCTGGTACGGGGAGTTATACATTTACTGAACAGACATGGAACAGGACAGGAACAGAGTCAAAACAGGGGGAACAAAACGACATGATGACAATACTGCTGAAGCGGGGAACAGAGCTGGAGAAGAGACAGATATATAGGGCAGGTAATGAGAGCAGTTGATTGAATCCAGATGAGTACAATTAATTGCTGACGCATGCATGAGAGCACCAGCTGTTCCGGATAATTGTGTGATCACACTCTCCGTAGCCGATGTGAGTAAGACCTTTAAACACGTCAATATTCACAAGGCCACGTGGCCAGAGAGATTACCAGGACGTGTACTCAGAGCATGCGTGGACCAACTGGCAAGTGTCTTCACTGACATTTTCAACCGCTCCCTGACCGAGAATGTAATACCTACACGTTTCAAGCAGACGACCTCCTTAATCCCCTCCTGTACTCCCTGTTCACCCACAACTGCGTGGGTGAACTGCGACCCGTTTATTCAGCCAATCAGCGGTCGCCAGTGTCTGAAAGTCTGTTTTCACAGTGCCTCATGTTTCCAACCCTAGCTCTTTTTGAAACCCCAGCAAATCTCAGCACACAGGTTCATCACATGACACTTTCATTAGCGCGGCGTTAGTTTATTGAAATTGTACAATGAGCCTAATGCTGGAGTCTTTATTATATCACAATTAATCTTGTTCTACACAAATCTCATTGTGCGCCTGTAATGAGATATTCAAATCTAGTAGATGAGAAGTGAGATTTACAATAAAAAGTGCTTTGACACGTTTGGCAGCAGAGTGCCAATGTCATATTATTTTATTGCCACCGTTTGCTTCATAACACCAGAGTAGGCTTATACTATTCAATTTCTCCGCATAACTTACAGTACAGTTGAGATTAAAGATAAGACTAGCGACAAACACTACTCTAGGTGTCATCTACAACCCAAGATGGCTTATGGGTAAGCTAAACATGTATGCCGACAGGTTTGAAGTTTTGAAGTTGGGTGCTGATATGTGAGGTTGGAAGTTCAATATAATCTGATGTTTAATCTGACAAATCAACTCAAGACAAATGTACATTGTTACGGCTATCATTGTATTCAAGTCTTATCTATAAACTGTATGTTTGATGTCTCTTGGATGAAAGAGACACATTCAACTCACTTGTACCCTGGTCACTAAAAATAGATACCACCACAGAACAGAACTAGCCTTTCTTGAAATACCTACAGGGAAAAGGATTCATTTTCTGATGATTGTGGTAAAAACACAGACCATATTTCCCCTTACTGTCTCAGTGGTCTCAAACCCAGTAGCGTGCCGTGGTTCTGGGGCCTGGGCCTTCAGTGAAGTCCTACACAGTCCCACCCGAATTAATCCATCTCCTATTACCATCATTATGATGCCATGGCTCTAGACACTATACATTTAGACAGAAACGCAGTATAACCAGGCGTTGCGTCACCTTGAAATTGACATTTTCATTCAGAGAAATGCAGGGGAAGAGTACAATAACTTTTCATTGTGCAGCTTCGTTGAGCTGTCGATCCACTCGGGTGTCCCCAAAAGTTTTCAAAAGCACCATTGCACCATTGTGCCCAGCCGTACTTTGGTGTCTCGATGCTGCCTTGGTTAGACAACTCAGGTTTGCAAAGCCAGTGTGGCTCCAAACACCAAATTGATCACTTGCAAATAATAGGCATTCCCAGCAGTACAGTTTGCAGTGCTTCTCGGAGCCTGTGAGTCATTGATAGCGCCCATAGTTGAAAGTGGCGAACGAAACCCTTTCCCGCCTGTGACAGGCTTTGTAGCGTCGGCGTCTACCTCTCCTGACAATGTCTAACTTTTCTTGAAAAGTTTGTCTTGAGAATGGAGTTATAATTCTATCCTCGACCAAATCGATATCTTTTCCTTCCGCCATTGTGGGTTGAAAAAACAGCTTAGTAGTACGCAAATTAATTTGTTGATCAATTTCAGTTTCCTAGTTCTGAGACCTGCCCATATAGGACCTGCCTCTCAATATTGGTAATCCAATCAAAAGACGTGCACGCACTACGCCTGCTAGCTGGCTCCTGTGTAACACTGGAGCCAGCCAGCAGGCGTACAATAGCCAACTCTAAAGCTGATTGGTTGACACTAAATTTTAATTTCCATTCACTTTAAACTACAAGCGCCCGCACTGTTGATTATGAAAGCATGAGGGCAGATTTTAATAATAATAAATAATAATATATGCCCCACTTTTATCCAAAGGCACAGTCACATGATGGCTGAATATGATTGGATAAAATGATCTACAACACATGAAAGACCAGCCCACCAAATCTCAACCTGGGGCTGGAAGCAGTGCAACCAAGAGGAACGCTATGAAATGAAGAGTGTAACTCTTACTCTGGGGAATAATTTAATACATATTTGTGGGAAAATATATATTTTTTAAATTATATTCTGATGATGTTTAGGCCAGCAGAGAAGGCCTTGCTGGCCCTGACGGCCCACCACTGCTCATACCTTTAAATACAATTTTTACATCCATGTATTTAAAGAAAAAACAGAGCAATACCAGTTCAGAGGACAAGAAAAAATACAAATGTTTAATGTATGTTCAACCACCACTGCAAAATCCATTGGGGACATGAAAATGAGTGTGTTTCAAACATTTGTCACTTACGTGTCAACTTTTAATGAGACGAGTTAGTATGAGGCCAAGTGCAATCTGCTATGATTAAGAAGAATGGGTGAATATATTACATATTTAGCATACCGAGGGTCTCATGGAAACGTTATACATATGAATTATAGACTGGCCCCCAATTTGTAGACTGATATCATCAAATTATAATATAAATCCAACTTTCAGGAGTGATGATATGCAGTACATTTCACGTTTTTAAATTGATGATTGCTTGCATTTTTTTTCTTACCAATCGACAAAAGTCCCGAGTCAAATCTGTGTTGGTTTAATAAGGATGAGCCAGAAAAAATTAACAGTTAATCTATTTGTTCAAACAAAAGGAACTTGACCGTGGTATGAAATTCATGTATTTTTCCCAAACAAGCTCTAAGCTCTTACTTCCCAATAGACTCTGAAAGCATTACCATTTTCAGCTTTTTCGCCCCCCATTTTCAACTCAGACACCTGTTTAATGGTCAATCAAGACTCTTGCATGGGAATCTTTCAATTTTGCCTCCTGACTCATATGGAAGGACCTTGGTGGATGAGTAGCCTACAGAATGACCAGTGTAAATGCTTCACTTGATGGATAACTACTTACCACTGACTGTATTTAATGGCTAGAGAAAGGTGTCAAGTCTATTCAAATCCAAACCTTTGTAGTGTGAACTGATTGACTGACTGGCTAATTTTGTCCAATTATCTTGGATAATCAGGAGTAAAAATCACAGAGAGGGACTTTAACAGCCCTAATCTTCAATTTGGGCTGTCATTCACATATGTTTTTCAAAGACACATGTCTGTTGTCGTGGAGGAATGAGCATTTTGCTAATATAATCTTCAGAATTAGTGTCAGGACTACTGTAGTACCATCACTATAATGGCAGAGAGCCACACATGTGTAACAGCTTTAATTGCCCCCTCACTTGGGATGGCTAACATCCCAGCGGCTTCAGTCTGCAAAACTGGAGCATGCTGACAGCCCTTTTGGTGAGTGCTGATCATTAAAATACATTTGCATATGAAAATTTGTCTTATGCTTTTGATGAAACCAATGATTTTTTTAAATGAAAAATGAGACCTATTTAAAAAATTAAAAAACAAAATGTGAGATTGCACAATGCATGGCGATTTCTTTGTGGCCTAACTGAATGATGTGTTTTCCTTACCTAAGAAAATGATTTTGGAGAAACCACAACAATGGGATTGTGATTAATGAGAAACATACATTTTTATATTAACCTCAAAAGGCCATTAAGATTACCACTCAAGCGTTGAACATTAATTATGAGGGCCCCCATAAGCTTCCATGAAATTCAATGAACAAAGTTCTTAAACTTTGAGATACCTACATTACGAGCAGGAATATGACTTTCCCAAAGCGGATCCTTTGTTCGATCCTCCATCCTGGACATGGGATCTTATCCAAGAGGCCGGAGAGGCAGACGGAGCGGCCTACTGGTCAGACTCAGAAAGCGAGCACACCATCCACCGCTTCCGAGCATATAACTCGCCAATGTCCAATCTCTAGATAACAAGGTGGGCGAAATTGGGGCACAAGTTGCCTTCCAGAGAGACATCAGAGATTGTAACATTAACTGTTTCACAGAAACATAGCTCACTCGGGATATGTTGTCAGAGTCAGTACAGCCACCCAGTTTCTTTATGCATTGCGCCGACAGAAACAAATGTCTCTCTGGTAAGAAGATTTAATATTTATTATTTAATAGGCCTTAAAACTGATGTACATCCCATCCAGCGCACCTGAGTGTATGCCTTAAAATTAATGACTCATGGTGTAATCACAACAACATACAGGAACTCAAGTCCTTTTGTTCACCTGACCTAGAAATCCCTACAATCAAATGCCGACCGCATTATCTTCCAAGATAATTTTCTTTGATTATAGTCACAGCCGTGTACTCCCCCCAAGCAGATACCTCGTCGGCCCTGAAAGAACTTCACTGAACTCTATGTAAACTGGAAACCATACATCCTGAGGCTTCATTTATTGTAGCTGTGGAAATTAACAAAGCTAACCTGAGAACAAGACTTCCTCAATTCTATCAGCATATCAAATGCGCGACACGAGCTGGTAACATTCTGGATCATTGCTACTCTAACTTCCGCGATTAATATTAAGCCCTCCCCCACCCTGCCTTCGGCAGATCTGACCATGACTCCATTTTGTTGCTTCCAGCCTATATACAGAAACTAAAACAGGAAACGCACATGCTCGGGTCTAACCAATGCTGGTCTGACCAATCGGATTCCACGCTTCCAGATTGCTTTGGTCACGTGGACTGGGATATGTTCCGGATAGCCTCAGACAATAATATTGATGTATATGCTGACTCATGAGCAAGTTTATTAGCAAGTGCATCGGAGATGCCGTACCCACTGTGACTATTAAAACCTTTCCTAACCAGAAACTGTAGATTGATGGCAGCATTCGAGCAAAACTGAAAGTGCGAACCACCGCTTTTAATCATGGCAAGGCGACTGGGAACATGACCGAATATAAACAGTGCAGCTATTCCCTCTGCAAGGCAATCAAACAAGCAAAGCGTCAGTATAAAGACAAAGTAGAGTCGCAATTCAACGGCTCAAACACGAGACATATGTGGCAGAGTCTACAGTCAATCACGGATTACAAAGAGAAAACCAGCCCCGTTGCGGACATCAACGTCTTGCTCCCAGACAAATTAAACAACTTATTTTCTTGCTTTGAGGACAATACAGTGCCATTGACATGGCCCGCTAGCAAAGCCTATGGGCTCTCCTCCTCCGTGGCCAACGTGAGTAAAACATTAAAACGTGTTAACCTTCGCAAGGCTGCCAGCCCAGACGGCTTCCCTAGCCACGTCCTCAGAGCATGTGCAGATCAGCTGGCTGGTGTGATTACGGAAATATTCAATTAATCCCTATCCCAGTCTGCTGTCCCCACATGCTTCAAGATGGCCACCATTGTTCCTGGACCCAAGAAAGCTAAGGTAACTGTACCAAATGACTATCGCCCAGTTGCACTCACTTCTGTCATCATGAAGTGCTTTGAGAGACTAGTCAAGGATCATATCACCTCCACCCTACCTGATACCCTAGACACCACTCCAATTTGCTTACCGCCCAAATAGGTCCACTGATGATGCAATTGCCATCACACTGCACACTGCACACTGCCCTATCCCATCTGGACAATAGGAATACCTATGTAAGAATGCTGTTCATTGACTTTAGCTCAGCATTTAACACCATAATACCCTCCAAACTGGTCATTAAGCTCGAGACCCTGGGTCTCGACCCCACCCTGTGAAACTGGGTCCTGGAATTTCTGACGGACCACCCCATCTGATGAAGGTACGAAACAACATCTCCACCCCGCTGATCCTCAACACTGGGGCCCCACAAGGGTGCATTCTCAGCCCTCTCCTGTACTCCCTGTTCACCCATGACTGCGTGGCCGGCCATACACGCTTCCAACTCAATCATCTCATCAAGTTTGCAGACGACACTACAGTGGTAGGCTTGATTACCAACAATGACGAGATACAGGGAGAAGGTGAGGGCCCTCGGAGTGTGGTGTCAGGAAAAGTACCTCGCACTCAACGTCAACAAAACAAAGGAGATAATCGTGGACTTCAGGAACAGTGCCTCTTCAACCTCAGGAGGCTAAATGAATTTGGCTTGCCACCGAAAACACTCACAAACTTCTACAGACACACAATCGAGAGCACCCTGTCAGGCTGTATCACCGCCTGGTATGGCAATTGCACCGCCCTCGACCACAAGGCTCTCCAGAGGGTAGTGCATTCTGCACAACGTATCTCCGGGGGCACACTACCTGCCCTCCAGGACACCTACAGCACCCGATGTCACAGGAAGGCCAAAAAGATCATCAAGGACAATAACCACCCAAACCACTGCCTGTTCACCCCGCTAGCATCCAGAAGGTGAGGTCAGTACCACTGCATCAAAGCTGGTACAGAGAGACTGAAAGACAGAGTTTCTACTTCAAGGCATCGAGAGGCTGCTGCCAACATACAGACTCAAATCTCTGGACACCTCTTTGAGCTAGGGGGCAGTATTTTGAGATCCGGATGAAAAGCATGCCCAAAGTAAACTGCCTGTTACTCAGGCCCAGAAGCTAGGATATCCATATAATTGGTCAAATTTGTAAAAAATAAAAAATATAAAAAAGAGAGAAAAAAAACAAACACTCTAAAGTTTCTAAAACTGTTAAAATAATGTCTGTGAGTATAACAGAACTGAAATGGCAGGCAAAACCCAGAGGACAAATCATCCCCCCAAAATTTCAGCCTACCACTATTTTCAATGACTGTCACTTTTATTATAAGGCAAAATCCTCCCAGATGGCAGTTCCTAAGTCTTCTTTAGAAAGAGTTTCAGGCTGGCTTTTGCAAAAATTAGGTAGAAGTTGTAGTTTTTTTAACCTGTTGATCCTACCCCCTACTTTTTCGAACATTCTGTTAAAAATCGCGCAACATTTCAGCGCCCTGCTACTCATGCCAGGAATATAGTATATGCATACGATTAGTATGTGTGGATAGAAAACACTCAGACGTTTCTAAAACTGGTTAAATCACGGCTGTGACTATAACAGAACGTGCGTTTCATCGAAAAGCGCAGGAAAATCTGATCACTGAAAACTGGAAAATATATCAATGCGCCACTTGAATGTATTGTTGAATAGAAACCACATTACCTGGAGCCAAGGTTGCAATACCTACAGCTTCCACACGATGTCAACAGTCTTGTCATTTGCCTAGGATTTGTTTCTTGGTCAAACGGACAAGAGACAGCCCATTTCTTCCGGTCTCCGACCGGATATTTTGGTTGAGATTTATCCGGACATTATTTCAAGACGTACAGCTATAGAATATACATCGCCTCGTGATCATTTTGATCGATTATTAACGTTTACTAATACCTATAGTTGCAATACAAAAGTATTTCGAAGTGTTTTGTGAAAGTTTATCGTCGACTTTTTTAATTTAAAAAAATGACGTTGCGTTATAAAACGCTGTTTTTTTCCTTGATCACACAGTCTTCATAGATCGATATCTAGGCTATATATGGACCGATTTAATCTAAAAAAAGACCCAATAGTGATGTTTATGGGACATCTAGGAGTGCCAACAAAGAAGATGGTCAAAGGTAATGAATGTTTTATATTTTATTTCTGAATTTTGTGTCGCGCCGACAATGCTAATTATTTTGTTTCACGTCCCCTGCGGATGCTATCAGATAATAGCTTCTCATGCTTTCGCCGAAAAGCATTTTAAAAATCTGACTTGTTGGCTGGATTCACAACGAGTGTAGCTTTAATTCAGTACCCTGCATGTGTATTTTAATGAACGTTTGAGTTTTAACGAGTGCTATTAGCATTTAGCGTAGCGCATTTGCATTAGATGGGACGCCTGCGTGTCGGGTGGAGGTAAGAGGCTAAGTGGCTCCCATTTTGGCTGTAGTGTTTCCATGCGCATGGAGGAGAGCGCGTTCATTTTGTTTGTCTCTGGTAAAGACAACGATTCTCCGTCTTAAATTTTATTGTTTATTTACGTATTAGGGTACCTAATGTTCGATTTATAAACGTTGTTTTTTAAATTTTATTTATTAATTTTACCTTTATTTAACCAGGCAAGTCAGTTAAGAACATATTCTTATTTTCAATGACGGCCTGGGAACAGTGGGTTAACTGCCTGTTCAGGGGCAGAACGACAGATTTGTACCTTGTCAGCTCGGGGGTTTGAACTCACAACATTCCGGTTACTAGTCCAACACTCTAACCACTAGGCTACGCTGCCGCCCCAACTTGTTTAGATAAGTTTTAGTAATGTTTGGGATTCATTTTGTTTGCATTTTGATGGAGGGAAACCGGTGGATTATTGACTGAAGCACGCCAGCTAAACTGAGTTTTTATGGATATAAAGAAGGACTTTATCGAACAAATGGACCATTTGTGATGTAACTGGGACCTTTTGGAGTGCCAACAGAAGAAGATCTTCAAAGGTAATGCATTTATTATATTGCTATTTCTGACTTTCGTTTCGCAACTGCCTGGTTGAAAAATTATTTTCATGCATTTCTATGTGGGGCGCCTTTTTGAAATCTGACACTGTGGCTGGATTAACAAGAAGTTAAACTTTATTTTGATGTATTGCACACATATTTTCATGAATGTTTACTGTTTATAATACTGTAGTTTGAATTTTGTTCTCTGCAATTTCACGGGATGATGTCGGTGTCCCGCTAGCCGTAACAGGTTTTAATAAAGGTATCACTAGTCACTTTAAATAACGCCACTTTAATAATGTTTACATAACCTATATTACTCATCTCATATGTATATACTGTATTCTATACCATCTATTGTATCTTGCCTATGCCGCATGGCCATTTATATGTACATATTCTTATTCATCCCTTTACATTTGTGTGTATAAGGTAGTCCTGGTTAATTTGTTAGATTACTTGTTAGATATTACTGCATTGTCAGAACTAGAAGCATTTTTCTACACTTGCATTAACATCTGCTAACTATGTGTATGTGACCAATAACATTTTATTTGATTTGACATTGCAGTCTGAAGTCACCCAAAGAGATCTGAAGCTAATGAGGTGCTGAATCAACATCCACATTCAACTTTCATTGTTAGTGTGTTTTCAATATACACACCTACTAATTATATATTTTTCTGTATTAGGTCTCATATTTCTCTAGAGACATTGCAATTTTACTAACAAAACCGATGGAGAAACTTGAAAAAGATTTCCAAGGAATGAATACAGTTTAGTTGAAACTCACTAATGTGAAACCATAGACAACAACTCGATGAGCCAATCTCTGTATTGATTGAGCATGCCGCCAATGACCCTTTTACCACAGGAGGACCACCAATTAACTAGAGCTGATTATTGAGTGTGGTCACCTTTGACAATGGCCTATTCATCTCAAGATATCATGCAACCACAGCATTAAATTTGTTATCCATACATGCAAAAACAATATTGGGACAATGTCCCTCTTCCAGTGAACGTAAAACCCATCAGTTGACAACATAATATCATGTTAGCTTAAGGAGATCTTCCTACACAATAAGGGCTCAGAGATGCCTGCTGAGGCAACCAATACAGATTGACAGCACATCCATATAAGCATCCCCACATACAGCCTAATTATGTTTGTAAATGCCATTGGGGTTCATCTATGACAGCTCTTGATATGATGACATAGTGCTGAAAAATATTATTAACATGATTTGCCTGAGTAATGCTGGCGCTCCACTCTTGGGGGTGTGACACAAATCACTAGCATTGCATGATTCCACCACACACACATACAGTGAGCTCCAAAAGTATTGGGACAGTAACACATTTTTGTTGTTTTGGTTCTATACTCCAGCACTTTGAATTTGAAATTATACAATGAATACAATAATGAGGGAGAAAGTTAAAGAGGGATGAATATCATACCTCTAACCTCCCATGTTATTGTAATGGTGAGAGGTTAACGTACCTTGGGGGTATGATATTAGTGCATCAGTAACTTTCTCACTCATCATTATTCACTATTCACTAACCGTCATCATAGTAGCATCCACATTCATGTAGATGTGTTTAGAAACATATTCTATTCTTATTAGCAAAAACAGTGACCCCAAAATGATGCAATACATTATTTACCATTCATTTCTGTTGGGCACAAAATAATCTGAAACACAAAAAAAAAACAGCAAATGCATCCAACAAGTTTGTAGAGTTACAAGGTTGATGTAATGATTATGTGCTAGGAATATGGGACCAAATACTAAGCTTTGACTACTTTAATACAATAGTGACTCCCCATCCCGCATGAGGGAGCGTAATCATCGACAGACACTAATTCTCATAACGCAACGGACATAAATATTCCTAGAAAATATTCCTATTCATGAAAATCACAAGTGAAATATATTGAGACACAGCTTAGCCTTTAGTTAATCACCCTGTCATCTCAGATATTCAAAATATGCTTTACAGCCAAAGCTAGACAAGCATTTGTGTAAGTTTATCGATAGCCTAGCATAGCATTTTGTCCAGCTAGCAGCAGGTAACTTGGTCACGGAAATCAGAAAAGCAACCAAATTAAATCGTTTACCTTTGATGAGCTTCGGATGTTTTCACTCACGAGACTCCCAGTTAGATAGCCAATGTTCCTTTTTTCCAAAAATGTTATTTTTGTAGGCGAAATAGCTCTGTTTGTTCTTCACGTTTGGCTGAGAAATCGCCCGGAAATTGCAGTCACGAAAACGCAGAGAAATATTCCAAATTAGCTCCATAATATCGACAGAAACATGGCAAACGTTGTTTATAATCAATCCTCAAGGTGTTTTTCAAATATCTATTCAATAATATATCAACTGGGACTGGTGGCTTCTTGGAAGGATAGAGAGAAACAATGGCCACATTTGTCCTTTACGCACCAAACACTCTGAGAGACTTCCACTGACCACTGACGCAATGTTGACGTTCAGGCGAATTTTTCCAAATAAAAGCCTGAAACTGCGTATTGTGACACTAGACACATTAGGGAAGCCATAGAAAAAGGAATCTGGTTGATATCTCATTCACTGCTCAATAGGGACGCATAGGAACGCAGAGCTTTCTAAATAAGAGTCCTTTCCTGATTGGATTTTTCTCAGGCTTTCGCCTGCAACATCAGTTCTGTTATACTCACAGACAATATTTTTACAGTTTTGGAAACTTTAGAGTGTTTTCTATCCTAAGCTGTCAATTATATGCATATTCTAGCATCTTGTCCTGAGAAAATATCCTGTTTACTACGGGAACGTTATTTTTCCAAAAATGAAAATACTGCCCCCTAGTCACAAAAGGTTAATACACATGTAAGTGAATTTGTCCCAATAGAATGGGAAGACTATTTACAAAAAGTGCAGTGATTTCTAAATGGTTCACCCGAAAGTTGACAGACTGCACTTTAACCTCATAGTCTTTATCATTTAAATCCAAGGTGCTGGAGAGCAGAGACAAAATAACAAAACATGTGCTCACTGTATGTATCCACGTGTGCACATACGAATGCACACACAATCTGTAAACTTCCAAGCCTAACTAATTTCTGTTCAGCAATTTACTCACATTTTGCATAATGCAGAAGATCCATATGTCAACACCACAGTAACAAAATTAAGTCTCAATATTACAGAACAATATGTTGATTTTCCTGACAGGTCAGAAATACATTACCAAGACCAACATATCTGGACACATACAGTACCAGTCAAAAGTTGATACCCCTACGAATTTCAGGAATATTATTTATTTTTACTATTTTCTAAATTGTAGAATAAGTGAAGACACCAAAACGATGAAATAACACATATGGAATCATGTAGTAACCGAAAAAGTGTTCAACAAATCAAAATAAACTACCGTTCAAAAGGTTGGGGTCACTTAGAAATGTCCTTGTTTTTGAAAGAAAAGCATTTTTTTTGTCCATTAAACTAACATCAAATTGATCAGAAATACAGTGTAGACATTGTTAATGTTGTAGATGACTATTGTAGCTGGAAACCGCAGATTTTTTTGCACCTGGGCCTCTCACTCCTCTCTATTCTGGTTAGAGCCTGTGACGGGAGTAGTACACATCATTTTATGAGATCTTCAGTTTCTTGGCAATTTCTCACATGGAATAGTCTTAATTTCCCAGAACAAGAATAGACTGACGAGTTTCAGAAGAAAGTTATTTGTTTCTGGCCATTTTGAGCCTGTAATCGAACCCTCAAATGCTGATGCTCTAGATACTCAACTAGTCTAAATGACAGTTTTATTGCTTCTTTAATCAGAATAACAGTTTTCAGCTGTGCTAACATAATTTCAAAAGGGTTTTCTAATGACCAATTCGGCTTTTAAAATTATAAACTTGGATTAGTTAACACAATGTGCCATTGGAACACAGGAGGGATGGTTGCTGATGATGGGCCTCGTATGCCTATGTAGATATTCCATAAACAATCAGCCCTTTTCCAGCTACAAAAGTCATTTACAACATTAACAATGTTTACACTGTATTTCTGATCAATTTGATGTTATTTTAACGGACAAAAAAAATTTGTTTTTCTTTCAAAAACAAAGACCTTTCTAAGTGACCCCAAACTTTTAAACGGTAGTGTATATTTTAGATTTGAGATTATTCAAAGTAGCCACCCTTGTTGACAGCTTTGCACACTCTTGGCATTCTCTCAACCAGCTTCACCATGAATGCTTTTCCAACAGTCTTGAAGGAGTTTCCACATATTGAGCAATAGTTGGCTGCTTTTCCTTCACTCTGCAGTCCAACTCATCCAAACCATCTCAATTAGGATGAGGTCGGTTGATTGTGGAGGCCAGGTCATCTGATGCAGCACTCCATCACTCTCCTTGGTCAAATAGACCTTCACAGCCTGGAGGTGTGTTTTGGGTCATTGTCCTGTTGAAAATCAAATGATAGTCCCACTAATGCCATGGGATGGCGTATTGCTGCAGAATTCTGTGGTAGCCATGCTGGTTAAGTGAGCCTTGAATTCTAAATAAATTACAGACAGTGTCACCAGCAAAGCACCATCACACCTCCTCCTCCATTGCTTCACCTACTCTGAGTCTCTCAAAAACATGGCACTTGGAAGCAAAAATAAACATTTGGACTCATCAGACCAAAGGACAGATTTCCACCGGTCTAATGTCCATTGCTTTTGTTTCTTTGCCAAAGCAAGTCTCTTCTTATTATTGGTCTCCTTTAGTAGTAGTTTCTTCGCAGTAATTTGACCACAAAGGCCTGATTCATGTAGTCTCCTCTGAACAGTTGTTGTTGAGATGTGTCTGTTACTTGAACTCCGTGAAGCATTTATTTGGGCTGCAATCTGGGTCTTCCTTTCCTGTGGCGGTCCTCATGAGATCCAGTTCCATCATAACACCTGATGGTTTTTGTGACTGCACTTGAAGAAACTTTCAAAGTTCTTGAAATTGACTTACCTTCATGTCTTAATGTAATGATGGACTCTCGTTTCTCTTACTCTCGTTTCTTGCCATAATATGGACTTCGTCTTTTACCAAATAGGGCTATCTTCTATAAACAACCCCTACCATGTCACAACACAACTGATTGGCTCAAACGCATTAAGAAGGAAATAAATTCCACAAATTAACTTTTAACAAGGCACACCTGTTAATTGAAATGTATTCCAGGTGACTACCTCATGAAGCTGGTTGAGAGAATGCCAAGCGTGTGCGAAGCTGTCATCAAGGCAAAGTATGGATACTTTGAAGAATCTCAACTATAAAATATATTTTGATTTGTTTAGCATTTTTTGGTTCCTACATGATTCCATGTGTTATTTCATCGTTTTTATGTCTTAACTATTATACTACAATGTAGAAAATAGTCAAATAAAGAAAAACCCTTGAATGAGTAGGTGTGTCCAAACTCTTGACTGGTACTGTACATTTCCAAAGTTTGCTCTGTCAGCTTCAGGCATGTTTGGACGATGACAAGTTAATTGGATTATCAATGTGAAAATAAAACTGCCATAGAGTGCAATGAAATAAAGGACACACTCCAAAGTTTTGCATCACAGTAGCTACAGTTGAAGTCAGAAGTTTACAGAAGTTTACATACACTTAGGTTGGAGTCATTAAAACTTGTTTTTCACTCCACAAATGTATTGTTAACAAACTATAGTTTTGGCAAGTTGGTTAGGACATCTACTTTGTGCATGACAAGTAATTGTTCCAACAGCTGTTTACAGGCAGATTATTTCACTTATAATTAACTGTATCACAATTTCAATGGGTCAGAAGTTTACATACACTAAGTTGACTGTGCCTTTAAACAGCTTGGAAAATTCCAGAAAATGATGTCATGGCTTTAGAAGGTTCTGAAAGGCTTATTGACATAATTTGAGTCAACTGGAGGTGTGCCTGTGGATGTATTTAAAGGCTTACCTTCAAACTCAGTGACTCTTTGCTTGGGAAAATCAAAAGAAATCAGCCAAGACCTCCAAAATGGTAGACCTCCACAAGTCTGGTTCATGCTTGGGAGCAATTTACAAACGCCTGAAGGTAACATGTTCATCTGTACAAACATTAGTACGCAAGTATAAACACCATGGGACCACGCAGCCATCTGTCTCCTAGAGATGAACGTACTTTGGTGCGAAAAGTGCAAATCAATCCCAGAACAACAGCAAAGGACCTTGTGAAGATGCTGGAGGAAACAGGTACAAAAGCATCTATATCCACAGTAAAACGAGTCCTATATCGACATAACCTGAAAGGCCGCTCAGCAAGGAAGGAGCCACTGCTCCAAAACCTCCATAAAAAACCCAGACTACCGTTTGCAACTGCACATGGGGACAAAGATCGTACTTTTTGGAGAAATGTCCTCTGGCCTGATGAATCAAAAATAGAACTGTTTGGCCATAATGACCATCGTTATGTTTGGAGGAAAAAGGGGGAGACTTGCAAGCCGAAGAACACCACCCCAACCATGAGGCACGGGGGTGGCAGCATCATGTTGTGGGGGGTGCTTTGCAGCAGGAGGGCCTGGTGCACTTCACAAAATAGATGGCATCATTAAGTAGGAAAATTATGTGGATATATTGAAGCAACATCTCAAGATATCAGTCAGGAAGTTAAAACTTGGTCGCAAATGGGTCTTCCAGATGGACAATGACCCCAAGCGTACTTCCAACATTGTGGCAAAAGGTATTGAAGTGGCCATCACAAAGCCCTGACCTCAATCCTACAGAAAATGTGTGGGCAGAACTGAAAAGGCGTGTGCGAGCAAGGAGGCCTACAAACCTGACTCAGTTACACCAGCTCTGTCAGGAGGAATGGGCCAAAATTCACCCAACTTATTGTGGGATGCTTGTGGAAGGCTACATGAAACGTTTGACCCAAGTTAAACAATTTAAAGGCAATGCTACAAAATACGAATTAAGTTTATGTAAACTTCTGACCACTGGGAATGTGATGAAATAAATAAAAGCTGAAATAAATCATTCTCTCTACTATTATTCTGACATTTCACATTCTGAAAAATAAACTGGTGATCCTAACTGACCTAAGATGCAATTTTTACCCAGGTGTAAATTCAGGAATTCTGAAAAACTGAGTTTAAATGTATTTGGCTAAGGTGTATGTAAACTTCCTACCTGCAACGGGTTTAATGCTAATATTTTAAAATCTGCATCAAACAATTTGAAGTTTTGAGGATAAAAGGCTGTTCGTTAAGATGTAGTGCACAAAAAATGATCTTTGCCGTAAAATATATTTACATTCACGTTGTACCGAATATTAAATTAAATGAGTTTCCATCGCATTTTCAACTCTATTCATTGTTTTGTCACAAACTTTTGCAGTATATAGCAAATGTGCCCACTCAGGTCTGGGCATATGCACTCTAGCCAACAGCTCGTAGATACAGTGCGGGTAGGCTATCTACATTATGAGATTATTATGGATAAGAGCAATATTTTTTGTATTTGTCAAACGATTCCAAGAATCAATCATCATCAGAATAAGACCTGCCCTTTCTCGCATAATTAATTTTACCGACAGAAAAAGGTCCCACCATGTCATACGAACTAATTGTCTGTCTGCCTTTATAATCTTGTACCGGTATTTCATGTTTCCATCAACCCAGTCGTGACTTTTTTTCATGCTTCAGGTAATTCATCCACATGAAATGGCTAGATGGAAACGTGGCTTGTGTCATCATCTCACAACTTCCAAACACTACTCTCAGTCTCCAGTGCCTCAAAAGCCTCCTAATGACACTCTCGCAGACTGCCAATGACGAAGCATTTGCCAAGAGACTTCCAGCACAATCAGTGATAGCACTAATTTAAATATCGTCCCTATCCCATTCCCTGCAACCAAACGGACCAGCGCTGGGCAGGCTCCCAGCAACCACAGACATATAGGAATTAACTGCACTGACCATGTGCTAGCAAACGGCTAACTCTGCCATCTGGTCCACGATAACGGCCACCTCTTCAGTCCCGCTTCACTAGGACAGATTCAAATGCAATAAAGGCACTTTTCCCACTGGTAGGGATGGTCGGCTGACAGAGAAAAGTATTGAGTGAAGACGCCCAACTGTTAGAGTGGATGAGGACTGAGGAGAGATATGGCGCCATCTCGAAAGTGGCTTCCTCCCCTCATCTACCCCCTTTCATCTATACTGAAAGACCTGAACAGATTACAACAATGGCTCAATATAAGCATCCACCATATTGCTTTGACCTATTCTCTGTGATGGTTGCTGATAACGGGCCTCTGTATGCCAATGTAGATACTCCATTAAAAATCAGCCGTTTCTAGCTACAATAGTCATTTACAACATTAACAATGGCTACACTGCATTTCTGATCAATTTGATGTTATTTTAATGGACAACAAATGTGATTTTCTTTTAAAAAACAAGGAAATTTCTAAGTGACCCCAAAATTTTGAACGGTAGTGTATTTGTTGACTGAATATAAGCAAGTGATGTCTACTAAATAATCAAGTTTATGGCGCAGTCATATAGCCTCGGCACCTACATAAAGCTGAGTGATTCACGTATTCATGGATTTTGATCAAAATAAAGAAGTGCCTACATTCTTTCTGATAGTCTTTAATAAAGCAATGTTTTGGTTATGCTGACCTGGACAACATGTATTATATTCTCTAAAAATAAAAATATTACCACCGTCTCTTGCGCATGTAATTTTGCATATGGATCCATACCGAATTATTATGGGAATAAATATCACTGAATGACAGAAATATTGGAACAAAGTAGGCTAATGAAGGAAAACAAATTGTTGCTTACTGGAAAGTACTAAAAAATTAATGGAAAAGGCAAGTGGAATTCAGAATTTTTAAAAAGACAGAATTCAGAATTTTGCTCGTACTGTAGCCTACTTCCGACCGGTCACGTTGTACAGCGCCATTATGGCTATTAGCAGGACAATAGACTCTTGCCAACACCTCTTTGTATTTTGATACTTTGTGCAAGGCAATTGATCAGCATTAAAAACTTTGTGGATGGGGCCTCAATCGCTCACTTTCAGTTATTTGAAAACAAAATATTCTCAAAAATATCGTTTTTCTTTAACAAGGAAAATTAAAATGAGATCTTGAACTCTGTAATCAACGTTTCCAGTCCGAGAGTGAGAATGATAAATGATTGTATTTAATACATTTGTTTGATACATCGGAATACAAAATAAGCCAACCATCCACCCATTATGACCCGGAGCTGTGAGGATCACCACAATTAAAGATATTTAGTTTTCAGTGCATTTTTCATTGAAAAATTTATATTGCCTATCAATGTGTAGGCATACTGTGTAATACAATCGATAATTGTCTACTAAAAACGTGAATGCGATTTTGGAGAGCACACAACCATGCCAACAACCATCCGTGGAGATCAGTGTACAAAGGGCTGGACATCGGGCCGCACTGAAAAAATGCATGGTTCGACAGAATACCAACGAGGATGGATCCGGAGAAAAATGTGGCTTCTTCATCAACATCTTCATGCTTTCTTAAATAAAATAATGAAACAAATACTCTCGCCAGCTTTGATCCATGCCTGGGCCTACAGGACACAAATGTCTTTGTTTGTCAGACGAATCATTGGGTCGTAACTACAGAACAGTAGAAAACAAGAGAACACACAAGGTTAATGTCCTGAAAAAATATATATATATTGGTTATATTGGTTATGGCCCCCGAGTGGCGCAGTTGTCTAA
Source organism: Oncorhynchus keta (assembly GCF_023373465.1). NCBI lineage: Eukaryota > Metazoa > Chordata > Actinopteri > Salmoniformes > Salmonidae > Oncorhynchus > Oncorhynchus keta. Next base: position 14,504,357 of record NC_068432.1, on the reverse strand, counting down.
GGCTCTGCATCTCAGTGCAAGAGGCATCACTATAGTCCCTGCTTTGAATCCAGGCTGTATCACATCCAGCTGTGATTGGGAGTCCATAGGTCGGCACACAATTGGCCCAGCGTCATCTGGGTTTGCCGGGGTAGGCCGTCATTGTAAATAAGAATTTGTTCTTAACTGACTTGCCTAGTTACATTTTTAAAATTTTGCAATTTTGTAATGTGTTTGGTAAATGGTTTTGTAAATATTAATTCACATTTGTGGTGCAACTAAATAAACAATGAAAAAGTACACTTTTTTAATATAACTGTTGTTATATTAAGGTTTATCCTAAGATCAATGATAATGACCTAGATGTCATGTACAGTATTACAGTCTGTAAAAGGAAAAATATTACCACCGTTTATTTTTATTTACAGTAGTGATGGACAGATGGAGGCATTTAAAAACAGGTTTTCACAAGTGCACTGTAGTACTGTAGCAGGTATAGCCCATCATGCAAACAATGTTTCCTATTAGCAGGACAATAGACTCTTCATAGCCCGGCTACTGTAGGTGTGTAAATCCCACAATTTGGTTTGAGTCATTGTCTGCATTTGGAGGAGAAAAAAACAACATTTAACCTAACAGGTAACATTAGGTACAATACTAGAAATATACATGTATGTAGGCCTAAACATAACCAAATATTGCTAGAATCCTACCTTGAAAGAAACAATGTGGTCCCAGAAATACCTCTCTGACATAAGGTCCAGCATATCGCTTGATGATTTCTTCTTCAGAGAAATCTCGAGCCATGATACTTGAAAAAGGAGGCAACAGTGAATTATTGTGGAACACATAGCAGTCCGTGAGGTGTAGTCTACAATATTTTATGTGCATTTTGCTTTGTAAATAGCTAAACTTACTATTAAAAAATCTAATATGGGCCTGGACCCTGGCAAAAAACTCAGCATGCTTGATCTTCTTCATTTTTTTCTGTAGCAATTTTGATGGCCTTTGCAGAGCACATCTTCATCCATTAGCGAGTTGATTGCTTGAATAGTCTTGCTGGAAATGGAATACAACATAACAATGTGCAGAATACAGTAAATACCAGCAGTCAATTTATTTAAGCATTCTTTTGTTGCACTATTAGGCCTACTTTACAGTATTGTAGCCTACTGTACCTGTTCATTTTCCCAGGCCTTTGCGTTCGGCGTAACACAAGCATCTGATTAGAGTGTTTACGAATAGCACTGTCCAAGACCAAAATCCCCAAGTCTACCAGTATTTTTGAAATGTCTACAGTAGATTTCCCATGAAATAGATTTCCCATGAAAGCCCTAGTCTGCTCACTTAAAACCTCTTTGGGATAGGCGGAACGCAAATGTCTCAACTGGCCAATTGCCAGGGAAATGCTGAGCGCCAGATTCAAATAAAATACTATAAAATTCAAACTTTCATTAAATCACACATGTAGGATACTCAAGTAAAGCTACACTCGTTGTGAATCCAGCCAACATGTCAGATTTTAAAAATACTTTTCGGCGAAAGCATAAGAAGCTATTATCTGATGATAGCACCAGCAGTAAACAAAGGGGTTAGCATATTTCAACCCTGCAGGCGTTACACAAAACGCTGTAATAAAATATAAAACATGCATTACCTTTGACGAGCTTCTTTTGTTGGTACTCCAATATGTCCCATAAACATCACAATTGGTCCTTTTGTTCAATTAATTCTGTCCATATATATCCAAAATGTCCATTTGTAAAGCATGTTTGATCCAGAAAAAAAACAGCCTACAAAAAACGCAACGTCACTACAAAATATTTCAAAAGTTGCCTATGAACTTTCTCAAAATATTTCGAACTACTTTTGTAATACAACTTTAGGTATTTTTAAATATTAAATGAATAGAGATCCTGGTCATCCTGGTGCTACAGTATGTTGTTACAGCATAATCAAAGTGAGGACAATCGGCGATCTGCTGTATACTTATGGCCTATTGTAACCTAAAAGTCACACCTTTCCAGTACTCCTCACCCCGCCCCAAACTCCACCCTCAACATCCGAAAGAGAAATATTATCTGTGGGCAGAGATACGGGTGACAGCTGATGCATTGTCCTGAGCCAGGCGGTATTAGCGGAGAGTCACTCGTCATTGGCAGAGAGTCAGGCGGAGAATGATGCGTTGAAGAGGGCGAGGAACAAGCAAGGAACAATAGACTCTTATATCGTCAAATGTATTTCTTAGCTAGGTTGGCCGTGATTGTAAGTCCCTTAGGGCAGCGCACAATTGGCCTAGCGTCATCCAGGTTTAGCTGGTGTAGGCCATCATTGTACATAGAATTTGTTCTTAACTGACTTGCCTTGTTAAATAAAGGTCCACTTGGGTATTGGTTAGATGACAATTAGGGTGTGGAAATGTTATGCTCTTAGTACTGTAGCCTACTCCCAACCGTCATGTTGTACAGCGCCACATTTTCCTAATGGAAATCCTGAGAGTTTTGTTTTTCATTTTTCTTGGAATAGAAACACCAAAATATGAATCAAATGAATTAAGCAACATTTCTTAACTTCTTGACACACCCATCCCTTTAGCGGGATCATTTTCATCAACACCCGCTGAATTGCAGAGCCTCAAAATCAAATTCAATTACTAAAAATATTTAATTATCATGAAATCACAAGTGCAATATTGCACTTGTCTAAAGACTGTTAACACCTTGAGGAAGCCATAGGAAAATGAATCTGGTTGATATCCCTTTAAATGGAGGCAAGGCATCCAATGGAACAGAGAGCTTTCAGGAAAAACAGCACTTTGTTTTTTGTTTTCCTCAGGTTTTCACCTGCAATATCAGTTCTATTATACTCACAGACAATATTTTGACAGTTTTGGAAACTTTAGAGTGTTTTCTATCCTGATCCGACAATTATATGCATACTCTAGTTTCTGAGCCTGAGAAATAGGCAGTTTCAAATGGGGTACGTTTTTTAGCCAAAAATGAAAATCCTGCCGCCTACACTCAAGAAGTTAATCAATCCCATATACTATGTTCTTACAAAAAAGGTTTTAAATTCTCTTGTACCACCAATATTGAAGACTATCAAATGCTTCTCAAAGATGCCCTCTGGTAGTCAAACTTGCACTAACTAGCATGGCAACAATGGCTGAGAATTAAATAACGTGCCATAGAATTCTGCGGCAGTATGACACAGAGGTAGTGGTAAAGTGAATAGGCAACAGGATAAATAAGAGACCGTATGTGGTGAGTGTGAAAGCATGTGTGTGTGTGTAAGTGTGTGTCGTCAGTAGGCATGTGTGCACATGTTATGTGTGTGGGCATTTGTAGTGTGTGTGTGTGTGTGTGTATTGGGGTGTCAGTGTAAGTATGTGTGGGTAGAGTCCAGTGTGTGTGCATAGAGTCAGTGCAAGAGAGTTGGTGCAAAAAAGGGTCAATGCAGGTAGCCCGGGTAGCCATTCGATTAGTTATTCAGCAGTCTTATTTAGCAGTCTTATGGCTTGGGGATAGAAGCTGTTCAGGGTACTGTTGGTTCCAGACTTGGTGCACTGGTACCGCTTGCCGTGCAGTAGCAGAGAGAACAGTCTATGGCTTGGGTGGCTGGAGAAAAAAAGAAATGTGGGGCCTTCCCCTGTCACCACCTGGTGTAGAGGTCCTGGATGGCAGGACTACATTGAGCATTCCTTTGACATGACAACCCATGAATGGCCTGCTCTGAAGTCGTCCTCTGCACGGATTATTAATCAGTCTCCCTGCTTTACTAAACATACCACACACCAAGTGACCACACCACTGAACTTGACAATGTTTGTTAGCAACTACTGTAGGGCTGTGTATTGCCAGGGACCTCACAATACAATATTATCACGATACTTAGGTGCCGATAAGATATGTGTTCCGATTCGACTCTGTGATTTTATTGTGATTTGATGTTCCAAACAGTTACAGCCAACTAGCGCAAAATAATATTGCGACATTATCAAAACAATACGATATATTGTTAAAAAAAATATTCCGATATGTAACTGTATCGATTTTTCCCCCATCACTATTAGCAGCCTGAAATGTGTATGTGAAAGTATTGTCGCCAGCTCCTTGGTCCATGGTCACGTTGTTTCGCGTTGTTTGTCTCAATCTGATATTTGCCATAACATGCAGTTGCCAACATAACGTTTCAGTTATTTATTGTATTCGAGTTCTTTCCTACATGTACAGTGGGGCAAAAAGGTATTTAGTCAGCCACCAATTGTGCAAGTTCTCCCACTTAAAAAGATGAGAGAGGCCTGTAATTGTCATCATAGGTACACTTTAACTATGACAGAAAATGAGGGGGAAAAAATCCAGAAAATCACATTGTAGGATTTTTAATGAATTTATTAGCAAATGATGTTGGAAAATAAGTATTTGGTCAATAACAAAAGTGTATCTCAACACGTTGTTATATACCCTTTGTTGGCAATGACAGAGGTCAAATGTTTTCTGTAAGTCTTCACAAGGTTTTCACACAATGTTGCTGGTATTTTGGCCCATTCCTCCATGCAGATCTCCTCTAGAGCAATGATGTTTTGGGGCTGTTGCTGGGCAACACGGACTTTCAACTCCCTCCAAAGATTTTTTATGGGGTTGAGATCTGGAAACTGGCTAGCCCACACCAGGACCTTGAAATGCTTCTTATGAAGCCACTCCTTTGTTGCCCGGGCGGTGTGTTTGGGATCATTGTCATGTTGAAAGACCCAGCCATGTTTCATCTTCAATGCCCTTGCTGATGGAAGGAGGTTTTCACTCAAAATCTCACGATACATGACCCCATTCATTCTTTCCTTTACACGGATCAGTCGTCCTGGTCCCTTTGCAGAAAAACAGCCCCAAAGCATGATGTTTCCATCCCCATGCTTCACAGTAGGTATTGTGTTCTTTGGATGCAACTCAGCATTCTTTGTCCTCCAAACACGACGAGTTGAGTTTTTACCAAAAAGTTATATTTTGGTTTCATCTGACCATATGACATTCTCCCAATCTTCTTCTGGATCATCCAAATGCTCTCTAGCAAACTTCAGACGGGCCTGGACATGTACTGGCTTAAGCAGGGGACACGTCTGGCACTGCAGGATTTGAGTCCCTGGCGGCGTAGTGTGTTACTGATGGTAGGCTTTGTTACTTTGGTCCCAGCTCTCTGCAGTTCATTCACTAGGTCCCCCCGTGTGGTTCTGGGATTTTTGCTCTCACCGTTCTTGTGATCATTTTGACCCCACGGGGTGAGATCTTGCGTGGAGCCCCAGATCGAGGGAGATTATCAGTGGTCTTGTTTGTCTTCCATTTTCTAATAATTGCTCCCACAGTTGATTTCTTCAAACCAAGCTGCTTACCTATTTCAGATTCAGTCTTCCCAGCCTGGTGCAGGTCTACAATTTTGTTTCTGGTGTCCTTTGACAGCTCTTTGGTCTTGGCCATAGTGGAGTTTGGAGTGTGACTGTTTGAGGTTGTGGACAGGTGTCTTTTATACTGATAACAAGTTTCAACAGGTGCCATTAATACAGGTAACGAGTGGAGGACAGAGGAGCCTCTTAAATAAGGAGTTACAGGTCTGTGAGAGCCAGACATCTTGCTTGTTTGTAGGTGACCAAATACTTATTTTCCACCATAATTTGCAAATAAATTCATTCAAAATCCTACAATGTGATTTTCTGGATTTTTTTCCCTCATTTTGTCTGTCATAGTGTAACTATGACATTTACAGGCCTCTCTCATCTTTTTAAGTGGGAGAACTTGCACAATTGGTGGCTGACTAAATACTTTTTTGCCCCACTGTATATAAGGCAGCAGCCTCTAAGGATTTGTGCAGGGTTGTGTAACTGGGTAGAAGCCGGCGAGTGATGGCTATTTAACAGTCTGATGACCTTTAGATAGAACCTGTTTTTCAGTTTGCCATCAGTGATGTGTACGCTGATGAGCTTTCCACCTTCTTCACTGTGGTCCCGCTGATGTGAATAGGGGCATGGTCCATAAACACTCCAGCCAGCTCGTCTGTGCATGCTCTGAGGACGTGGCTAGGGATGCAGTCTGCACCGGCCACCTTGTGAGGGTTAACACGTTTAAATGTTTTACTCAGGTTGGCCATGGAGAACCAGAGCCCACAGTCCTTGGGAGTTGGCCATGACAGTGGCACTGTGTTATCCTCAAAGCAGGTGAAGAATGTGTTTAGCTTGTCCGGGAGCAAGAAGTCGTGGCTGGTTTTCCCTTTGTAATCCGTGATTGTCTGTAGACACTGCCACATATTTCTCGTGCCTGAGCCGTTGAATTGCGACTTCACTTTGTCTCTATATTGACGTGTTGCCTGTTTGATTACCTTACGGAGGGAATAACTACACCGTTTGTATTCCACCATATTCCTAGTCACCTTGCTATGGTTAAATGAGGTGGTTCGGGCTTTCAGTTTTGCGCGAATGCTGCCATCTAGCCATGGTTTCTGATTTGAGTAGGATTTAATAGTCACAATTGGAACAACATCCGCTATACACTTTCTGGTGTCCGCGTGCGTGATCAAAACAATCTTGAAGCATGGATTCTGATTGGTCAGACCAACATTGAATAGACCTTAGCATGGGTACTTCCTGTTTGAGTTTCTGCCTGTAAGAAGGGAGCAGCAAAATGGAGTATGGCTGAATGGACAGGGACAGTATATCCAGAGAGAGCCATGTTTCCGTGAAACAGAGTATGTTACAATCCCTGGTGTCGATCTGGAAGGATATCCTCGCCCTGAGCTCATCTACTTTATTATCCAGAGACTGAACATTACCGAGTCATATACTCGGAAGTGGTGGATGGTGTGCACGCCTCCTGAGTTGGACTACAATCCACTCCGAATACCTTGTCTCCGGTCAGGGGTGTTTTGGAGCATCCTCTGGAATCATTTCAATTGCCCTGGGGACTATGAACTTTCCAATTTGGGAAAGTTGTATATCTGGTTGTAATGCTGGTGAGTTACTGGCGCTCTGTCACGCCCTGACCTTAGTTATCTTTATTTTCTTTATTATTTTGGTTAGGTCAGGGTGTGACAAGGGTGGTTGGTTTAGTTTTGTATTGTCTAGGTGTTTTTGTCCCGTAGGGTTTTTGTATATCTATGGGGTTTTAATATATCTAGGTATACGTAGGTCTATGGTGGCCTGAATTGGTTCCCAATAAGAGACAGCTGTTTATCGTTGTCTCTGATTGTGGATCCTATTTAGGTTGCCAGTTTCCATTTAGGTTTTGTGGGTTATTGTCTATGTGTAGTTGCATGTCAGCACTCGGTTTATCATAGCTTCACTTTTGTTATTTTGTTAGTTTGTTAAGTGTTCTTCGTTTAATTAAAAGAAGAATGTATTCTTATCACGCTGCGCCTTGGTCTCCTCATTATAACGACTGTGACACGCTCTGATATCCAAAATGTATTTCCCGCTGTGTGTAATAACACAAAACAAATTCTGGGCTAATAATGTAAGAAATAACACACAAAAACAAAAAAATCCTGCAAAGTTGCTTAAAGAGCTGGAAGCAGAGCTGCCATATCTGTCGGCGTCATCTTATCTGTCTTGGAAATATTTTTGAATTACCAAAAGAAGATGATTTCCAAGTTAAATCAAGGGTTGATTGAAACTCTACCTTATAGTTCAGAACCTATAAGGAAAAAATGGGGTACAGATCTAAAGTAAGAAATTGAGGAGAATCATTGGTCACAGATACTATATTTGAAATGAACAATCTAGCTATATACCGTTACATTTTGTATTCTGAACAAATATATAAATGCAACAAGCAACCATTTCAAATATTTTACTGAATTACAGTTCATATGAGGAAATTAGTCAATTGAAATAAATTCATTAGGCACTAATCTATGGATTTCACATGCCTGGGAATACATATATGCATTTGTTGGTCACACATATCTTTAAAAAATGGGCTTCACAATGGGCAACAGGATCTCGTCACAGTATTTTTGTGTATTCAAATTGCCATCAATAAAATGCAATTGTGTTTTTGTCTGTAGCTTATGCCTGCCCATACCATAACCCCACTGCCATCATGGGGCATGTTGACATCAGCAAACCACTCGCCCACAAGACGCCATGCACGGTTGTGAGGCCGATTGAAAGTACTGCCAAATTCTAAAATGAAAAAATGATGCTGGAGGTGGCTTATGGTAGAGAAATGAACATTCAAATCTCTGGCAATATCTCTGGTGGACATTCTTGCAGTCAGCATGCCAATTGCACACACCCTCAACATTTGAGACAGCTGTGGCATTGTGTTGTGTGACAAAACTGCACATTTTAGAGTGGCCTTTTATCATGGCCAGCTCAAGGTGTGCCTGTGTAATGATCATGCTGTTTGATCAGCTTCTTGATATGCCACACCTGTCAAATGGGGCAGCAGGTAGCCTAGTGGTTAGAGCGTTAGACTTGTAACCGAAAGGTTGCAAAATCGAATCCTGGCAAGGTAATATCTGTCGTTCTGCCCCTGAACAAGGCCGTTAACCCACTGTTTCTAGGCCGTCATTGAAAATAAGAATTTGTTCTTAACTGACTTGCCTAGTTAAATAAATAAAATGGATGGAGTATCTTGGCAAAGGAGAAATGCTCACTAACAGGGATGTAATATACATTTGTGCAATTTTTTTTTATCTAAATAAGCTTTTTGTGCATATGGAACATTTCTGGGATTTTTTATTTCAGCACATGAAACATGGGACCAACATTTTACATGTTGCGTTTTAAGTTTTTGTTCAGTGTATATTATAAAGTTAAACACAACCCCAAAAGTTGGGAAACCATATGTTGATCACCTTGGGGAATGTGTTGTACAGTGGGATTTTTGTCTTTGTTTTGTGTTGTTTGTGGGGCGCTGTGGAAAAACAATAAGAAAAATATTGTCAAAAAAATAATAACAATAATAACAATAATAATGTGGCGTAATGACAGTGCAGCATTTTTTTTCTTTCAAGGAAGTGCAGCGCCAATTGCAATGAGGATGGGGCTAATTCAGCACATTGATAATCCCGCTTCTGAATGCAATTTGTGCACACGGTAAATTAATATGGATTTTATGTGAAGGGTTTATGTTAATGAATTAAATGTCTTTGGTTTGGAAAAGCTGCAAGAAGCAAATATTTTGAATCTTTTCGCATCATATTTCTTAGCTATTTACTGATAAAATATCGACATCCCATTTGAATAGTGAGTATACTTTTATGGCAGTCAATAGCATTGTCAATGTCGTGCAAAAGGGTAGGCTTAAGCATTGTTGTCACGTTTTGACCTTTATTTCCTTTGTTTTGTCTTTATTTAGTATTGTCAGGGCGTGAGTTGGGGTGGGCAGTCTGTTGGTTTTTCTATGTTGGTTTTTGTGTTCAGCCTAGTATGGTTCTCAATCAGAGGCAGGTGTCTTAAGTTGTCTCTGATTGAGAATCATACTTAGGTAGACTGGGTTTCACTGTTGGCTTGTGGGTGTTTGTTTCCGTGTGAGTGTTTGTCACCACACGGTACTGTTTCGGTTTTTGTTTTCATCACATCGTTTATTGTTTTGTATTTCAGTGTTCAGTTCATTTTTAATAAATCGTCATGAACACTTACCACGCTGCATCTTGGTCCGATCCTTACTCCTCTTCAGACGAAGAGGAAATCTGCCGTTACAATTGTGAATATTTTTCCTGATAATTATCAGATTCCAAATTTGACCAACCAGGGTTTGTCTCCTGCGTGCCACAAGACTGTGTTAGTCCCCTGAGCTAAAGCTTAGACATTCACTCGGGGAGCTAACACAAGTCAGGTTTCAGACAAGGTTGCTCATCATGCAATCGGGTTTACAGACCGTCTCTGATGCATACCTGATGGTGTTTCAATAGACACATTTATATAAGATTGGATTTAAATGACAAGGAAGTGTCTACAGAGCAGAAGCACATCAACAAGTTACAAACAAGTATGAGTGTTGAAATACTGTGCTATAATACTGTAATGCTGTGACAATAAATTGGCCCAAACAACAGTGACAAATGTGCCACTATTATAACTATGACCTCTAAAAACATCTCACTTATAATTTTCCTTCAGGAAATGAGCAAGCCCTGTTGTTATTTTGATGAAACGGGCAAAGTGGCAATTTCACATCTGGGTAGTAACCGGTGTAAATTATTCACGATCCTCATCTGCACCTAATGCACCTAATTTGCTTAATAACATGTTGTGCTGGGAAGCACAGGGGAAGTGTCACTTTGGAAAAATGAGGGCGAACCCAATAAGATGACACTTTCTTGCAACAAAAGCGCACAACTTAAAGCAAAGGAAAATAATAGGTCATTTCTGGAGTTCTACAGTATAACGTCCTCACTTTTCAATGTGAATTGGTCATGTTCCTCTTTCTCGTAAAATTTTAAACATCACTTTTCAATGCAGATTGGTCCGATTTGGCTAGTAATAGTGTTCCATCTGTGTGATATGCTCATTGATTAATTTTTCAAAAGCACTATAAGGTATTATGTGCATTGTGTACAAAGAGATGGTCACAGTGGGCATAGATTGACAGGGTGGCAGGTAGCCTATAGTGGATAAGAGCGTTGGAACAGTGGCTGAAAGGTCGCTGGTTCAAATCCCTTAGCCAACTATGTGCAAAATTGGTAGATGTGCCCTTGAGCAAGGCACTTAACCCTAAGTCGCTCTGGATAAAAGTGTCTGCTAAAATGTGCAAATGTAAACTTTTCACGGGGAGGCCGCACTTAAACAGCATATTTTGCCAGGGGAGGGGATCTCTATTAAGTAGCCTTGTTATAAGAAAAGGACACTCTGCCCATCAGCAATGATCTTCATGTCTTTTCACATGGGAAGCTTAACACCCTAACAATGCCCCCCCCCCCGCCCCACACTCTCGGTTGGAAGTCGAACAACAGCTGTTGCTCCAAATTTCGATTTAACAACCAATAATTCTCGCCTTTGGCTGAGGCAGGCTGGTGGAGGGACTGGAGGACACAATAGACAGGACCTGCGAGGATCTTGGCCGGAGCGCCACAGGAATATGTGCTGCATCCTGGCAACGCTCGGCCAGATCTGCCTCGGAGCCACACAGAGAGGCTCAAGGGAGAGGAGGGAGGGGGAAGAGGGGAGGAAAACACAAGCCTGCTCAGCTTCCTAGACAACGAGGCACAGCCTTGCCACTTGTGCTCATCTAATGCACTCAATTCTCAACACACAGTGCCGAGTGCTTGGAGGGGGAAATTGTCATAGGGCTGTTTTCCACAAAGGACATCCCTGTCCTCTACACATTGTTGTGACTCTCTAATGTGCCATCATGAGAATGCCAAGGCAAGTGAGAATGGGATACATTAGACAATGTAGGCTAGTGGATGAGCAGTTTGGTTATCTGCTTTTGTTTGTAAGTGGCATACCATATGTCACTTACACAAAAAAAGCAGATTACCAAACTGCTCATCCACTAGCCTACATTGTCTAATGTATCCCATTCTCACTTGCCTTGGCATTCTCATGATGGCGCATAAGAAGACAGGTGAATTAATTCGATTTATGGAGTCTATAACATTTCCATTTTAGTCCATGCTCTTATCCAGAGGGATTTGCAGGACCGATTAGGGTTAAGTGCCTTGCTCGCGGGAATATCGACAGATTTTTTTACCTAGACAGCTCAGGGATTTGAACCAGCGTTCTTTCGGTTACTGGCCAAACACTCTCTAGGCTACCTACCTTCCCAGGTAAAAAGATTATACTGTATTTACAAAAATATTAAAACATATGGACTATGTGAAGAAGCAACTTGTTGGCTAATAGAAAAACATTCAGTGAAGCTGCCCATAACACTTAGGCCTACAGAGAAAACATTAGAAGCATGCCACATGTCACTAATAAAGTAGGCTAGGATACTCCCTTAATAGCAAATGTCGTATTTCCAATCACGGGGGTTGCCTGTGAGGGCTAACACGGCTTAACTTCGATGGCCTGAACACGTTGTAGATGCGGATTAACCACTAATACTTAATGAACTTTACGCAAAGTCCTCCTGTCAGAGTCAGATTTACAATGCATCAATAGGCGGTTAGAGTCACAAGGTGCATCAAGAGACACAGACGAATTGCTGCATCAAAGAAGCAATGATAGGGGACATATTCATAATGTAGCCTTAATTGGGTTTACAAGCCTTTGGAGCTATACTAGTGAGACAAACCTCGAAATTGCTTGATAACTAAGGCCACCAACATGACAGTCAAGTCTCACACTAATCGCTTGGTCTACGATGCCACTTTTTTTGGCATGTGATGTCAAATCTCGGATCCACCCAATATGTAAGGGGTCTACAATAGCCTACATAAAAAGCGCGCGCATCTCTAGAATAGGTGCGCGCTCACCTAATATATGTTACGTGATAATGCAATAGCTATAACACTAATGGCACCTGCCATTTCTCCAGCAAAATTAAAATAGCCTACCTTGTTGAAGCAGAAGAATGGTCATTCCTGTCAGCAAAACCCAGAACATAGGATTCTTCATGGTGATTTGACCGGTCGTTTATCTGTGTAGTAGTAGAAGATGGTGTTGTCGCTCAGATATAGGCTACTACAAACGCAAATCCTGGGAAAAGTGAAGTGTACCAGACTAAGTCCCGGTCCCTCTGACTGTAAAGCAGCCACCAACACAAGCAGTACCAAGTCCCTCCTTCACTAATGTATTGGTCGTGATTTGTAAGAGGCTGCTTGGATAGGCTTCCAGTGGCTTACAAAGACGCTGCTGTCCAGGAGCCTCATTTATCAAAGGTGCGTGCGCACAAAAATACTCAATCTTGTGTGCGCCAGTTTTCCCGCAAAGGTTGGTATTTATCCGTTTTGAACTTGAAGGAAAGTGTGCATATCTCCACGCCAATCTCACACCATTCGTGCGCACAACTTCTAGAAGGTTTATCAGATGTATTGCAAGCAAAATGCTTATTGTTCGTTTGGGGAAATGGGAGGTGTTTGATGGACAGGGAATTATAATAATTTTAGGCAAAAACATTAAAACGTAGGCGTAATGATTAAACAGATGCATTCGACATTGGTAGATCGCATAGCAGGATGTCGTCTAATATTTATGTTTCTTATATTACAGCCTATATGCCTAAATCATAATCATATTGCAGGACGTCTCTCCTTTGCTGACATAATTGGTTTAAATTATTCCGGATACACAACAAATTGATTAATTGGTCATTCAATACCCAAGCATGCTCTAAAGTAAATAGACGGGTAGCCTAGACAGTAGCCTATGTGACAATATGGGTAGGCTACATAATTGCTGTGCGATATTAGGAGCGCGACATCATAGCCTAGTCTATTTCATTTCAGAGCCTATAGTATACTTACCAAGGCAGGAGATAGAAACACAATAATGTATTGATAAATAAAATATTGAACAACAATTCGTATTTTGCATAGAAGTGTAGAGTGTAGCATTTACTTTAAATTGTTCTAAAGGACAATCAATCATGCAGAATGCGCGGCCAGTGTTTGGCACAATAAGGCAGAATGCATTATTTTGGGGGAAAAGTCACTGCCACATTCTTCCCACACCTCTACAGAAATGTGATCAAATTTGCTATTGCCTTTTTTTTTAGGAACTATCAGGTAGTGATGCGCAGGTTGACTCATAACTGATTCATAACCTGCAGTCCCCACGGATATGTATCCGTAGGATTGAATAAAGAAAAAACAATACATCAAAATCTATATATCTATAGGCTACATGTAGGTTTTTCTTTCATTATCTTTAGGCTATTTGGCATTAGTGTGTAAGCCTAAACTTTGGGGCCTAACTTTACGAGCCCCAAATAGCCTACATCCAAACGCTTTTGTAAACAGGCAGAAAAAGTTAACGTCGTTACACTGAGGCAAAAAGGACAATGTCGGAGTTTCATTTAATAAGAGGAAAGCTGCGATACGGAGAGCTTAAAACAAAGAGAGGCCCAGAAAAGTAATGTTTGAGAATGATTTGATGAAGTGGTAAAGGAGGATGATGATTGCATTGCCTATACCTGTGATGGTTGTGAGGTGCTATACAAATTCGACTGTCACAAGATGTGACTTCACGTCAAAGGAACTGTAGCCTCCTATTTAGATTGGTTAAATGGAAACTGATATCTGGACACTGACTCTATGTCTATAACCTATTGTATTTTCTCCCTGGTCCCTAATCGTATTTGCTCCAAGAAATAAACAGAGATAACAGAGAAAACATTACCGATGTCAACTAATTTGAAGCATTCATTCTATAACATTATTATGGTGAGAAAATGTTTATTTAGTCTTTTCTGTGGCAACATATGAAATGACAGAAGAGAAGCTGCATGTATTTAATTATAGACAAGTTGACTAACAAATAGCCTGCCAAAATTTCTGAAATTATTAACAGAAACATATCGAAATTAGGCAAAAGAATATCCTGCACCCCTTGTCAAAAATAATCGTTCTGCTATCTCTAACTGTAGCCTCCAGTACAGCGCATTTTCTATATTTGTCGGTTGGGGTCGGGTGATGGCCTCAGATTTTCACTTCATCACATATATTTGGGCGGTTGCAGATGGGTTATTAGCAATTGCAGGCGCAGCTGACCCTTGCACCACTAGGGGAGACTGGGGTTGGTAACACTTTTCACCTTTTAGATAATTTATGGTACTGTATTCAAAACTTGATACAAACAATCGACATATGTCCTTTACAAATGTGTGTGGTTATTATATATGTTAATCAAACTGTAAATGCATAGTGTTGTCTTAAATACAAGGAGTGAAGTGTTACAATTTACCCCATGGTCTGGTTTAGTTGTAACAGTGGGTGAATTGTAAAATAAAGAAAAAGTGCATAAATCATGACATTCAACTAATTATTGGAAGCCTTTATTGAGACCATGAGAGCAACATTGTCATGTTTAACATTTTGTTTGGCAGAAGAAAAAAAATTATATATATATATATATAAATAATGAAATGTAACCATTTTTACCCTCCACTAAATGGTCATTCTCAACCAAACACCAACTAGGCTAAAATAAACACATGGAAGTTTGTGGTGTGTCTGTGTGTGTAACTGAATGTTGGACATGTTCACATTCAGTACCACAGTTGTGACAGTGGTATTGTATGGCTGTCCTGTGGTACAGGCTTGGTGGGCCCATAATATGCATTCCCACCACTGCACCTAGACCTCCGTGGACTTGGAATTGTTAAAGTGCTCTATGCACACAATGCAGAAGTTTTCCTCGTAGGAGTAATCGGAATGTTATGGTTCAATCTGCTTGGTTTTGGCTTTTTTCTTGAGCAGGACAGTTTTTGTTGTTGTTGTTCAGTTGTGGTTTGTCTTGGCTTGCTTCTTTCCAGATGTTTTTTAAGGCAGGGCAATTTTTGTTGTTGTTGAGTGCTTAACTTTTGATGCACTTCTTCCAATGCCTGCTTGACAGGTTTATCCGCTAAAATCACAGTTGTTGTCCTCTTCCAACCCCTTCTTGTAATTTTCCAAGGCCCTGATTTTTGGAAGGGGCATACATCAACTGGGTTAAAATCAGAAGACTAATCAGGTGTTTCCCAGCCACAGCCTGATACTGTACATGCGGGGTGGTGCCCTGTGAAGTGGCTGGAGAGGTGGCCTGGAAGGCAGTTGGAGTGGTGACCTGGGAGGCAGCTGGAGAGGTGGCCTGGGAGGCAGCTGGAGAGGTGGCCTGGGAGGCAGCTGGAGAGCAGTGGGCACAGTGGGTATAAATTATACACGAGGAAGCTCTCTCGACCCCTTCTCCAGTAGCTTCTTTCTCTCTTTGCAGAATCTGTACAGAGTCACATGACATATGCCATACAACTGTGCAAGTTATTACAACTAACCCTGACCCTTACAACCAAAAACCGTTAACATTACTAACTTGCATGAAATATCTCTACACAGGCTAGTTATTAACTTGATAAAAGTTTTGTGAATGGAACTATGAAGCAGTTCATGTCATCACAAAGACACATTTGGTCAAAATATTTATTTTCTTACTTCAAAATCAGATTTATGTCAATAGAATCTGCAGAGTTTATCACAGGGACTTACTTTTTCAAATATGGGTTCAGGACTAAACTGATCTTGTTCATTGTCTACAACTCAGCGTTCCACACCATAGTGCCTTCAAAGCTCATCACTAAGTCAAGGACCCTGGGATAAACACCTCCCTCTGCAACTGGATCCTGGACTTCCTGACGGGCCACCCCCAGATGGTAAAGGTAAGTGACAACACATTCGCCACACTTATCCTCAACACGAGGGCCCCTCAGGGGTGCGTGCTCAGTTCCCTCCTGTACTCCCTGTTCACTCATGACTGCACGGCCAGGCATGACTCCAACACTGTCATTAAGTTTGCCGATGACACAACAGTGGTAGGCCTGATCACCGACAACGACGAGACAGCCTATAGGGAGGAGGTCAAAGACCTGCCTGTGTTGTGCATGGACAACAACCTCTCTCTCGATGTGATCAAGAAAAAGGAGATGAATGTGGACTACAGAAAAAGGAGGCCCGAGCATGCCACCATTGACATCGACAGGGCAGTAGTGTGGCAGGTTGAAATATTCAAGTTCCTTGGCGTGTACATCACCAACAAACTAACATGGTCCAAGCAAACCAAGACAGTCGTGAAGAGGGCATGACAAAACCTATTCCACCTCGAGCACACAGTCATGCAATCTACATAGACAAACATAGGCAGTAGAATGGCCTTACTGAAGAGTTCAGTGACTTTTAACATGGCACCATCACGGGACGCCACCTGTCCAACAATTCAGTTCATAAAATGTCTGTATTACAACCACAATCCTTGGTTGTAATACTCACTACAGAGTTCCAGACTGCCTCTGGAAGCAATGTCAGCACCAGAACTGTTCGTTGGGAGCTTTATGAAATGGATTTCCAAGGCCGAGCAGCCGCACACAAGTATAAGATCCCCATGCACAATGCCAAGAGTTGGTTAAAATAAAGCTCACCGTAAAGATCACTTCCATTAGACTCTGGAACATTGGACTCACTCTGGAGTGATGAATCACGCTTCACCATCTGGCAGCCCGATGGATATATCTGGGTTTGGCAGATGCCAGGAGAACACTACCTGCCCCAATGCATAGTGCCAACTGTAAAGTTTGGTCTGGGCCTTTTTTTCATGGTTCGCGCTAGGCCCCTTAGTTCCAGTGAAGGGAAATCTTAAAGCTACAACATACAATGACATTATAGACGCTTCTGTGCTTCCACCTTTGTGGAAACCGTTTGGGGAAGGCCCTTTCCTGTTGCAGCATGGCAATGCCTGAGTGCACAAAACGAGGTCCATGCAGAAATGGTTTTTCGAGATTGGTGTAGAAGAACTTGACTGGCCTGCACTGAGCCCTTACCTCAACCCCATCAAACACCTTTGGGATGAATTGGAACACTGACTGCAAGCCGGAACTAATCGCCCAACATCAGTGCCCGACCTCACTAATGCCCCGCAGCAATGTTCCAACATCTAGTGGAAAGCCTTCCCAGAGGAGTGGAGGCTGTTATAGCAGCAAAGGGGGACCAACTCCATATTAATGCCCATGATTTTGAAATGAGATTTTTGACAAGCAGGTGCATATAAATATACACATTGCGAGATATTTGGCGAGTTCCAATATTATTTTTGTTGTTTAAATTTTAACTACAAAACAACGTGAGCAGGTCTCATTGCCAACAATAGCGAAGCAGGCAGTGTGACGTTGAACAATAAGCTGGGAATAGAACTTTCGAAAGGCGAGTTGGTTCCACGGTGCTTAATAGAACTAATAGGAGCTGGCAGGATGAAAAATGCACTAAAATAAGGCCTGTTTCTTCAAAACGACGGCGATTACTCCAAAACGACGGCAAGCAGCTGGGAAATATGGTCATATTATGAAACTGGGCTCTACGGCGGATGTAGAAAGTAAACATCCGCACCTTGATGGTGTCAACTGTGTTTATGTCTGCGTAATGAAAAAGTAGGGAAAAAATAAAACATAGATTTCTGGTCTAGCGATCGATGACAAACGAGCTCGCTGCCCAGACTTACATAAATACAAAGAAGAGATTCTCCTGATTTAAAATGGTACCCATGTCACAAATTCCGCTTCCTGAGTCTGTGTTTGCCTGTGTTTCTGTCCTGGAGTGTGTTTCCGGTGTCCTGGAACGCACCCTGTCTGGTTGCCAGGCGAATTAGCTTGTTGGGAGAACGATGTTCACCCGCACCTGTATCCCATCAGTAATCTGCACACCTGTCCTGATCATCACCTCTCCCCTTCAAAAGCTCTGACCTGACATCCATTCCCTGCCGGATCGTTAGCCATGAACACCATTCACCCGGAACCCATACCCCATCCCTGTCTGCTCGTCGCCAGTGTGTTGTTATCCATTGGATCAGCCTATCCACTCCAATCAACCCACCTCCACTGCCCGCTCCTCCACCCGGAACTATCTACCTCCACGTTCTCATTGATTAATAAATACTCACCATCTTTATACTCACCTTGTCCTGGTCTGCTTCTGGGTCCAATTCTGGTAAACCCTGACAACCCATGTAACAGTTTTGCTTCTGTCCCTCTCCTCGCCCCTACCTGGGCTCAAACCAGGGATCCTCTGCACACATAGACAACAGCCACCCTCGAAGCACCGTTACCCATCACTCCACAAAAGCCTACTATCTACACGGATTTCAGAGCACTCTCGCCTGAGTGTACCAGAGTGCAGAATAATTACTGTACAAGCGCTCAACACCCATTGAATATGGCCGGTGTCAGTAAACGTCGGGAAAAAAGCGTAATTAAATTGTTTCCAGCAGCACATTTACAGTCACCAACGCTCTGGTTAACACTAAAATGATCAAAGTGGTCTCATTTTTGTCTGGAAGTAGCTATCCAATGTTAGCTTAGGTGCTTGACACCGTTGTAAGGCCAGAACGCTCAAATCAACCCTACTTCTCGGCCGAAAATCCAGTGTGCGCTTCAAAAGCGAAACGGTCTGAATTTACAAACTGACAATTTTGCTCTGAATGGAAACAGCATAATATTAATCAAATGAATCCCATATACTATGTTATTACAAAAAAAGGTTTTAAATTCTCTGGTAATGCCAATACGGAATACTATCAAATGCTTCTCAAAGATGCCCTCTGGTGGTCAAACTAGCAATAACTTGCAGTAACAGAAAAAATGGCTGAGAATTAAATGACGTGCCACAGAATGCTGCAGCAGCACGCAAGGTGTACCACAGTATGACTCAACTTTTAAAGGAGGACCCACTGTAGTCCACAAATCCAGAACAAATTCAAGTAAATGTACACTATTATATAGAGTTCTTATTGCATGGAACTTCCTTCCATCTCATATTGCTCAAATAAACAGCAAGCCTGGTTAAAAAAAACAGATAATGCAACACCTCGCGGTACAATGCCTCTCCCCTATTTGACCTAGATAGTTTGTGTGTATGCATTGATATGTAGGCTACGTATGCCTTTCTAAAAATGTATGTAGTTCTGTCCTTGAGCTGTTCTTGTCTAATGATGTTATGTATTATGTAATTCTGTGTTGTTTTGTGTGGACCCCAGGAAGAGTAGCTGCTGCTTTTGCAACAGCTAATGGGGATCCTAATAAAAATACCAAATACCAACTGGTTCAACTGGCTGACTGAAGTGCAAGGTAAGATAGCAGTTCAATTGTTAGTCTATCGGCAACTGCATATTATTCCATTTGTGATTTGAATGTGTATTTTAAATGTTTTACTGTGTACTCCGTAGATGGAGAATGTCCTCCTCCAACAGTGGCATTGGAGTTTGCTACTGGTGCGACGGTGGTGCCACCCCTGGGGTTTGCGGAAACCCAGACCATAGAGTTCCTCCACACAGCGAGAGGCAGTCTCACTGGTCAGCAGAAGATAAAGTACCCAGAGGCATACACGTGTGCTGTGACACTAAGGCTCCCTCTTCATAGCAACTATATTACCTTTAGGGAATTCATGAACTCAGTGTTGCATAAACAAACCTTAGTGGAGAGTGACATAATAGTTAGAGCATTGGAGGGTGTCGGGCAGAATCAGAAATCTTTAGGTAACATTTATAGATAAGATGTTTTATTTTCATAATATGCCTGTGAGATACTTGTCATTTAGAATGTATCTTTTTGTACTATAGTGTTGGCCGTTTGCAGTTATCATTTCTCTGTCAGGGCTCAGTTACTTGGGCCCCAGAAAGGGGAGAGGTCAAGCTTGTCTTCATATGTAAACATATCTTTTAAACCATGTGAAGGGATGATTGAGGGGAAACCAATTACCTCTTGGCTCCACAATGTCTGTGTGCCAGTCACTCCCTACTTTTCCCATCGGGGAGAGGAGGATGGCAGTGTCTGGAACCATTCTATGTTCACTCTGAGGTTGCCCTTATCTTGACCTAGAGGCTCACTCTCCTCTCCGTGAGCTTGTCCAAGATGGGTTGTATTTGGGATGGGAGTGTGTAAAATGACAATTGATATATACCATTGGATGAGGTAATGTCTTGGTACTATTTTGTACCAAGAACGAGATAATAGCTTCGTTTAGGAGACCAAACTGAACGATAATTTAGAGCTAAATACTGTCTGGCGATGAGATACTCCTCTCTCAAGTAAAATCTTTCTTTGTATAATGTTCTTAAGATCTGTTATTTGTCATGTCGACTAGGGGGTTGGATCTTTGCTACAAAGGATCTCAGTTGCCATTATGTTGACACTCTCAGAGAATTAATTTATAGACACATTGATCTGAGAGTCACAAGGCTATGGTGAAGTTCATATAATTAAAGATGGACTTTATGATAACTCTGACTTGTGTGTGGTTTTCATTCATCTGCAATTAAACTCATTATATTCCATATTGTTGTTTGTCTTGGTGATTCATGGTTTAGTTGTTTTTCAGAAACACTATTAACCAATATCCTTTGCTGATATTGACTGACGTTGACTGAAGTACTGCTGCCGTATTGCAGCCCACTCATCCAAATCTGATCATTTGATGTCCTACATTTAAGAACAAATTCAATTAAACCAATATCCTTGAATTAGAACTATATGCAATGATAAAGCTTCCCATCCATTGCATTAAGTGGCAGCTCCACTTCCGGGAATTGCACCTTTGTAGTGACTTATCAAATTCCAAATGCATTGATATAAGAACTAGATCCACTAGTCCAAGGCTCTCCAACCCTGTTCCTGGAGAGCTACCTTCCTTTAGGATTTTGATCCAATCTCAGTTGTAACTAACCTGATTTAACGTATTAACCTGGTAATTATTCAAATCAGGTGCGCTAGATTAGGGTTGGAGTGAAAACCTACAGGACAGTAGTTCTCCAGGAACAGGGTTGGAGAGCTCTGCACCAGTCCAGCTTCAACCACATTATTCATGCTGTCACAATGTGTCAACAAGTTATGTTGGTAACTGTAATAGGCTGCTGTACGGGAGCAAGAACACCGGTCCGTTAGAATCCCTATCTTGATTTTTTTTTTTTTACGAGGTCTGTAGGGTGTTCATTTTAATAATTTATAAAAGTCCTGTTTTAATGTCCATTAAGAATGTTCTGTTGCCGTCCCACGCCAGGCATGCTCTGAATGCTCCAATCCAGTGTTTGCAGTAGGCTCTCCTGGGTCGTGTTGTACTAAGCGGAAGACAAATATTCTGTTAGCATATGGCGCTGTTGTGCTAAAGAGACATAGAGCAAAATACAATAGACCTCAACCATAGGCCGTATATCTTAAAAGTACCGGGCTCTCTCCAAATTTTATTTTTAAAAGTCGGGATGGAATGGAAATACCTAACTTTTGTTATGGCCATCTCTTTATAATCTCTGGTCCCAGTCCGTTAAGAGTTGAAGATGTCTGTCGTACCTTTCTTGACACCCAAATCATATAGTGTGTATAGGGGGAAGGTGGAAGGTGTTTCCAAAAGAAGGGAATACAGTAATGGCAAAGCAAAAAACAATGATGAATAATGGTAGATAAATCCACAACCCAATAGGGAAATCAACAGAGCATGATAAAGTAATTCAAAAGCAAAGGTAAATGGAGAGGCGGGGTTGAATGGAGAAGTACTTAGCTTTTGGGAAGGTCTCCTCTCAACGTTCCACTCTGGTCAAGGTCCGCTCCAGTTCAGCTACAGTACGAGTTGTCTAGTTACCTCAACAGTGTCAGGACCACTGTGCACTGCCAACTCCAGTAGTACCTAAACACATAGATATGTCTCTGAACCCACTGAGGGGCCATAAACCTTGAGACTATTTTTTAAGGACTGAAGATGTCTGTAGTACCTTTGTAGAGTCCAAATCATACAATGTGTGAAAGAGGGGGAGTGTTATGTCGGGTACTGTGCAAGGAGTAGGGGGTTTCCAAAGCTTTGGTTGATGAAAAGTTCACTGATGGTGGCGTCCTAATTGGTGGTGTTATTATTGGTGATATAAAAATGAACTGATTCAAGGACTGAAAAAACAGGAGTCATTAACATTTCTAACAGTATTATAAAAATGAACTGATTCAAAGGAACGAGTGGCGCTGAAGATATAGCTTCCAATCCCTCGTCCCAGTAGGGGAGTATCAGGGGTGTAGTAAGTCACTTTGGAGAGTCGGAAAGAGTGGCGCTGAAGATATAGTGTCCAATCCGATTGTTCCAGTGACATTTTATTTTTATGTAGCTAACAACCCCTAAAGTATTCGATTGTTTAATCTGTGCCAACTCTCAGAGCCTCCGCCCTACTGTATGATAACAATCGTGCATTGACAGGCGATGCAGCTTTAACAAACTAGCAACAAAAACAAAAAAAATCTTCAGACAAACATCACTATAGCTAGCTAGCTACAATAGCTGGCTAACGATTTATAGACGACTATTTTAATGTCAAAGGCAGGCAGATCTAGCTAGCTAACGTTGGTAGCTAGGTAACATTATATTATCTAGCTACTTTCGTTACAGATGTTACACCACTCTCACTCAACCAGGGATTGATGTAAAGTCCTTCTCTTCTGTCACCAGTTGTCGGTGCAGCGAGAGAGGGACTGGACATGGGAGGACGAACTGGACGGTGAAGGACCTTGGGCTCAGCCTGGAGAATATCAGCCGCCCCATAAGGAAGAACTGGAGGCGGCGAAAGCGGAGAGGCGCTGGTATGAGGAGGCAGCACGGCGACGCGGATGGAAGCCTGAGAGTCAGCCCCAAAAATGTCTTGGGGGGACTCATGGGAGGACAGGGAGGTGAAGGACCTGGCTATGCCAGGTAGGAGACCTGCGCAAACTCCCTGTGCTTACCGGGGGGCTAGAGAGACCGGGCAGGCACCGTGTTTAGCTATGGAGCGCACGGTTTCCAGTGCGGGTGCATAGCCCGGTGCGGTTCATACCAGCTCTTCGTATTGGCCGGGCGAGAGTGGGCATCGAGCCAGGTAAGGTTGGGCAGGCTCGGTGCTCAAGAGCTCCAGTGCGCCTGCACGGTCCGGTCTATCCAGAGCCACCTCCACACACCAGTCCCCTGGTGGCAGCTCCGCGCACCAGGCTTCCTGTGCGTGTTCTCTATCCAGTTCCACCAGTGCCAGCACCACGCATCAGGCCTACAGTGCGCCTCGCCTCTCCAGCGCTGCCAGAGTCTCCCGCCTGTTCAGCGCTGTCGGAGCCTTTCTCCTCTCCTGCGCTGTCGGAGTCTCCCGCCTGTTTAGCGCAGCCAGAGCCTTCCTTCTCTCCAGCGCTGCCGGAGTCTCCTGCCTGTTCAGCGCAGCCTGAGCTGCCAGTCTGCATGGAGCAGCCTCAGCTGTCAGACTGCATGGAGCAGCCAGAGCTGCCAGTCTGCATGGAGCAGCCAGAACTGTCAGTCCGCATGGAGCAGCCAGAGCTGCCAGGTTGCATGGAGCAGCCAGAGCTGTCAGTCTGCATAGAGCTGCCAGTCTGCATAGAGCAGCCAGAACTGCCAGTCTGCATGGAGCTGCCAGTCTGCATAGAGCAGCCAGAGCTGTCAGTCTGCATGGAGCAGCCAGAGCTGCCAGGTTGCATGGAGCAGCCAGGGCTGCCAGTCTGCATAGAGCTGCCAGTCTGCATGGAGCTGCCAGTCTGCATAGAGCAGCCAGAGCTGTCAGTCTGCATAGAGCAGCCAGAGCCGCCAGTCTGCATGGAGCAGCCAGAGCTGCCAGTCTGCATGGAGCAGCCAGAGCAGCTAGATCCGCCAGTCAGCCAGGATCTGCCAGAGCCAACTACCTGCCTGAGCTTCCTCTCAGTGCTGAGCTTCCTCTCAGTGCTGAGCATTCCCTCAGTGCTGGGCTTCCCCTCAGTGCTGGGCTTCCCCTGAGTGCTGGGCTTCCCCTCAGTGCTGAGCTACCCCTCAGTCCCGAGCTACCCCTCAGTCCCGAGCTACCCCTCAGTCCCGAGCTGCCTCAGTCCCGAGCTGCCCCTCAGTCCCAAGCTGCCCCTCAGTCACGAGCTGCCCCTCAGTCCAGTGGGGTTCTGGGTGAAGACTATTAGGCCATGGTCGGCGGCGAGGGTGGATTATCCCAGGACGCGAGGGGGAGGAACTATGACATTAATGGAGTGGGGTCCACGTCCCGAGCCGGAGCCGCCACCATGGACAGACGCCCACCCGGACCCTCCCTATCGATCATCATCACGCTGCATTTTGGTCCGATCCTTGTTCTACCTCTTCGTCAGAGGAGGAGATAGAAGAGAGCCGTTACATTAACAACAAAATCTATTACTCATATTATACTTATAGTTGAATCGCTGTGACATATGAAATACAAGTGATAGTGTAATCAATGTGTAATAACTATGTAAAAAAAATATGAACATTTATTTATGAATTATTATGTGACGTGCCATTTTTATGAAATGTTATCTGGCGTGTATCTTTTTTGACATGCAAAGACCCAAACAGCGTTCCATAGAGCTGTCCTTAAATCAAGGCATGCTGCATGCTAATTAACTATATGCTACGTTTCAACTGGTCAATTTCAAATAATAAAAAAAAAACAGTTTTATTTTCAAACAACATTTTGAAATAAACTATTCCACCTCCTTATTAACTGACATAGAAGTAGCCCATTTCACCATCTCACAGTTGCGGAAAAGTTACACTTGAGGAATGCTACGCTAATGTAAGACGAGAATTAGTTAGATGGGCCAGACAAACTTCTCTCTTCGATGAGAGCCCAAGTTTCCAGACATTTGCGCATCTCCATTCAGAACACCACCTGCCTGAAATCTTTCCCCATAACACATTTTTCGGTTGGTACCCACATTGCCTTCATTGTTGTTTTCTTTTTAATAATTACTTTGGGCATGTGTGTGTTCCTATTAAAGTAAATGCCTTATTACGTTATCATAATAGTTTCTGTATATTGTGTTGTCGTTTCTACTGTACACCGTATGCAGCTATGTATGGAGCATAATGTATTCTGTGTGTTTTACTTTATAACTGAGGACACGAAAGGTACTAATTTCATAACCTTTATGGAAGGTGTTATACTCAATTGTGCTTATGTAGCAAGCTACATTATTCTATTAGCTCTGTAAAACAATGTGAATGGCATCAGAGAAGTATTAGCTTGTGCTGTATCCTTTGAAGCTGCCCTGGCCTTATCATGACCATGGCCTGTGTATTAATTTGTGAACCACAACCTGGATTCGGTCCTATGTAGCGAAATTTGAAATCGTGTTTTTTACTTTGGATAAAACTAGACACTCCGAGCTAGAAAATAAAATATAACATACACTGCAGGAACAATGAGACAATAATTCTGCTTTCAAAGTTGATAAACTTGTAACCCCACTTTTGAGAAAATGGTCCATGAATGACTTTTTGCATCGTTCACACCCTCTTAAGCCTTAGCCCCACCCATCTCTTTAAGGATTCACAGTGTAGTAAACAAGCAAAGATTTGAATCCTAAAAGTGGTGAAAGTAGTAGCAAAACATTGTACTAAAAATAACTTCATCTAGTCCTTGGTTTATATCCTAATCTGACTTTGGTGCAGGTCATGTTGTTCTTCACATTAATGTATCTGGGTAACACCCACTATTTCAAATAAAATGTCAGTTTATTTGTCTCATGTACAGGATACAGAAGGTGTAAACTGTACAGTGAAATGGTGACTTGCTTAGTGGAGTCTTTTGTTTAGACAAACAACTGGGAACTCTGGGAAAAAATTAAACTCAAGACTGAATAATCGTTTTGAATGGTCATCCAACTCGGAATTCCAACTCGGGAACTCTGGCATCTTACTAGAGCTCCTACACAAATCATACACTTAATGTTAGCTAGCGAGCCAGCTAGTTAACCATAACTAGCTAGCTAGCTAATAGTATGTTTTATTAACTTGCAATGAAAACTAGTTTATGACAAAATTATAAAATTATAATATCTAAAAATGTACCTAGAATACTTGGATGAACGCTTCTCCCTCTGTCGTGGATGCCATAGTTGCCCTTAGTTTGAAAATGTAATCTGGAGACGGCTGTTTTATACAACAGCCTTCTTTCTGTGTTCTGTTTTTGGACTCTCTCCGAATTTGGCAAACATCTCTCTGATTCCAACGAGCATTCCACTGATTTCGAAACTCGGTCAACTTCTTCTGTTATAACGACACCGTTCCTTCCGCACCATTTTCATCAGAAGACTCTACAATGTCTGGTTTAAAGAAAATGTTTTTACCTAAATGAGGGATTTCTTCATTGTCTGATTCATTTTCAGTCAGCATGGCACGATCATCCTCTAGAACAGGCCTGGGCAAAGGCCGGCCCATGGGCCGTATGCCGCCACGACCTGATTCAATACGGCCCGCGGAATCATACTCAGATCACATAAAGAATTTTTGCGATAGTAACATTTTGAAAAACATTTCACCTTTTTCTCCTTGGCCCTGGATGAGAGCAGTGACACAGAGCAATTGTTGATATTCTTACGAGACATAACCCCAGACTTTGAAATTACAGAGGAGCTTGCTTCAGTGCAGTCAATGAAGAGCACAAACACAGGGAAATATTTTTTGGAGGAGGTTAATAAGTGTGTGGCAAAACTGGGACTGAGTTTTGAAAAGTTATCCAGTGGGACCACTGATGGGTGCCCAAACTTGACAGAAAAAAACATTGGCCTTTTGAAAGGAAAACAAGATCAAGTAGCTAAGCTGAACACAAATCAGAAAATTATTTTTCTGCATTGCATTATTCATCAGGGGGTAATCTGGAAATGTGTTCTGGAAATAAGTCATGTTGTGGATACAGTCACCTAAAGTGGTAAAATTCATAAGAGAAAAATCTTTAAACCACAGGCAGTTTGTCTCACTGTTGGAAGAAACAGAGTCGGGTCATGCAGATCTCCCCTACCCAGGGATGGACTGAAAATGAAAAATGGCCTTGGACTTTTTGACTCAGACCGGCCCACCAAATCCCCCCCAGCGATACACCACCACCCACACAACCCAAGCCACACTTTATGTAAACAAGATTACTGAACAAAATTTCTAACAATAACTTTAGTAAAATATATGCAGAATAGAACAAGGAGAACTTGTTGATCTTAGGAGGTGGCTGGCTAGAAGGAGCACATATTGTCAAAATGGCAGCAAGGTGGCAAGAATCTGAGGTGGTTGCAAGATCCGGGCTCTTCGCTGGCCTTGGCAGAACACTGACATTCCAGTCTTGCAGGAAATCACGCACAGAACGAGCAGTATGGCTGGTGGCATTGTCATGCTGGAGGGTCATGTCAGGATGAGCCTGCAGGAACACATGAGGAAGGAGGATGTCTTCCCTGTAACGCATAGCGTTGAGATTGCCTGCAATGACAAGAGCTCAGTTTGATGATGCTGTGACACACCGCCCCAGACCATGACGGACCCTCCACCTCCAAATCGATCCAGCTCCACAGTACAGGCCTTGGTGTAACGCTCATTCCTTCGACAATAAATGCGAATCCAACCATCACCCCTGGTGAGACAAAACTGCGACTCGTCAGTGAAGAGCACTTTTTGCCAGTCCTGTCTGGTCCAGCAACGGTGAGTTTGTGCCCATAGGCGACGTTGTTGCCAGTGATGTCTGGTGAGGACCTGCCTTACAACCGGCCTACAAGCCCTCAATCCAGCCTCTCTCAGCCTATTGCGGACAGTCTGAGCACTGATGGAGGGATTGTGCGTTCCAGGTGTAACTCGGGCAGTTGTTGTTGCCATCCTGTACCTGTTCTGCAGATGTAATGTCCGGATGTACCAATCCTGTGCATGTGTTGTTACACATGGTCTGCCACTCCGAGGACAATCAGCTGTCCGTCCTGTCTCCCTGTAGTGCTGTCTTCGGCGTCTCACAGTACGGACATTGCAATTTATTGCCCTGGCCACATTTGCAGTCCTCATGCCTCCTTGCAGCATGCCTGACTGAGGCACATTCACACAGATGAGCAGGGACTCTGGGCATCTTTCTTTTGGTCAGGGAAATAAGAACAATCCGAAATTCCTTTTTGATTCTGTCGCAAACTAACTAAAAAGCAGCATTCCCCAAGAGAGGATGGCTTTCATTTCAGCAGTAATAAATTCATGAACTTCTTTGAAGAAAAGATCATGATTAGTAGAAATCCAATTACGGACTCCTCTTTAAATCTGCGTATTCCTTCAAAGATCAGTTGTCCTGAGTCTGCAGAACTCTGCCAGGACCTAGGATCAAGAGAGACACTCAAGCGTTTTAGTACTATATCTCTTGACACAATGATGAAAATAATCATGGCCTCTAAACCTTCACGCTGCATACTGGACCCTATTCCAACTAAACTACTGAAAGAGCTGTTTCCTGTGCTTGGCCCTCCTATGTTGAACATAATAAACGGCTCTCTATCCACCGGATGTGTACCAAACTCACTAAAAGTGGCAGTAATAAAGCCTCTCTTGAAAAAAACAAACCATGACCCAGAAAATATAAAAAACTATCGGCCTATATCGAATCTTCAATTCCTCTCAAAAATGTTAGAAACTCACTGCCTTCCTGAAGACAAACAATGTATACGAAATGCTTCAGTCTGGTTTTAGACCCCATCATAGCACTGAGACTGCACCTGTGAAGGTGGTAAATTACCTTTTAATGGCATCAGACTGAGGCTGCTAGACCTTAGTGCTGCTTTTGATACCATTGATCACCACATTCTTTTGGAGAGATTGGAAACGCAAATTGGTCTACACGGACAAGTTCTGGCCTGGTTTAGATCTTATCTGTCGGAAAGATATCAGTTTGTCTCTGTGAATGGTTTGTCCTCTGACAAATCAACTGTACATTTCGGTGTTCCTCAAGGTTCCGTTTTAGGACCACTATTGTTTTCACTATATATTTGACCTCTTGTGGATGTCATTCGAAAACAATGTTAACTTTCACTGCTATGCGGATGACACACAGATGTACATTTCAATGAAACATGGGGAAGCCCCAAAATTGCCCTCGCTAGAAGCATGTATTTCAGACATAAGGAAGTGGATGGCTGCAAACGTTCTACTTTTAAACTCGGACAAAACAGAGATGCTTGTTCTAGGTCCCAAGAAACAAAGAGATCTTCTGTTGAATCTGACAATTAATCTTAATGGTTGTATAGTCGTCTCAAGTAAAACTGTGAAGGACCTCGGCGTTACTCTGGACCCTGATCTCTCTTTTGAAGAACATATCAAGACTGTTTCAAGGACAGCTTTTTTCCATCTACGTAACATTGCAAAAATCAGAAACTTTCTGTCCAAAAATGACGCAGAAAAATGTATCCATACTTTTGTCACTTCTAGGTTAGACTACTGCAATGCTCTACTTTCCGGCTACCCGGATAAAGCACGAAATAATCTTCAGTTAGTGCTAAATACGGCTGCTAGAATCCTGACTAGAACCCCAAAAAATGATCAAATCAAATCAAATTGTATTTGTCACATACACATGGTTAGCAGATGTTAATGCGAGTGTAGCGAAATGCTTGTGCTTCTAGTTCCGACAATGCAGTAATAACCAACAAGTAATCTAGCTAACAATTCCAAAACTACTACCTTATAGACACAAGTGTAAGGGGATAAAGAATATGTACATAAAGATATATGATTGATATAATAATAATATAATAATAATATAATATATGCCATTTAGCAGACGCTTTTATCCAAAGCGACTTACAGTCATGTGTGCATACATTCTACGTATGGGTGGTCCCGGGGATTGAACCCACTACCCAGGCGTTACAAGCGCCATGCTCTACCAACTGAGCTACAGAAGGACCACCAGAGTGATGGTACAGAGCATTATAGGCCAGATACAGTATATGGTATTGAGTGCAGTATATACATATGAGGTGAGTATGTAAACAAAGTGGCATAGTTAAAGTGGCTAGTGATACATGTATTACAAAAGGATGCAGTAGATGATATAGAGTACAGTATATACGTATACATATGAGATGAATAATGTAGGGTATGTAAACATTATATTAGGTTGCATTGTTTAAAGTGGCTAGTGATATATTTTACATCATTTCCC
The DNA here is from genome assembly GCF_023373465.1 of Oncorhynchus keta. Lineage (NCBI taxonomy): Eukaryota > Metazoa > Chordata > Actinopteri > Salmoniformes > Salmonidae > Oncorhynchus > Oncorhynchus keta. The sequence continues at coordinate 14,473,813 of NC_068432.1, read as the reverse complement.
ATCAATTCCCATTATTAAAGTGGCTGGAGTTGAGTCAGTGTGTTGGCAGCAGCCACTCAATGTTAGTGGTGGCTGTTTAACAGTCTGATGGCCTTGAGATAGAAGCTGTTTTTCAGTCTCTCGGTTCCAGCTTTGATGCACCTGTACTGACCTCGCCTTCTGGATGATAGCGGGGTGAACAGGCAGTGGCTCGGGTGGTTGTTGTCCTTGATGATCTTTATGGCCTTCCTGTGACATCGGGTGGTGTAGGTGTCCTGGGGGGCAGGCAGTTTGCCCCCGGTGATGCGTTGTGCAGACCTCACTATCCTCTGGAGAGCCTTACTTTTGGGGGTGGAGCAGTTGCCGTACCAGGCGGTGATACAGCCCGACAGGATGCTCTCGATTGTGCATCTGTAGAAGTTTGTGAGTGCTTTTGGTGACAAGCCGAATTTCTTCAGTCTCCTGAGGTTGAAGAGGCGCTTTTGCGCCTTCTTCACGATGCTGTCTGTGTGGGTGGACCAATTCAGTTTGTCTGTGATGTGTACGCCGAGGAACTTAAAACTTACTACCCTCTCCAGTTCCATCGATGTGGATACGGGGGTGTTCCCTCTGCTGTTTCCTGAAGTCCACAATCATCTCCTTAGTTTTGTTGACGTTGAGTGTGAGGTTATTTTCCTGACACCACACTCCGAGGGCCCTCACCTCCTCCCTGTAGGCCGTCTCGTCATTGTTGGTAATCAAGCCTACCACTGTTGTGTCATCCGCAAACTTGATGATTGAGTTGGAGGCGTGCGTGGCCACGCAGTCGTGGGTGAACAGGGAGTACAGGAGAAGGCTCAGAACGCACCCTTGTGGGGCCCCAGTGTTGAGGATCAGCGGGGTGGAGATGTTGTTGCCTACCCTCACCACCTGGGGGCGGCCCGTCAGGAAGTCCAGTACCCAGTTGCACAGGGCGGGGTCGAGATCCAGGGTCTCAAGCTTGATGATGAGCTTGGAGGGCACTATGGCCGAGCTGTAGTCGATGAACAGCATTCTCACATAGGTATTCCTCTTGTCCAGATGGGTTAGGGCAGTGTGCAGTGTGGTTGAGATTGCATCGTCTGTGGACCTATTTGGGTGGTAAGCAAATTGGAGTGGGTCTAGGGTGTCAGGTAGGGTGGAGGTTATATGGTCCTTGACGACGGAAGTGAGTGCTACAGGGCGGTAGTCATTTAGCTCAGTTACCTTAGCTTTCTTGGGAACAGGAACAATGGTGGCCCTCTTGAAGCATGTGGGAACAACAGACTGGGATAGGGATTGATTGAATATGTCCGTAAACACACCAGCCAGCTGGTCTGCGCATGCTCTGAGGGCGCGGCTGGGGATGCCGTCTGGGCCTGCAGCCCTGCGAGGGTTGACACGTTTAAATGTTTTCCTCACGTCGGCTGCAGTGAAGGAGAGTCCGCATGTTTTAGTTGTTTTAGTTGCGGGCCGTGTCAGTGGCACTGTATTGTCCTCAAAGCGGGCAAAAAAGCGGGCAAAAAAGTTACATCCTGGTCCGTGTCGGGGCTGGTTTTCTTTTTGTAATCCGTGATTTACTGTAGACCCTGCCACATACCTCTTGTGTCTGAGCCGTTGAATCGAGATTCTACTTTGTCTCTATACTGACGCTTAGCTTGTTTGATTGCCTTGCGGAGGGAATAGTTACACTGTTTGTATTCCGTCATGGTTCCGGTCACCTTGCCGCCGTGGCCCAAGCGAGTGCCCTCCCGGATATCAGCGTAATATTGTACACTATCTTTGAGTGGTCCCAGGGGAACAAAGAAGGCTGCAGCTCGAAAACAGAGCACTGGTGGGGGAAGGCTCGGCAGGTTCTGGAATCTCCATCGTAGTGCTCCGAGGGAGATAAGCGGGGTTCCTGGGAAACCGGGGCGACGGCGCTGCAACCAGCCGGGTTACTGAGGGGCTGGGAGGTTACTGTCTTGGTAGGCTGCCAAGTAGGCAACCCACGGAATTGCTCCCGCAAAGCGTCTAATGCTATGTTGTGACATTCGGCCATGCCCTGGAACCCTTCCATCAGACCACGAAGCAACTCCTCACATCTACCAATGAGAGCTCCTTGTGAGGAGATGGCATTATGGAGCTGGTCCAAGTCTGCTGGGTCAGTCATGGCCAGTTTGTACTATCAGGGTTCAGGTAAGACTCAAGTGCAGACTGTGTTGAAGTAACAATATTTTCATGTAACAGTTGGTCAGCTCAACGATTCCCACCTGACTTTAAAAAACATCATAATACAGGTACAACATAATATGATTACTTGCCTGTTTCTGTACCATGCAGTACCATGCAGTTGAAAATTGTTGAATGATGTCACTTCCTGTTAATGATGGTTAATGATGGCACATAAGGGTGGACTGACCATTTTTATTTTCAGAGTTTTGTTGGAATGATGGGGTTGAGTTTAGACTGAGAGACAGAGCTGAATTGTGTGATTTTAATCAATAATCATGCATTTATTTGCTAAAAATATGTTCAACAAAAGTACACAAATATATGTTGCATTAATGATAAAAGTGATTAATTATGTGCAAATTTCAATATTAATTTCCCAAGTAAACATTTTGTAATGCCTGGGGGACATGACACATGTCCCCCAGGACATTATAGTGTTAACATATCCATGCTTTTACTGTACACTTTTCTATAGTGCACCAAGTGTTGGGACAATTACATTAAAGTAACTGTCCAGTGTTTCCAGATTTCTATGAAATATGACCTATAATTAATTGCAATATGAGTGAAATAGTTTTCCATCCAAAGAAAAGTAAAAACAGTATGTTGAAAAGCATCTTTTCTGTGTTGGAATGGTGTGGGCGTACCCAAACAACAGAATGGCGTGGGCGTATACCAATCATAAAAAATATTAATTTAAGTAGACCGCTGATTGGCCAGTTCATCCTCATCAGGAGGATGACGTAATCCCCTATAAGGAAATAGCAAGCATTTTTTAAACGGTCTGTTTGAGAGACAAGTTGGGGATTTTAAAATGTTTTTTTCTCCAATGTATGCTTTTGCCACAAATATGAGTATACACTGTAGGATGAGTCAGCAACATTATTTTGGTATGTATTATCAGAATATTAACTTTTAAAAGTAGATTTTCACTGAAAAGTTACTTTAAGTATAGTTCCTTTGCAATGGGTTAAACATGTGCCCAATGAAGATGTTGTGCAGTCCCATCAATATCCTTGTGGGTGGACTGTGTGTGAGACTGTAAAATAACACAACATTACATAAAGCATTAAATCAGTACCTACTCAGCAGATCCCACTCAGAACACACAATTGTCCTAAATGAGCCCCTTTCCTGTGAAAATCCATTAAAATAATTCCATATTGACAAACCTGCCCGGTCCAACACTTTGACGACCAAACAGTTCACTCGAGAGGCCATCAACTGCATTGCTAATGCACTCTAATTATATGTTTTTGCTTTGAAAAACTGTGCCATTTCACTACACTATGGTTACTGTCCAAAATATTTGATTATAATTTTTTTCACCATCGTTTGCAGGGCAATTTTCTGGTAATAGAAAAAGAAGAAGAGCCAGCATTGCATGCTATGTCCCTGAGGGACATATGGTGCACCAAGTGTTGGGACAATTACATTAAAGTAACTGTCTAGTGTTTCCAGATTTCTATGAAATATGACCTATAATTAATTGCAATATGAGTGAAATAGGTTTCCATCCAAAGAAAAGTAAAAACAGTATGTTGAAAAGCAGCTTTTCTGTGTTGGAATGGTGTGGGCGTACCCAAACAACAGAATGGCGTGGGCGTATACCAATCATAAAAAATATTAATGTATGCACTGCATTGCACCTCTCCCATCTTTGTCCTGGTATATAAACATTGTTTTTTAGGAGTATATACCCACATGCCATCTCCTCATTGGTTTTTAGGAGCATATACCCACGTGGTTGATTGAAAGATGACCTAAGGTCCACACTCCAGTCAGTTGTAGTAATGCTGTAAAGTTGGTTGCCAACTACCATATGAAGTCCAAAGAAGAAAAAGAAACCTGAAGCTTCAGCCAATTTGCAGAAAGCTCATATTTTCACATGCAAAGGAGTTTTGTGACAAACTGTTGGGGTTCATTTGCAGCAACTTGTGAACTTCTGGAAAACAATTCTGGGAAACTTGTGATGAACGTTTTTTTTAAACACATTAAAATGTATCTACACTGAACAAAAATATAAACACAACATGTAAAGTCTGGGTCCCATGTTTCATGAGCTGAAATACATGATCCCCAAAATTTTACATATGCACAACATGCTTATTTCTCTCTAATTTTGTGCACACATTTGTATACATCCCTGTTAGTGAGCATTTCTCCTTTGCCAAGGTAATTCATCCACCTGACAGTTGTGGTATAATAATTGTATTTTCTAAAAACATAGGCTTAATGATATCAATAGTGGAGCATGGGGAACGCAGAGCGCAGCCTGGAGGAACACATAGGCCTATACCTTTAATTTGATCATCTGCTACCTAGGCTGAAGGAGTGATGCAGCCTACAACCATGCATGTTGAATTATTTCAACAGCCTATTAAACTGTTTCAAATGTAGTCTATAGCCTATTATAATAGCTAAATAAATAACGACCATGACAATCAATGAAAAAAATCATGGAGCTCAAACATCATGATTGTGGGAAAAATAATGCATGCATACTGTCACACTTTGGAAAAAAGCATCTGCTTAATGTCACATGTATTATTTTTGCACACCTCATATTTGTGAGACATCGAACATTGGGCTATGGGCTGCCTGCACATTCTGAGAAGACTAAATAAAATAAAACAATGTATGAAAATGGATAAGTCAGGTATTGTATCCCCAACTGTGTAACTTTGTTATAGTGTTTCTTTGTCATAACCCAAGGTTGCATGCCAAATTTTTGCTGAAACTACACATCGATGAAGTTTAATTTGTCGGGATTGAGACCTGACACTGTCAAAAATATGCTATATTTCTTTGTCTGTTTTACAAATCTGTGATTGTAATTGTCAACATAGCAAATAGCAGCATACATGTATCGGTCAATTGCCAACATCAATACTTTCTGAATGATCCTTAATAGGTACCTAACATTACCTCTAAAGCAGGGGTGTCAAACTCAAATACCCAGTGGGCCAAAATGTAAAACCTGAACAAAGTCACGGGCCAACATTGAACAAATTAACCTTTTAATATGGACCCAAACAAGTTTTGCTTTAACATTGAATATGGAACAAGGCATCGCTTATTACCATACAATATATAATTTAATAGTGGAGACATGCAAAATCAATTTCAAATGAAAAAACACATCAATGGCATTCATTTATTAAATAAATAAAATTTAAATAAAAATTGTATGCCTCTTTTCTATTTGCAGCCTTCTGATTTAAATACCAAAATCAACTTTTTCCACTGGCTAATAATTTTACAAATAAAATGATAATAAATCAATCAACCATTCAAGCCCATGCCTTGTAGCCTCTGCATAAAGAAAACGTTATTGCACACTGGTCTAATCTGATGTGCCCAAGCCAGATACCTGGCATCTCTTCTTGGATGCTAGTTCATCAATGTCTGGGCTCAAGCTCTGAGCTGAAGAAATCCTCAGTATCGAGCGAAGATGTTCATCAGTCAGACGTACCTGTGAGTTGTTTTGGTCATCTTCATCGAGGAGAAAAGTTGCTTTGCATAGATAAGTGCTGCCTGAACATGGAGAGCATCTGAGCAGCTTGGGTGCGGAGCTGAGGCATTGTGTCAGGGATGAACCGTGGAAACTGTGCCCCCACAGCATCATACTTTGACTTCAGCGTGTCGTTGCACTGGAGTTCAATCAGCTCCATTTGGATGTTGGTTGGTGCATTTTCCACATCAACTGCGAAGGGATTACTAAGCAGTTCAAACTTGCATTTCTGGGCATCGAAGTCGGCAAATCGCCGGCTAAACTCAGCTCCGAAACACTGAGTTTTTCAGCAAACTGTGCGCATGGGAACACGGCAGGTAGAGATCTGCGCTTTTATGGATTGGCAGCAGGGAAAATGGCAAGGGTTTACAAAATCTTTTCCCTTTTCCATCAGCTGGTCATACAGATTGGTGGCAAGATCACATGTGCGATCAGCTACTGTGTTCCTGCTCAGGCTCACGTTTGAAAATGCTTGTTTTTTCTCTGGGCATACGAGGTCACAAACCTTCATCATGCACTTTTTTCATGAACTCTCCCTCATTAAAGGGCCGGGCTGATTTTGCGATCTCTGCTGCCACTATATAACTAGCCTTTACAGCAGCCTCGCTTTGTGATGTGGCTTTTTTAAACATATTCTGTTGTGAAACCAAACTTATTTTCATCTCCTCTACTTTCTGGCTCCTTTGAGTCATGTCCAGGTCCTTGTATTTGTCATGGTGTTTCGTTTCATAGTGTCGTCTAATGTTGTACTCCTTACTTACAGCCACGTTGACTCCACAAACAAGACAAACAGGTTTGTCTTTTACATATGTAAACAGATATTCTGCCTCCCACTTGTCCAGAAAGCTCCTGTTTTCTGCCTTTCTTTCGCCATTTTTGGGAAGGGTTAGCTCGCTGACAGTTGTAGCGTCTATGTTGCTATGACTACTCTCACAGAGGAGAGAGCGTTTCTGGGTCCTGTCCTGATTGGCGCGCGAAAACAGCAGAGCATTATGGGATTCGTAGTATTAGTGGTGAATGCGCTGTATAATACCGGCGGGCAAGCTCTAGTAGTAATTTGGTATTGTCTCGCGGGCCAAATATAATTACCCCGCGGGCCAAATTAGGCCCACGGGCCAGAGTTTGACACCCATGCTCTAAAGGAACCAAAAACACACGCTCCAGCAGTTGCTGCTCGAGCCGGACTCAGCGCCTGACTTTCCAAAGGTCGTTGGGGTTGTACAGTTGGTTAACAGTCGAGGACAGCCGGAGAAGATACCAAAAAGTTAAAAATAGGTCATTGTAACTATTATATTTGTAGTAGTGTATTTTGTCGCAGTCGCTAATTAGTTTGTGACACTGTAGCTAGCTTCATTTCTGGACTGGTCATGGTTGTTGTCAAAGTTTTTACATTAACATCAGCTAACGTTAATGTTAGCTAGCTATCTTAGCTAACTGTTAGAGCAGAGGTAGCTAGCTAAGTCAATACATTTAGGGTCTAGCCTATGTGATATTAGGTAGCTAATTTAGCTAGCTAGTGTTTTTGTTTGTAAAACATCGGTAGTCTAGCTAAGACTAGGCAAGAAAGCACCCTGTTAACATAACTAGCTAGCTAACAGTCACAGTTAGCTATGCTAGCTAGCTATGTCCAGTGAGCCACAAAGGAATCGTCCGACCCTAACTGGTCACAAGCTGAGATGGCAAAGAGTGCTTCAAGATTCAATAATGATGACAATGGTTTATTTAGTTTCATGTGTACTATGGAAGCTAAATGCTGAATTACAGTAACACATAAAATATATATGTTTTTATAGTTATGGTTCTGGTGGTTCTGTGTAACGTTAGCTACCTAAATTATTTGGATATAGTTAGTGGTCGACCACAAAATAATAAATAATTTTGCGAAACTATTCACGGTTGACCCTACACAGTCAATGCTGAATCAGCTGCTGCCTTCTTCATTGAAAATAAAATATATTTTAAAAAAAGAAAATGAACTATAAGGAAAATGTAAAACAACATTCTATAGGTTGAATGATTAGTGTTTCCAGATGATCCCATTCCTCACTTGAACCCCATTTAATTAAAGTGATGTGCTTGACAATACATGCATGTCTTCTTGTTTGCAGAGGTGGGACCAAGTCATTGTTTTACAAGTCACAAGTAAGTCTCAAGTCAAGACAGGCAAGTTCGAGTCAAGTCTCAAGTCGAGTTTCGAGTCCTAAACAAGTCATAATGTGCTCTTCACCAAATGTAATACCATTAAATATTTAACAAGAGTAATAGTATATTACATTTACGTGAATCATGAATGTTTTAAAAAATATATATATTTATTACTTTCCAAATAAACTTTAGATTTCCATGGAAATACATGGGTAGACATGAGAAAGACATCAATATGACAACAGAAAAATATTGTAGTGCTCTCTCTCTCTCCAGATATACTCTAGACACCTAAAACAATCCTGCCATAAAGTTACAATCATTTATTAAAAGGTACATCAAAATAACTGACACTGAACTTCAATTAGGCCTACAATTTGAACACTGGCCTGAATGTCTGAGAAAAAATACAGATCCCAAAGATGGGAGATAAAACCTGAACATGGAGACTACGTGTGTGTGTAATGTATAAACAGTTTCATTTTTTCTCTTATCTCAGCGCCCTATGATGCATTGCGTTTGCAAAAGACCAAATTCGATAAAAGTCTGTCAGTCATTTGTGCAGGCCGCAGTATGATGCCTCCATGGCTGAAGACACGCTCCACCGGAGCACTGGAGGCACTGCCAAGACCCTGATGGCCACTCGGGACAGTGAAGGAAGAGCCTTCCTGTTCATTGCCCAGAACAAGAGGGCATTCTGTCCTTCGCATATTTCAAGGTAGTGACTTAGCTGTAGTGCTGGAGTGGTCCCAACAGCTTTCTTCTGCCTCTTACAGTATGCTGCAAACAGCGCTTCTACTTGTCCAAGACTTTGGTCCTCTCGCTCTTCGTCATCAACAAGAGGCCAAGCTTGCTCAGTCCCTGTAGCATCTTGCAGAATCAGTTCTGGCAAAACATGTAAAAGCAGAAACAAAAAGGTAGTATTGGTGATGCAGTGGGTTAAACAAAAATTAAATTATGAGAAAAAGTTACATTAAACTCAATAATATTTACCTTTCACTCTTTGTGCCACCTCCTCCTTGACCAGCACATGGTGCTTGACCAGCACATGGTGCTCCACCCACATCAGAGAAAAAGCCGGATCCAAGGCAGGTTCTTTGAGGTAGGCTGGATCTGAAAAGGGGGCAGTGATTCCATCTTGTGTCCTGGCCATTTTCACATAGATGAAGATTCCAAGAAATCTTTTGTTCAGGCATGCCTGGAAACTTCTGACCAGGCTGCTCAGGGAATGGACTTGAGGCTTCCGCTAATCCAGGTGGTGATTCAGGGACAGGACCGAGGGAACAACAGAACTGATTGTGACTATCTTCTCCCCCTGTGTCATCTGTTGCTTCTCCAAATGGCTTCAGGATGTCTGTCCACCATCTGCTCCAACTTATTCCACTTCCGTAATGTGAACAACAACTCCTTGTGCCCAGCCTTTACTAGAACATGACTGAGCCTTAGATGGTCACATTGGATAACTGCCTTCACTTGTCGCAGTGTTGAGTTCCATCTTGTTGACAGCAGCAGGGATGCCTCTTTCCCCAAATTCAACCTCAAACACCTCTTTGAATGTTGTGGTTGTATGTAGCAGTGAGCTGATGTTTGCTAACTTTGAAAGATAAGGAGTCATCACTTTTGTTTCTTTCAAGCCGTCTCCCACCACCAGCTGGAGAGTGTGGGCAAAACATTGCAAGTGCTGTTTTTTTGCAATAGCAGCATCCACTGTTTGCTGGTCTTCCAGGGTTAGGTCATTCCAGAGCTCTGGGTCATCAAGGCGATCTTTGTCATGTACTTCTTCTTGTTCAATGGGGAAGTACACTGTGAATTCTTTTCTCATGTTGGCAGCATTGTCACTAATGATATAGTCCAATTTATCTTTAATGCTGAACTCACCACATATGGCCTCAAATTGCTCACAGATTCTTTTGGCCGTGTGTGGGCCTTTGAAGTGGTCACAAGCCAACAGATTGGACTTAAGCTGTATCCTCTCCATCTTTCTCCATACAGTGCACACACCAAGGAACCCCCTCATCTTTCGGCCGGACCAAATGTCCACTGTGACTGAAACATGGTCAGTGTTGCTCAACTGAGGTTTCAGTTTTGAACGTCTCTCTGTAGCGAGGTTCTCTACGTTTGATGTTAATGTTCTACGACACACTGGGCTGTTCTACGACACACACGACAGTGACAAACGCTTGTTTTCCACAATAGAAACGCTTGTTTTCCACAATTTCTGCTGTGGATTATTCATGCTGTACTGCCCTACACGGGTCTCCATGATCTGTGAGATTGGAGACTCGTGGTTCTTGTGACACTTTTGTTTATCTGGTATTGTTCAAATCTGTAAGCATATAAAAAAATATATAGCACAATCTTGCCTGATCTCAATCTTGGGTGCAATGATCACGTTACCGCACTGGCTAACTGTGTGGAGGCTCATTGATTTAACGTTATGTTAGCCTACAAGTCTGACTCGAGTCCAAGTTATGTGACTCGAGTCCACACCTCTGCTTGTTTGTCTTCCTGCCAGCAGGCTCTCTCTCCACCCTCAGCCTCTCTGATGAACTGTCTCCACCTCACAGCACCATGCGCCAAATACTCAGACAGTTCACAGCCAGAAACGTATGTGACACAACAGTTACTCATAATAATGTATTGTTTGAACAACAACTAAAGTCCATCCCTTCTGGTTATCAATTTTAACCTTCCACTAATAATAACTATAAGTATAATGTAAAACAACATTATATAGGTTGAAAGATGAATGTTTCCAGCTGACCCCATTCCTCACTTGAACCCTATGTAAAGGGATGTGCTCTTCAATACATGTCTTGTTTGTCTCCCTAACAGCAGACACCGTCTCTCCACCCTCAGCCTCTCTGATGGACTGTCTCCACCTTCCACCACCGTGCTCAATATCCTCAAACTGTGAATCTGAAGGCTGGCACCCTGAGCCTGAGATGGTGTGGCTGGACATACATTTAAAGGAGTCAATCTCAGATATGAAAACTGTTCAAGGGTGTGTAGACGTTCACTAGGCACTGTATACCCATTGATTCTTGAAGAAAATAAATTAGAAATGCTTGTTGAACTTAGTTTAACTGTTCTTCCCCATCAAAAACAAACATAGGCATGTTTAACTGAAAACAAACACTGTATAGCCACAAAACATGGTTAAAACTATAATTTGTATATAATGGATGGCTAGTCCTAGCATCAATAGCTCCTATATGTTTATGGTCAGTGCTAACTGGGATCCTTGGGACATCCCTACCCTAAACCATAACTATTTTAAATGTAAACTTCAATTGGGTAGAGACATCCAAAGGTTTCTGAATAGCATGGACCATATGTTTATCATATGAGAGCTGTATCTGTGAATACTGGGCAGGGGACACAATATAAGAGAGACTGGTGTTAGAGACAGACAGTGGCCTGACCATAGAATTAGGAATTAGAATACTGTTATGACATAGCTTGACAATAGATCACAGAAAATAGTTATTTTCCGAGGGAAATTGATCCGAGGCCTTGCCCATCCCTGACCTAATGTCACGGTCTTCCTCCTCTTCATCTGAAGAGGAGAGGCGAGAAGGATCAGAGGACCAAAATGTGGCGTGGTATGTGTTCATAGTGAATATTTAATTAAAGAAAGTACTGAACACTGCATACAAAAACAATAAACCAATAACGACCGTGAAGCTACAAATGAGACCTGTGCTGACAAGCAACTAGCATAGACAATCACCCACAAACAAACAGTGCAACCCAGGCTACCTAAGTATGATTCTCAATCAGACCCAACTAATGACACCTGCCTCTGATTGAGAACCATACTAGGCCGAAACATACAAATCCCCAAATCATAGAAAAACAAACATAGACTGTCCACCCAACTCACGCCCTGACCATACTCAATAAATACAAAACAAAGGAAATAAAGGTCAGAACGTGACACCTAAATTCCTGAAATTATGTGCATAGTTCTGTTTATAGATTTTGAAAAACACTTAAATGACACCTCCTCCGGAACTTGATATATGTTATGGACCAATGTCTTTCAACGCAATATTTTCCAGACAAGTATGTCAAACAACTGACCAACAATGTTCCAAACACTGTCCAGACTCAACATAATCAAGCATATTCCAATTGACCACACGGTGGCGCTACAACAAGCACATATTTATATCTCTTGATCTGCTTGACTCAGTGTTGAAATTGAAAACCTCTGTAGTTATTGTGTTGATGTGCTTCCCATTTGAGGTTTGGATTGTGATTCCTAGGATTTTGTGTGGTGTCAAAATCAGACTAATTGTTAAGTACTTATTTTGCTCTTTTTTTCTGTTATTCAAAGGTGTTGTCAAGAGAAACACTCACATTTAAGCCTACAGATGAAGAGACTGAGAAGTTAGTCATACGGTGGCTGCAGCTTGCACCAGAAAGAGATAGAGGCAGAAAGGAGAGGACTGAACACTGCAAAGAAAGGGCAGACAGACCCAGAGAGACATAGATACATTTACATACATACCAACATGTAAGGGATAAACACTGAAGCTTTGTACATTGTCTGGGAATAACGGATGACTTGCTACTACCCAAGTTTATTACTTCCCGATCATTTGTTTACATTCCTGGTAGTGAGCATTTCTCATTTGCCAAGATTATCCATCCACCTGACAGGTGTAGCATACCAAGAAGCTGATTAAACAGCATGAACATTACACAGGTGCACCTTGTGCTGAGGACAATAAAAGGCCACTCTTAATTGTGCAGTTTTGTCATACAACACAATGCCACAGATGTCTCAAGTTTTGCGGGAGCGTGCAGTTAGTATGCTGACTGCAGGAATGCCCAACAGAGCTGTTGCCAGATAATTGGATGTTCATTTCACTACAATAAGCTCCCGACAATGTAGTTTTAGAGAATTAGGCAGTATGTCCATCCAGCCTCACAACCACAGACCACGTGTATGGCGTTGTGTGGACGAGCGGTTTGCTGATGTGAATGTCGTGAAGAGTGCCCCATGGTGGCAGTGGGGCTATGGTATAGGCAGGCATAAGCTACGGACAACGAACCCAATTGCATTTTAGCGATGGAAATTTGAATGCAAACAAATACTGTGATGAGATCCTGAGGCCCATTGTGAGGCCCATGTTTTAAAGGTTTCTGTGACCAACAGATGCATATCTGTATTTGGGGTGGCAGGGTAGCCTAGTGGTTAGAGCATTGTACAAGTAACTGAAAGGTTGCAAGTTCAAATCCCCAAGCTGACAAGGTACAAATCTGTCATTCTGCCCCTGAACAGGCAAGTTAACCCACTGTTCCTAGGCTGTCATTGAAAATAAGAATTTGTTCTTAACTGACTTGCCTAGTAAAATAAAGGTACAATTTTAAAAATATATATCTGTATTCCATTCATGTGAAATCCATAGATTATGGCCTAATGAATGTATTTCAATTGACTGATTTCTTCATATGAACTATAGCTCAGCAAAATCTATGAAATTGTTGCATGTTGCGTATGTATTTTTGTTTTAAAATGAGAACTTTTTATGTTTATGTCATTAGTTCTGCTGATAGCTGCAATATTACTACCTTACATTTAATATAATATTACTACCTACATTTAACATGAAAACATTTGAGTGGTGGGAGGAAATCGATTGGTCATTGTGGAAACACCCTTTTTCGATAAAACATATTAACACACTGGAACTTAAATAACGGAAATTTGAAATGGAGGTTATGGAACCTTCAGCTGCTTCCACAATGAAAATCACATTAACTTTGGAGAATGATAGCCTACATTTGCATTTGTTGGCCATCAAGTAGGCTATTCATTTCTGTGCCATTGTAGGCGACTGACATTGTAGCCTACCATTTGATACAGTACAATAAATATATTGAAATGACAATATCACTGGAGTCATTGTAAATCAATTTGGTCCACTTGTGTTGCCTACCTGGAGCTGGATTTAATAAATAGCCTATAACTTCAGTTTGTTGTTGTAGCCTTATATTATTATGCAATTGTTAATGGCCATGTTAAGTTAAATAAATTGGAAGGTATCAATTGTGATTGTGGTCACCGCTCTATCGTGAATGTATCATTCTCCACATTTAAATGTCAGTTTCATTGTAGCCCTTTCCCTCAAATGAGATGTTCGACTATACGCTACCTGCATCTAGATCAGCAAACCATGGCAAAGTTGAATTGCAAATATAAACCCCGATTTTAGTCAATAGCCAATGCCTGTTGAATAACTAGTCAATCTCGTAAATAAGCCATAAGCCAATAACGGCACAATTGCCAGAAAATAGCCCAACATTCGTTTTTTGAAGTTCGTCCAAGTGTTTCTTGCACAGAGATTGAGATCCTCTGTCCATCTTTTATCACTCAAACTCTTCTGTCGGATTTATCTATAGTTATGCACAAGCGCAAACAGGATTTATTTACAATTATAAACAGGGTGGTTTGAGCCCTGAATGCTGATTTTGATTTACCATGGCTTTCAACAAATCAAATTTGATTGGTGACATGGTTAGGATATGTTAATGTGAGTGTAGCGAAATGCTTGTGCTTCTAATTCCCACAGTGCAGTAATATCTAACAAGTAATCTAACAATTCCACAAGAACTAACTAATACACACAAATCTAAAGGGATGGAATAAGAATATGCACATATAAATATATGGATGCGCGATGACCGAGCGGCATAGGCAATATGCAATAGATGGTATAAAATACAGTATATACATATGAGATGAGTAATGTAAGATATGTAAACATTATTAAAGTGGCATTATTTAAAGTGACGAGTAATCCATTTATAAAGTGGCCAATGATTCAAGTCTGAATGTAGGCAGCAGCCTCTCTGTGTTAGTGATGGCTGTTTAACAGTCTGATGGCCTTGAGATAGAAGCTGTTTTTCATTCTCTCTGTGCCAGCTTTGATGCACTTGTACAGACCTCGCCTTCTGGGTGGTAGTGGGGTGAACAGGCAGTGGCTCAGGTGGTTGTTGTTCTTGATGATCTTTTTGGCCTTCCTGTGACATCGGGTGCTGTAGGTGTCCTGGAGGGCAGGTATTGCCCCCGGTGATGCGTTGTGCAGACCGCACCATCCTCTGTAGAGCCTTGCGGTTGAGGGCGGTGCAGTTGCCATACCAGGTGATGATACAGCCAGACAGGATGTTCTCAATTGTGCATCGGTAAAATATTGTGAGGGTTTTTGGTGACAAGCAAAATTTCTTAAGCCTCCTGAGGTTGAAGGGGCGCTGTTGCTCCTTCTTCACCACACTGTCTGTGTGCGTGGACCATTTCAGTTTGTCCCTGATGTGTACACCGTGGAACCTTCCACCTTCTCCACTGCTGTCTCTTCGATGTGGATAGGGGGGTGCTCCCTCTGCTGTTTCCTGAACTCCACAATCATCTACTTTGTTTCGTTGACATTGAGTGAGAGGTTGTTTTCCTGACACCACACTCCGAGGGCCCTCACCTCCTCCCTGTAGGCTGTCTCGTCATTGTTGGTAATCAAGCCCACTACTGTTGTATCGTCTGCAAAATTGATGATTGCGTTGGAGGCATGCATGGCCACGCAGTCATGGATTAACAGGGAGTACAGGAGGGGGCTGAGCACGCACCCTTGTGGGGCCCCAGTGTTGAGGATCAGCGAAGTGAAGATGTTGTTTCCTACCTTCACCACCTGAGGGCGGCCCATCAGAAAGTCCTGGACCCAATTGCACAGGGCGAGGTTGAGACCCAAGGCCTCAAGCTTAATGATGAGCTTGGAGGGTACTATGGTGTTAAATGCTAAAGCTGTAGTCAATGAACAGCCTTCTTACATAGGTATTCCTCTTGTCTAGATGGGATAGGGCAGTGTGCAGTGTAATGGCGATGGCGTTGTTTGTGGACCTGTTGGGGCGATGTGCAAACTGAAGTGGGTCTAGGGTGGCAGGTAAGGTGGAGGTGATATGATCCTTGACTAGTCTCTCAAAGCACTTCATTATGACTGAAATGAGTGCTACAGAGCGATAGCAATTTAGTTAAGTTATCTTTGCCTTCTTGGGTACAGGAACAATGGTGGCCATCTTGAAGCATGTGGGGATAGCAGACTGGGATATGAAGCGATGGAATATGTCCGTAAACACACCAGCAAGCTGGTCTGTGCATGCTCTGAGGACTCGGCTAGGGATGCCGTCTGGGCCAGCAGCCTTGCGAGGATTAACACGTTTAAATGTTTTACTCACGTCCCCGCAGTCCTTGGTAGCGGGCAACGTCGGTGGCACTGTATTATCCTGAAAGCGGGCAAAGGTGTTTCGTTTGTCTGGAAGCAAGATGTCGTTTTCCGTTACGTGGCTGGTTTTCTTTTTGTAGTCAGAAATTGCCTGTAGACCCTGCCACATACTATACGTCTCTTGTCTGAGCCGTTGAATTGCGATTCCACTTTGTCTCTATACCGACATTACACTTGTTTGATTACCTTGCAGAGGGAACAACTACTATTAGGCCATATTCCCAGGCAAGTTTCCATGGTTAAATGTGATGGCTCAGACTGTGTACCAATGGAATGACCCAATTTTTTTTTTTTACTATTCTAATTATATTGTTAACAAGTTCATAACAACAATAAGGCACCTCAGGCGGTTGTGGTATATGGCCCATATACCATGGCTAAAGAACAGCCCTTAGCCGTGGTATTTTGGCCATATACCATACCTCTGGCATTATTGTTTAATCATAACAGTCAAAACAAGTTAAATCGACATCCATTGATGGAAAATTATCTGGAGAGTTTAAATGTCCCTTGAGACATATTCTTAAATTTGCAATAATTATTATTTTGATGGAAAACCAAATGTAGCTTCTTAGCCTACGTCATTAAAACTGCAGTTGATATTCCTTCTTTATTCACTCTATAGCGTTATGAAAGAGGGGTTTCATGGATAAACGTGGCAACTCTTGGGCTAGTTTTCAGGCCTTGTGGGTAGGTTTTCAGAGGTCATTGTGCTAGACCTGGCATACCTGGTTATGTGTGTCTGTGTGTGTGGCTGTGTCTGGGTGTCCTCAACTTGCAGTGAGCAGCCAAGTTTGCTGTCACTCAGTCAGAATGCGCATGAGTTTAATTTTTATTTTATCGACCTGTGCACCTATGTTGTAAACTTTCATTCATAGCTAGGTTGTAGCAACCTCATAATGGGTATAGGGAAAATTAACGTATCATGGAGTTGCCTAAACCTATCGATGTTACATTAAGCAGGGTGAATGGAATATGAATGACAGCCATCCAATATGCTGTAATAGAAATTACTTACTTACTTACTGACTTTATTGTCCCCATGGGGAAATTTTGTTGCAGTGTCATTTACACATTTAAAGTGGCGTTTAAATACAAAACAAAACTGACAATACAACTTTCATAACAGTTACGTTATGTATAGTTACGTTAATAAAAAGAAGAAGAAGAAGAAATAAGAAATAAAACATTTAAAAAAAAGAAAAGACTAGCCTGCTGGCCTTACGGAGTCCAGCTATTTAGGAGGGATATCACACCTGGCACAAATTATTGTCTCGTTCTGTTTTTCCTGCTGAAGGGTGCCCTATACCTGCGCCCAGAGGGGAGTAATTCAAAGTCCAGGTACAGGGGGTGGCTTGGGTCTAAAATTATTTTGTGAACCTTACGGAGGGCCCTGACCTTAAAGATCTCATCCAGGCCTGTCTGTTTGACTTGCTTGCTGTGGTAATAATCATTCTCAGCATATTTCTCTGGCTGACAGTGGTACTGCCAAACCAACAAACAATACATAAAGTTAAAATACTCGCAATAAAGGATTTGTGAAACAGAGTCAATATAGTAGTCGACATTAATAAAAGATCCCTACTTTTTGAGAAAGTACAGTCTCTGTTGGCTCTTTTTGTAGATCAGGTCTGTACATTTACTCCACTGAAGCTTATTGTCCAAAAGGACACCCAGATATTTATATTCCTCTACAATCTCTATGTTCTGACCTCTGATAGATGTTGCAGAGGGAGGTGTTGTACGCTTCCTGAAGTCTATGTACATCTCTTTGGTCTTGTTGGTATTGAGGACCAAGTGTGATTCCTCACACCACTCTACAAAGTCATCTAGGACCGGGCCATGATGTTCCTCGTCATCATGCAACAAGCTGATCAAGCTGAACAAGCTGAACACCCCTGGAGACAAGTGATACTGTTGTCATTCCAGATCTGGACAGTTTTAAATATGGGTTTCTCCCTCTCCAGGAGCCGGCAGTAGGTTGGCCTGAGGTAGACCACATTGTGGTCTGATGTCCCCAGGGGAGGTCTGGTGGTGGCAGAGAATGCCTTTGGTATTGTCCCATAGCACAAATCAAGAGTCCTATTTTTCCTAGTGTGACATTTCACATACAGATGGTATGTGCGCAAGACTTTGTGCCTGTTGGAAGCGCAGATTCGCTGACAACTCATCCGCTTTCCCCCTCAGTGACTGGGCATTAATCAGCAAGGTTGTGGGTAATTTTTAAAGTCTTTGTCTGATTCCCCCGCGTTTTCCACATTTGCATTTGGGTTTGTAATCCACTCACAGACAATCAGGTATTAGATGGGCCATTGGTATATCCATCATGTTTGTATTTGAGTTGCATTGTAGTAAGAACTCCCTGCTGTATTGGATTCCATTGCCAGCAGAGTTTTCATAATTTAGTCCATTCATAGCAGGTATGTACACGATCAACAAGATCAGTCCAACACCCCACCACTGTAAATCCATGGTTGGCAGGTTGTTTGTAAGCTAAGTGTACAAATTAAAAACATAAAATAACGCCACATCAAACGTCACACACACTGCTGGTCGCAACAGAGCCGCGCCCCTGTTGTGGACAGAAATAAGGCTGTCGTGGAAATTACCACCAGGGACAGCTGAAGTCAATCTTAAATGAATAATTATTAATTATCAGCAAGCTGAAGAGGTTCCAACAAGCTTACTGCATCAAGTAGTACACGTCTGTCAGGAGCTCCATCAGGGCAGTCCCTTTAGGGGGGTGGGGGGTGGTCAACATAGACTGGTTACACAGACAAGTTATATTTGCATGATTTACATTGTTCATCCATGTGACCGACAAATATGTCACGAGGCCTCTTCTCTCCAAGCTGAGACCTTGAAACTCAAAACAAAAATGTTCTGGGCATAATGCCAAATTGCAGATACTGAGGATTCCTCCCAGGCACCATCAATCAGTCACTTGCATGAACCCAGTTGAATTGGTCATTAGAAAAGCTAAAAAATATTTTCCTTCCCATTCCCTCCTCTTATCACTCTGTGAAAATTATCGTTAAATGTTAAGGTAAGAATTAGATTACAGGTTCTATCAAAAGGAGTTTCTATACTTTTATTAAAGTAAGTGAAATCATCACATAAAACCAGACACTTCATTCTTTCAAACCCTTCACTCTGGGTTGTACAATCTAAAATACACACAAAGGATCTGTAGATTGTTTCCAAAGCTCTTACCTATAAAACCATTGCAGTAGAATGTTTTAACTTAAGTCTTCGCTTCATACAGTTACACATATGCTTCATTACACAATTTAGTTTATGGATTCTGGCAATGACATTTTAGCTGAAGCTTTCTTCCCGAATGGCATGTTAATGGCAGATCGATATCTCAATGCAATTTGTTTTTAAATTACTCAGAATTCCGCAGTATACAGACCTCCACAATCAACCTGATATGCCAAATAAACCATTTTGGACAATTCTAAATCAATTATGGGCACGGTTGACCACCTCCCTCCCGTCTCTCATTCTTCTGGCATTTCTTCATTTTCTTCTTCATATATTGTTTCAGTTTGTCCTCCCAATGGCATATGTTCAAAGTCGATGACCCTTGATAACGTCCCGATTTGAATATCTGGGGAATAATCAGATTTTCCAAACAGACGAATGTCTCACCTGAGCCGCCACTGTCCTTTACGGTCCATTATGTCTTGTCCATTTTCATACCAGTACACCAGCTTCGACTGGATGCTGTGCACAGGTTGCTGGCTCGGACTCAGGTCTCCGGGTAGAAGTGGTGAAGGACCATAGGGAACGCCATTGTCGCCATTACTTCAGCCGGTTACTTCTCGGTCGAATTATCTATGCATCTACAGTGGCAAGAAAAGGTATGTGAACCCTTTGGAATTACCTGGACTTCTGCATAAATTGGTCATCAAATTTGATCTGATCTTCATCTAAGTCACAAAATTAGACAAGCACAGTCTGCTCAAACTAATAACACGCAAACAATTATACGTTTTCATGTCTTTTTTTAACACACCATGTAAACATTCACAGTGCAGGGTGGGAAAAGTATGTGAACCCTTGGATTTAATAACTGGTTGACCTCCTCTGACAACAATAACCTCAACCAAAAGTGTTCTGTAGTTGCTGATCAGACCTGCACAACGGTCAGGATGAATTTTGGACCATTCGTCTTCACAAAACTATTTCAGTTCAGCAATATTCTTGGGATGTCTGGTGTGAACCACTCTCCAGGTCATGCCACAGCATCTCAATTGGGTTGATGTCGGGACTCCAGAAGGTGTATTTTCTGTTGTTGATTTACTTCTGTATTTTGGGTCGTTGTCCTGTTGCATCACCCAACTTCTGTTGAGCTTCAATTGGAGGACAGATAGCTTTACATTCTCTTGCAAAATCTTGGGAATTCATTTTTCCATCGATGATAGCAAGCTGTCCAGGCCCTGAGGCAGCAAAGCAAGTCAAAACAATGATGCTCCCTTCACCATAATTTACAGTTGGGATGAGGTTTTGATGTTGATATGCTGTGACATTTTTTCTCCACACATAGTGTTGTGTGTTCCTTCCAAATATATAAACTTTAGCTTCATCTGTCCACAGAATATTTTGCCAGTAGCACTCTGGAACATCCTGATGCTCTTTTGCGAACTTCAGACGTGCAGCAATGTTTTTTTGGACAGCAGTGGCTTCTCCCGTGGTGTTCTCCCATGAATACCATTCTTGTTTAGTTTTTTAAGTATTGTAGACTCGTCAACAGAGATTTCTGTAAATGTCATGCACTGACCTTGGAGATCCTGTTTATCTCTATTTTGGTTCGGTCAGGGCGTGAGTTGGGGTGGGCATTTCTATGTGTTGTGTTTCTATGATTTTCTATCTCTATGTTTTGGCCGGGTATGGTTCTCAATCAGGGACAGTTGTCTCTGATTGGGAACCATACTTAGGTGCCTTTTTTCCCACCTGTCTTGGTTGAAAGTTGACTTTCTTTATGACACTTTGCCTTTGAGCTTCACGGTTTGTTTTTGTCGGCGTCATTTTGATTATTAAAGGAAAATGCACGCTCACCACGTTGCACCTTGGTCCTCTCCTTCAAACAGCCGTGACAGAACTTCCCACCCACATGGGACCAAGCAGCGTGGTAAGGAGGAATGGAAATGGGAGGACATCCTGGACGGCAAGGGATCCTACACGTGGGAGGAGATCCTGGCCGGAAAGGATCGTCTGCCCTGGGAGCAGATAGAGGCAGAGAGGCATCGTTATGAGGGAACACGGCTGGCAAGGAAGCCCGAGAGGCAGCCCCAAAAAAGTGTTTTGGGGGAAGGCACACGGGGAATGTGGAGGAGTCAGGTTGGAGACCTGAGCCCACTCCCCGTGCTTACCGTGGCGAGCATGTGACTGGTCAGGCCCCGTGCTATGGGGTGATGTGCACGGTGTCGAGGCAGAGCATTTGCCAGGTGGAAGCGGGCATCCAGCCAGAACGGGTGGTGCCAGCTCTGCGCTCGAGACCGCCAGTGAGCCTCCACGGCCCAATGTATCCGGTGCCTCGGCCAGGGAAGAGGCCTCCTGTATGTCTCCCCAGCCTGGTGAGTCTTGTGCCTGTTCCCAGAACCCGGTCTCCTGTGTGTCTCCCCAGCCTGGTCAGTCCTGTGCCTGCGTCCAGTCCGGAGCCTCCAGTGTCGCCCTCCAGTCCGGCGCTTCCAGAGTCACCCTTCACTCCGGAGCTTCCAGAGGCGCCCTTCAGTCCGGAGCTTCCAGAGTCACCCTTCAGTCCGGAGCTTCCAGAGACGCCCTTCAGTCGGGAGCTTCCAGAGTCACCCTTCAGTCCGGAGCTTCCAGAGGCGCCCTTCAGTCCGGAGCTTCCAGAGGCGCCCTTCAGTCCGGAGCTTCCAGAGGCGCGCTTCCGTCCGGAGCTTCCAGAGGCGCGCTTCCGTCTGGAGCTTCCAGAGGCGCCCTTCAGTCCGGAGCTTCCAGAGGCGCCATTCAGTCCAGGGCCCGCTACGAGGGTCCCCAGTCCGGGGTGGGCGGCGAGGGTCCCCGCTCTAGAGGCGCCCGCACCAGAGCCGCCACCGCGGATAGATGCCCACCCAGACCCTCCCCTATAGGTTTAGGTTTTGCGGCCGGAGTCCGCACCTTTGGGGGGGGGTACTGTCACGCCCTGACCTCTCTATTTTGATTTGGTCAGGGCGTGAGTTGGGGTGGGCATTTCTATGTGTTGTGTTTCTATGATTTTATATCTCTATGTTTTGGCCGGGTATGGTTCTCAATCAGGGACAGCTGTCTATCGTTGTCTCTGATTGGGAACCATACTTAGGTGCCTTTTTTACCACCTGTCTTGGTGGAAAGTTGACTTTCTTTATTGCACTTTGCGTTTGAGCTTCACAGTTTGTTTTTGTCGGCGTCATTTTGATTATTAAAGGAAAATGTACGCTCACCACGTTGCACCTTGGTCCTCTCCTTCAAACAGCCGTGACAGTAAGTCTTTAGCTGACACTCTAGGATTCTTAACCTCATTGAGCATTCTGGGCTTTGCTCTTGCAGTCATCTTTGCAGGACGGCCACTCCTAGGGAGAGTTTATAGACAATTTGTCTTACCCGTGGACTGATGAACATCAAGGCTTTTAGAGATACTTTTGTAACCCTTTCCAGCTTTATGCATGTCAACCATTCTTAATCTTGGGTTTTCTGAGTTCTCTTTTGTTCTAGGCATGGGTCACATCAGGCAATGCTTCTTGTGAGTAGCAAATTCAAATTGTGTGTGTTTTTTATGGGGCAGCTTTAACCAACATCTCTAATCTCGTCTCAATGATTGTACTCCAGGTTAGCTGACTCCTGACTCCAATTAGCTTTTGGGGAAGTCATTACCTGAGGGGTTCACACACTTTTCCCAACCTACACTGTGAATATTTAAATAACCTTTTCAATATAGACAAGATAAATACAATAATTTGTGATATTAGTTTAAGAATACTGTGCTTGTCTGTTGTTGTAACTTATATTTATACTTTTTCTTGCCACTGTATATTCCTTCTGTGGTCGCCTTCACCATTACCTCGAGAGCGAGAGAGAGAGAGAGAGAGAGGACAGACCAGAACAACAGTTTAGTTTAGGGCATCAGGAAATCCAGACAAACTATTCACTCTATGACAAATTATTACTACTATCAATATTCTTAATACTAATGACTAAGACACAGTTGAAACCATTTTTGCAAATTGGCTTATACTCACTCCCCTATCATCTTGGGGATCTTACCGCAGAGTTACAGGGTAAGGGAGTTAGAGCGAATACTTAGGGAGAAATCCAGACCATCCAGCAGACCCAATCTGGTGAGATTTGTATTGAACAAAACAAAAACACAAACACAAACAACCGAAATACAAACAAAACAACAATACACTTCTTCCCTTTTGACACGTCTCACATCATGATTCATGGGTCCAAAAAACACCACCACCACTCATGGTCCGAGTCACACATACTATTTATTGATCAATTCTTAACTTCTTCCTAATTATCATTGTTTACATATGACATTTAAATCCCACTCAATGTCTCTAGCCTTTCTTGTGAGGGTGATCAAGCCTCATCAAAAAGTCAGAACAGAGGTTAGAGGTCAGTCTTTCCCTGTGTCTCGACTCATTATTTAGAAACATTTTGTGTACCAGGCTTACATTGGGTTTTTCAGTACACTTCTTATCAAGAGAATGTACATGTATGCAACCAAAAGTCGGACAATAGATACTTCAGAACATTTAATTTGTTTGCCTATTTAAGGTGCATCCTTTCTAACCAGTGAAAACCCCACTAAAATCAAATAAAAAAGACCACACACAATAAACCAAACACGGTATTAACACCACTAGCAAATATTCATAACAGATGTGTGGGTGCTGGCGTGTGTGGTAAAACGTAGGGTAGAAACAAACAAAATGGCCAGGCCTTACTTAATGTGGGAGCTCCCTTAACAGCCGGATCTGCGTACCTTTATACTGTCTAGTACACGGTTTCAATAACTTCTCTCCTAAGGCACCTATCTCGCGAAGCCATTTAAAGGGACAGATAAAGAATTATTGGTAAACACGTCAAAACTTGGTAGTGGACATTCCATCAAATCAAATCAAATGTATTTATATCGCCCTTTGTACATCAGCTGATATCTCAAAGTGCTGTACAGAAACCCAGCCTAAAACCCCAAACAGCAAGCAATGCAGGTGTAGAAGCACAGTGGCTGGGAAAAACTCCCTTGAAAGGCCAAAACCTAGGAAGAAACCGAGAGAGGAACCAGGCTGTGTGGGGTGGCCAGTCCTCTTCTGGCTGTGCCGGGTGGAAATAACAGAACATGGCCAAGATGTTCAAATGTTCATAAATGACCAGCATGGTCAAATAATAATAATCACAGGCAGAACAGTTGAAACTGGAGCAGCAGCACAGCCAGGTGGACTGGGGACAGCAAGGAGTCATGTCAGGTAGTCCTGAGGCATGGTCCTAGGGCTCAGGTCCTCTGAGAGAGAGAAAGAAAGAGAGAAAGAGAGAATTAGAGAGAGCATACTTAAATTCACACAGGACACCGGATAGGACAAGTACTCCAGATATAACAAACTGACCCTAGCCCCCCGACACAAACTACTGCAGCATAAATACTGGAGGCTGAGACAGGAGGGGTCAGGAGACACTGTGGCCCCATCCGATAATACACCCGGACAGGGCCAAACAGGAAGGATATAACCCAACCCACTTTGCCAAAGCACAGCCCCCACGCCACTAGAGGGATATCTTCAACCACCAACTTACCATCCCGAGTATAGCCCACAAAGATCTCCGCCACGGCACAACCCAAGGGGGGGGAGCAAACCCAGACAGGAAGATCACATCAGTGACTCAACTCAAGTGACGCACCCCTCCTAGGGACGGCATGAAAGAGCACCAGTAAGCCAGTGACTCAGCTCCTGGAAGAACGAAAATATACTTGAACTTAGTATTTTCACTATACTACATTTTAATCAATCCAAAAAAGTATTAATCTCAATCGAGTTTACTGCATCTTGGACAGGAAGCATTGATAAAACCACCCATTTCCAGAATCATACTTGACACACATCAGATGATACAGTGTCCCGTTAAGCTGAATAGGAACCTTCTAAAGTAAACAATCCCAGAGCCCCTTTCTTATAATTGTATCATTTTGACCTGTTGCATTGACATATGTCCTGTACTGACTGTCCTTGTGACATTAACTAGTCAAAATATGAAACTTGTTGTTTAACAAATCTGCTAGGATCCTCAAAAAGTTGATGCTGGCTTATCAGCTCAATATTCGGTGATAAAAACACAGATTGTTTTAGATGACATTACCTTCTTACTTAAATCACCGGTGTTACCCAAACTATAGAATATAGTAATAATACTTGGAAAATGTCAAAGTCTCTTATTCAATTATCATACCTCTGTCCCCGTGTTGCTTACAGCCTGTTTAATTTCACTGAGTACCTGTTAGGAAATGATGATTAATATGACTGAACAAATCATTTTAAATGGAACTGTAAGTAAACTTATACTCTGTTATATTATATCTGATTAACAATATGAGTTCATAAGAAGAAATTGTGTGACAGGACAAGGAGGAATAAAATGTTAATGAACACCATTTCTACTGGGCAGGAACAAATGGGTTGTGGACTGTGTAAACACATAAGGTCGTTAGCCTATGGTTGACCCAACTGAAACTTAGTTCTGCGGTTTTTAGATAAGGCAGTGAGTGCATTCCTAGGGTTTATGTTAATTAAAACTATCAGTTCAGTGGTGATCGATAATGTTGAGGGGTCAAAAGTTATCTGGGAGTGTGTTAGTAAGTTAGAATGAACTTTTCACCTTACTTTGTCCTGTCGAGAGGAGGGGGTTCGGTTAAGGCAGTGAAATGACGTCATGATCTGTATTTAAACTGATGCATGTGTTTGAGTGGTAGCGCGCTCCGAGAATAAATTCTATTACCTATTATTTAAAGACTGGTCTGCGTCTATTTTATGCAAACAAGAAATCTTACAAATTCTCATAAAATAGATGAAGGGCTTTCAATTGATGAAAGCACAATGGCATAATTAAATTATACTAACATAACCACTCAGATCTAATGGCGGCTTATCTATTTGTCCACAGGAAGCTTTTCTCTAACCCAAACACCAGATGGTGGCCTCTAATTTAATATCAGTCCCAAGGCTCTTATTCTATTTATTAACAGGGCATGGGTTTTATTAAACAATTTATTACATCCCATAACCATTTATAGTTTTATTGATTAGTGGTAAGTCAGGTCCCGTACTTTTACCAAAATTGTATATGCACCAATCTTTGTCCGAGACCATTTCCCAGAACCTTTAGACAGTCATACAATGCTTTAATATTTATCAAATGACCAATATCTCACAAGGCCTCTTCTCTCCAAGTTGAGATCTTGAAACTGACACACTTTCAGTTCTCAGAACAATGTTCTGGGCATACTGCCAAATTGCAGATACTGATAGTGAGGATTCCTCCCAGGCACAATCAATTGGTCACTTGAATGAACCCCGTCAAATTAGTTATTAGAAAAGCACAAACATAACATTTTCGTCCACAATACGTAATATCAAGGTCACTCTACAAAGGACATCTAATAATGAGTCATTACTTGATAACTGTATTTCACTCATAAAGCACTTTTCACAATCACCAAAATGTAACATTTGTATTTAAAATAAATTGTTGCAATAGAATGAAAGCATACCAGAACGTGCTTCAGGAGTTTAACTGTAGGCAAAAAGAAGGCACAAATGCATAAAAAAACAACTAAATGTCCATTTAACAGCATTGGAATTGAATATTAGCATTGGAATGAGACGCTCATGGCTCATCCATCCATTGATCTATTCATTCACAGGAAGACATCAGCCGAAGGGCTGTGCTTCCTCCTGTCACTTCTCAAACGACATACAAGAGCAGATACTTATCCACTATTTTTCAGTGGAAGAAAAACATGCTCGCAACAGTATTACTGCAGGGGATTCTGTTTCTAGCAGCTGATACACCGTGTTCAGTAGGAATTCACATGCTGGGGTACAGTGGGAAAGTTAATTTCATACACATAATAGGACGTGAAGCACATATTCAGTGCCCCAAGCAGTGTACCTTGCTCTAATGCCGGTCCACTATTGAGTATACACACATGTGAGCGTACCATACACATCAACCTACTCAGATTTACTATACACATAATATCTTGCCTCAATTTTCGAACATCTGTGTCATTGGCTCAAAGGCAAACAGGCAAGGGAATAAAACACATTTTGCTAGAAATATTGCTAGGTAAAAGGTGAAATAAATATAGCTAGTTATAATTGTAACAGTTTAGCAGATTATAAAAAAGATGATCAGACTTTGCATGGCAAAAAGAAAAGGAATAGAACATATACTGTTTACAGAAAACTCACTCTACATCCTTAGATGAAGTTGTGTGGATAAAGGAATAGGGTGGTAAAATAATTCTCTGTCATGGACAAAGGAACTCAAAAGGTGTGATGATATTAATTAACAAAAATGTTGATCTGAATGTGCAAATAGTCAGGATTGATTCACAAGGAAGGTGGATGTTTTTGAATATGATAGTGGATGGAAAACAGATTTGGCTCATTAATCTATATGGTTCAAATCAGGATGATCAGTCCTTTTTTCAAAAATATTTATACCAATTTATTGAATTCACAGGCTAAAAATGATCAAATCATTATGGTGGGAGACTATAACACAGTGTTCAGTACCTCAATGGACTGTAAAGGAAATCACTCAAACTACCATCACCGTGCCCTTAAGGAAATCACAAATAGTATGGAAACATTAGAAATAGTGCATATTTGGAGTCTTAAAAATAACGACCTAGTGAGATATACATGGAGGAGACTTAGTCAAGCTAATCGTCTTGACTACTTTTGTTTCTTTCTCTCTTGCATCAAATGCTTCTTAGGGCTAGGTATCCCGCCAGCGGGATATAACCTCCGGTGAAATTGGACGGTGCGCAATTCAAAAAAATAATCTTAAATTATGGATATTAAACATTGAGGTACACACAACTGTCTTATATCGGTTAAAAGCTTAAATTCTTGTTAATCTAACTGTACTGTCCTATTTACAATAGGCTTTACAGCGAAAGCATGCCATGCGATTGTTTGGGGACGGCACCCCACATCAACATATTTTTCCCCCGGCACAGGCTTCATAAAATCACAAATGTCGATTAAATGTTCACTTACTTACCTCTGATTTGCAATCCAAAGGGTCCCAGCGGCAACATGCAATGTCGTTTTGTTAGATAGAATCCGTCTTTATATGGCCATCAAAACCAAGATGGCGATTTTCTTCTCATATTATTTTATATTTTTCTTTACCTCAACATACTCTACTGCAATCTGCCTCATCCAATGTGGTATGGATCTGCTATTTTCTTTACTTTTGAACCAGAACCCCCAACAGAAGCTAGCCAGATAACTAGCTAGTAGTCTGCTACCATTAGCCCGGACAACTCTCGCCAGTCTGCACAGCGCAACTCAAACTTATTATTCTTCATATCTCCGGATTCCTACTGCAAGCTCTAAACCTTTTCACCTGGAACATCACAGCTAGCTAGCTGCTATCCGAGCGGCCACTCCTGGCTCACGTCCCTGTCCCAAAGCAAGCACCAATTAGCCTGGAGCTAGCCTTTGCTAGGCCCATCTCCTGGCTAGCCGAAGAGGTCCATCAGCCACTCCTTGGGCTACAATACCTATTTTGCCAGTTGGCCTGGACCCCCGCCATCCCATCACGACTGGACAACCGACGTAATTCGCCAGAGGGGGTTTATCAACTGGCTCCTCTGTCGCAACGTCCCCTGAATGCCCATCTGCTAGCAGGCCCGCTAGCTGTCTAGAGCATATTGGACTGTTATCCCACTGGACAAATTCTTTGGCCACTATACCTGTTTTGGCAATTGGCCTGGACCCTTTAACCACACGGAACCCTGTTGATCCATGACGACATAACAGCACGAGAGGGCAACAACAGACATCTTCCGTCACAACGTCCCTGTAAGGCCCTTCTGCTAGCTTGCTAGCCCTGGCGCGCTCGCTGCCTGGATTGCCGTGTCTCCGGCCCGAGCCACTCACTGGACCCCTATGACAACTAGGCTACTTATGCGCTCCAGCAGGTATATCTCACTGGTCACCCCCAAAGCCAATTCTTACTTTGGCCGCCTTTCCTTCCAGTTCTCTGCTGCCAATGACTTGAACGAACTCCAAAAGTCACTGAATCTGGAGACTCATATCTCCCTCACTAGCTTTAACCTGTCTAGGACTGGGGTTCCTCTAGCAGCCCATGAAATTGCAGGACACCAAATACAAATCAACAGAAATCTTAAATCAAATGTCTCAAACACACAAGTATTTTACACCATTTTAAAGATACAATTCAAAACGTTATAAAGTTAAAAAGTTATATTACAGGTCAAAGGAACTTGTCAAAATAAGTATAGAATCAATCTTTAAGATGTTTTTATCATAAATGTTCAATAATGTTCCAACCGGAGAATTCCATTGTCTGTAGGAAAGCAATGGAATGAGAGAAACCTCTCATGTGAACGCACGTGACTGAGAACGAGGATGCTGCCAGACCCCTGAGTCAAACAGCTCTCATTTTCTCCCACTTCACAGTAGAAGCCTGAAACAACGTTCTAAAGACGGTTGACATCTAGCCTTAGGAAGTGCAAAATAACCCATATCCCACTGTGTATTCGATAGGGACTGAGTTGAAAAACTACAAACCTCAGATTTCCCACTTCCTGTTTGGATTTTTTCTCGGGTTTTTGCCTGCCATATGAGTTCTGTTACACTCACAGACATCATTCAAACAGTTTTAGAAACTTCAGAGTGGTTTCTATCCAATACTATAGGATCTGGGACTGAGTAGAAGGCAGTTTACTCTGGGCACGCTATTCATCCAAAAGTGAAAATGTTGCCCGCTATCCCAAAGAAGTTTAAGCACCAGCTGTCAGAGCAGCTCAGAGATCACTGCACCTGTACATAGCCCATCCAACTACCTCATCCCCATACGGTTATTTATTTTATTATTTTGCTCCTTTGCACCCCAGTATCTCTACTTGCACATTCATATTTTGCACATCTATCACTCTATTGTATAATTGCTATATTGTCATTTTTTCACCACTATGGCCTATTTATTGCCTTACCTCTGTCATCCTACCTCATTTGCACACACAGTATATATATTTTTTCTATTGTATTATTGACTGTACATTTGTTTATTCCATGTGCAACTCTGTTGTTGTTTGTGTCATTGCTTTGCTTTATCTTGGCCAGGACGCAATTGTAAATTAGAACTTGTTCTCAACTAGCCTACCTGGTTAAATAAAGTTGAAATAAAAATGTCGTTTTTTTTTTTAAATATCCCAAAAAGTCTGTTTAGTTGGCGCCATCGATTTGCGTAATCCACCTGTTCAACATGCAGAGAAAGGAATCCAAAAAGCTACTCCAAAACTTTGTTAAAAAAGGTCCAAATACGTTTCTAGTCAACCCTCTGGTACCCTAAAAATGTAATTAACCTATAATATTTAATACGGAAAAAAGTATGTTCAACAGGAAAACGATATTAGCAGGTGTGCGTCCTCTTCATCATGCGCGCACAGACTGATTTCCAAATCTGAGATTTCCAACTCTGAGTCCCAGTACTAATTCTTCCTAATTTTGGAGGAAACAATCCTGAAACCTTGATCAAAGACTGTTGACATCTAGTTGAAGCCATAGGAGTTGCAATCTGGGATCTGGATTTTGATATGCCCCTATACTTTCCATTGTAAGAGCATGGGATCTCAAAAAAGAAAACATCTGGTTGGTTTTTCTTTGGATTTTCTCCTACCATATATATTGTGTTATAGTCTCATACATTATTTTAAGATTTCTACAAACTTCAAAGTGTTTTCTATCCAATGGTACCAATTATATGCATATCCTGGCTTCTGGGCCTGAGTAACAGTCAGTTTGCTATGGGCATGTCAGTCAGGGGGAAATTGAGAAAAAGGACCCTAGCCTGAAGAAGTTTAAAAACAGCATTAATAGGAGACAGAATACGGCCGTATCATCATCTAATTGGCCTTCACGTAACGCTTATAGAATTTCCATGTGGACGGGGATATTGCAAATTTCCTGGAGGACAATTTATTTTTTAACTAAGACAAAATCATTTATAAGTGAATTTGTCCAGTACGATATAGGTTCAGCAAATCCCCTTATTGTTTGGGATACCTTTAAATGTACCTTCAATTCAATATTCATCAATAATAAAAAAGCAGTTTCTGGCTAAAGGGACAAGACTAACAAGGGAAATGTGTGAACTAATAGTACAGGTAGAT
Source organism: Oncorhynchus keta (assembly GCF_023373465.1). Lineage (NCBI taxonomy): Eukaryota > Metazoa > Chordata > Actinopteri > Salmoniformes > Salmonidae > Oncorhynchus > Oncorhynchus keta. The sequence goes on along the minus strand of NC_068432.1, from coordinate 14,442,258 downwards.
AGCAATAATAATTATACTACAGAGACACAAAATAAGTTAGAGGAAAAACAAAAAGAACTGGAGGAACCTATTCAAGAATGATTTAATGTAATCTATTACAAAAATAAAGCAAACTGGATGGAATATGAAGAAAAATTTACCAAATTCTTCCTGAATCTCCAACACAGGAAGGCTAACAAAAAGAATTTGCAGAAACGCGTTACTGAAGAGGGAGACATCTATGATTATCCGATTTATATTTTTATAAGAAGAAGCTAAATATTTTAAGCAGATGTTCTCTTTTCTGTCTTATCCTCACCCACTGAATGACGATTACTGTAAGAAATTCTTTCCAACTAATAAAAAAAAGGAAAATTAAGAAATGTACAGAAATAACTTTGAGGCTATTAAATCCTTTCAGTCTGGAAAAACCACAGGGCTTGATGGCATACCAGTAGATGTATATCAAGCCTTTGCTTATATACTCAAAGCTCCATTGTTTGTGTGTTTGAACTATTCCTATAGAAAAGGTAGTCTGTCAGGTACTCAGCAGGAAGGTCTGATTTCACTATTATTAAAACAAGACCCAGATGGCAAATATAAAGATCCAGTCTATCTTAAAAATTGGAGGCCTCTTACACTTCAATGTTGTGATGAAAAAATACTAGTGAAATGCATAGCACTCAGAATTAAAAAGGTTTTACCAGGTATTGTTCATCCTGATCAGACAGTTTTTTTACATGGGCAATACATTGGATATAATATAGAACATCATGAAACATCTAAGAAGCCAGGCCTGATATTTATAGCGGACTTTGAAAAGACCTTAAATAAAGTAAGACTGGATTTTATTTTTAAATGCCCATATTTTTTCAATTTCGGTGATTCTCTTATAAAATGGGTCAAAGTAATTTATAGCAACCCCAGGTGTAAAATAGTAAACAGCGGCTACTTCTCAGAGTTTTGAATTGTCAAGAGGAGTTAAACAAGGGTGTCTGCATATCTATTCGTTATGACCATTGAAATGCTAGCTAATAAAATCAGATCAAATAACAACATGAGAGGACTAGAAAGGCTTAAGAAACGGTGTCCATGTATGCCGGTGACTCAAGTTCTATATTAAGTCTGCAAGCTAGATCCCTGCAATGTCTCATAGAAGATCTAGATACCTTTTCTGTACTCTCTGGACTAAAAGCTAATTATGATAAGTGTACAATATTATCTATTGGATCTTTAAACAAATACAACTTTTACATGACCCTGCAGTTTACCTATAAAATGGGCTGACGGTGAAGTAGACATACTTGGTATTCATCTCATAGAATATATAAATGAGCTCTCCTCTCCACAAAGAATTTCAAAATAAAACTTGTGAAAATAGACAAGCTCCTGCAACCTGTCTATTTATGGAAAATTATTTTATTCTTAGTCATATCTGTTTAATCACTTACTTATGGCGCTGCCTTCTGTACTCCTGATGATTGGTTTTTCAAAACATACGAGCAAGCCATATTTAGCTTTACCTGGGAGGACGCTAAACCAGACAAGATAAAGCGTGCCCATCTATAAAATAGGGCTCCTGAGTGGCGCAGCGGTCTAAGGCACTACATCTCAGTGCAAGAGGTATCACTGCAGTCCCTGGTTCAAATCCATACTGCATCACTTTGGGTGTCCCATAGGGTGGTGCACAATTGGCCCAGCATTGTCCAGGTTTGGCTGGCGGTCATTATAAATAAACATTTGTTCTTCTAGTTAAATAATGGCTAAATATAATAAATACCTAATATGAATTGGGTGGGTTGAGATTATTAAATATATAAGCACTAAACTGCTCTCTGAAAGCTTAATTTATTCAAAGGATTTGCTGGAACCCTAAATAGTTCTCAATTAGATTAATAAAAAAGCTCATCCAAAAAATATACTTTTTTTTTCATTTTCGATTAATTGAAAACAAACAAGGATTGCAGAGCTGGCTACAATTTTAATTTCACCCCCCCTGAAAAGATAGAACAAATATTATGGCGTTTGAAAAGGGTATAATACCTACTTCTGTTGTACCCCCAACTATTGACCCAATGCCTGCAACCAAGCAACTGGGTCATCCAAACAACTCACATGTTTGTATAACTTACATCTCAAAGCCATGCATGTAAGAAGCCTTGATATGTCTGGTGCACACATATTTCTCTGTCCTCAGTTTGATTGAGGGCCACAATCTGTATGCTTGCCTTGTAACTGATTGCTTCTAGAAAAGAGAGAAGGAACAACACATGATTAAAATGAGCTATCTACTAGTTTAAAGCAATTAAAACCTGTTTGGGTGCATGAACTGCTAGCAGGACACCTACGACAACATCCGGTGAAATTGCAGAGCGCGGAATTCAAAATACAAAAATCGTAATAGTAAACTTTCATGAAAATACAAGTGTCATACATCATTTAAAAGCTTAACTTCTTGTTAATCCAACCACGTTGTCAGATTTCAAAAAGGCTTTATGGCTTAAGCATACCATGCGATTATCTGAGGATAGCGCCCCACATCAAAATACTTTTTCAACCAGCACAGGTGTCAGAAAAATCACAAATAGCGATTAAATAAATCACTTACCTATGAAGATCTTCCGCTATTTGCAATCCCAAGGGTCCCAGCTACACTATGAATGGTTGTTTTGTTCGATGAAGTCCTTCCTTATATCCAAAAAAGTCTGTTTAGTTGGCGCCAATGATCTCAGTAATCCACTCGTTCAACGAGCATACAAACAAATCCAAACAGTTACAGGTAAAGTTCGTCCAAACAAGTCAAACAATATTTCTAATTAATCCTCAGGTACTCTAATATCTAAATAAATAATAATAGTTAACTTCTTTGGGATAGGGGTCGGTATTTTGACATCCTAGATGAAAAGCGGGCCCAAAGTAAACTACCTGCTACTCAGGCCCAGAAGCTAGGATATGCATATTTGGTAGATTTGGATAGAAACTGTTTAAAATAATGTCTGAGTATAACAGAACTGAAATGGCAGGCGAAACACCGAGGACAAACCATCCCCGCCACAAAAATAATCCTACCACTGATTTCAATGGCTGGCACTTTTATAATAGGGCAAAATCGTGCCGGAATGCAGTTCCTAGGACTTCCACTAGATGTAAACCATCTTTAGAAAGAGTTTCAGGCTGGTTTTTGGAAAAATGAGCCAGGAATTGTAGTTTTTCTAGGTGGCTCCCATTTTGGCTGTAGTGTTTTCAAACGCGTGAATGGGAGCGCGTTCTTTGGTATTTTTCTCCGGTAAAGACTAACGATTCTCTGTCTTCAATTGTATCATTTTTTTGTGTATTAGGATACCTAAGGTTTGATTATAAACGTTGATTGACTTGTTTGGATAAGTTTATTGGTAACGTTTGAGATTCATTTTGTGTGCATTTTAATGGAGGGAAACCGGTGGATTATTGACTGAAGCACGCCAGCTAAACTGAGGTTTTATGGATATAAAGAAGGGCATTATTGAACAAAAGTACCATTTGTAATGTAACTGAGACCTTTTGGAGTGCCAACAGAAGAAGATCTTCAAAGGTAAGGCATATATTATATCGCTACTTCTGACTTTCGTGTCGCAACTCCCCGGTTGAAAATGATTTGTTATGCATTTGTTTGCTGGGCGCTGTCCTCAGATAATCACATGGTTTGCTTTCGCCGTAAAGCCTTATTGAAATCTGACACGGCTGCTGGATTAACAAGAAATTAAGCTTTATTTTGATGTATTGCATTTGTGATTTCATGAAAGTTTAATATTTATAGTAATTTGAATTTGGTGCTCCGCAATTCTCCGCAAAGTCCCACTGATCCGCAAGTTTTAAGATGGAGAATAGTATGTTTAATAGGGAAGATAAATAACGAAGAGCACGCACCTCATTCACGCGCACCTCATTCATGCGCCAACAAGACTAATTATCTAATGAGAGACACCTTGTAGTTTTTCCAACTACTTGCTCATTTTTCAAAAAACAAGCCTGAAACCCTTTAAAGACTGTTGACATCTAGTGGAAGCCATAGGAACTGCAATCTGGGTCCTATCTATTTGTATTTCCCATAGGCTAGCACTGAGATGGCCTGTGACCTCAACAAAAACTAAAAAAAAGATTCCGGGTGGATGTTCCTCTGGTTTTCGCCTGCCATATCAGTTCAGTTATACTAAGAGACATTATTTTCAGAGTGTTTTCTATCCAATGCTACCAAGTATATGCAAATCCTTGCTTCTGGGCCTGAGTAACAGGCAGTTTACTTTGGGCACGTCAAATTCCGAACAAAAACCAGTCTCCAAAACAGGTTAAATATCTAATTGTTACAAAGAATCAATGTATGGCGTACATTTATGAGAATAATACATGCATTTACTTGCAGTTGAAGTCGGAAGTTTACATACACCTTAGCTAAATACATTTAAACTCAGTTTTTCACCATTTAATCCAAGTATGAATTCCTTGTCACTTTATTTTAAGAATGTGAAATGTCAGAATAATAGTAGAGAGAATTATTTATTTCAGCTTTTATTTCTTTCCTCACATTCCCAGTGGATCAGAAGTTTACATACACTCAATAAATACTTGGTAGGATTTTCTTTAAATTGTTTAACTTGTGCCAAATGTTTCGGGTAGCCTTCCACAACCTTCCCACATTAAGTTGGGTGAATTTTGGCCCATTTCTCCTGACAGAGCTGGTGTAACTGAGTCAGGTTTGTAGGCCTCCTTGCTCGCACACGCTTTTTCAGTTCTGCCCACACATTTTCTATAGGATTGAGGTCAGGGCTTTGTGATGGCCACTGCAATACCTTGACGTTATTGTCCTTAAGCCATTTTGCCACAACTTTGGAAGTATGCTTGGGGTCAATGTTCAATTGAAAGACCCATTTGCAACCAAGCTTTAACTTCTTGAGGGGTTACTTCAATATATCCACAAATTTTCCTACCCCATGATGCCATCTATTTTGTGAAGTGCACCAGTCCCTCCTGCAGCAAAGTTGCAAGCCTCCCCCTTTTTCCTCCAAACATAATGGTCATTATGGCCAAACAGTTCTATTTTTGTTTCATCAGAACAGAGGACATTTCTCCAAAAAGTACAATCTTTGTCCCTATGTGCAGTTTATAACCGTAGTCTGGCTTTTTTTATGGCGGTTTTGGAGCAGTGCCTTCTTCCTTTCTGAGCGGCCTTTCAGGTTATGTCAAAATAGGACTTGTTTTAATGCGGATATAGATACTTTTGTACCTGTTTACTCCAGCATCTTCACAAGATCCTTTGCTGGTGTTCTGGGATTGATTTGCACTTTTCGCACCAAAGTACATTCAGCTCTAGGAGACAGAATGCGTCTCCTTCCTGAGAGGTATGATGGCTGCTTGGTCCCATGGTGTTTATACTTGCGTACTATTGTTTGTACAGATGAACGTGGTACCTTCAGGCGTTTGGAAATTGCTCCCAAGGATGAACCAGACTTTCTGAGGTCTTGGCTGATTTCTTTTGATTTTCCCATGATGTCAAGCAAAGAGGCACTGAGTTTGAAGGTAGGCCTTGAAATACATCCACAGGTACACCTCCAATTGACTCAAATTATTTCAATTACCCTATCAGAAGCTTCTAAAGCCATGACATAGTTTTCTGGATTTTCCAAGCTGTTTAAAGTCACAGTCAATTTAGTGTATGTTAACCTCTGACCCACTGGATTTGTGATAATAATCTGAAATAATCTGTCTGTAAACAATTGTTGGAAAAATTACTTGTGTTATGTACAAAGTAAATGTCCTAACCGACTTGCCAAAACTATAGTTTGTTAACAAGAAATTTGTGGAGTGGTTGAAAAATGAATTTTAATGACTCCAATCTAAGTATATGCAAACTTCCGACTTCAACCGTACCTTATCATTCTTGTAGACGATAGGCTCATTTATACATTCAAAAAAGTGTCATGAGTGAGTCCACCACAAAATATTTCCAGGGTGTTTATGCATCCTCCTCCCAATACAGCCTCTTCCATTATCACGGGTAAGGGAAGGGTATTCATCTGCAAGTGAAGTTTGGCTTTGATGCCAGATCAACTCATATTGTTGCTAGCTACCTACCTTAGCTGTCGTGCTAGCTAACATGCTACTGTACCGTGACACTATAGTATTGACATGCATATTGGTATTAATTTAAAGCAACGTATTCACCTAAAAATATAAGTGTCTAGACAAATCTTTAGTTAGCTAGCTTCCAATCACCTGAACTCTGCCAAAAATATGATAGCTAACGTTAGCTAGCTAAGCGCTAAGCAGTCAGTAGCGCAGACAGTTTAAAACTGTTATCAACAAAATTTGTTTCACTCTATCCCATAAAACATGACATTACTAAATAGGCATCATTTAGGAAGTTTAATTAATAAGTTAGACACTCATATTATTGTTGCCACTAGTGGAAAACGTTTGCAAACATCTGACAACATTTTGTGCCACACTATTTAGATTGCAGAAAATATGCCACAAACTTGCAGAACGTTTGCAGCAACAAATTTATTTTTGATGCAAATGGAAAAAATATATTAACCAGCTCGGGCAAGTGCAACTCCAGTCAGGTTCAGCGAAGTGCAACTGCAGTCAAGTCCAAGTGTCAATGAAATCCACAAGATCAATTGTCAAAATCTGAAGCCACATCCCAATAGGAATGGCAGGGCTGCTGCAGCAGAAAATAAGGCATGTGGGAAAAATAGATTATTTGACACTCCTGCTTAGCACCACACGTCAAAGCAAGCCATGAGGATTATTATTGTATTCAGTGGCATTCGCTGACACAAATACTCTGCCAGCCTGAGGGGCTTGGTAACAGGCAGGAATGTCTATGGCAGTCGAGATAGAACCCGAGAAGGCCCTGCGCCATGTGAAAGGACTCAGAGTAAAGGAGAGAAGGATAGGGCTCCAATCTCTACTACTGCAGGTGTTATGTGATGGAGTCAGATTTGGAGGTCAACTAGGATGGTGCCGGGATCATGCTGCGGCTAGCCAAGTATATTTCAACTCCACGACACTACGTCCTCGGAGGTGAGTGCAGACAAAAGTTTTTGGTGTGAACCTCCGCCTCCTTCGAGTTGCTGTTCAGTCGATACTTCAAAATTACTTACACCCTTACCGTGTACCTATGTTTGTCCTCTTGTTGCATGCCTTTCGTTGTTTGCTGAAATCCATACTTTTTTATAAAGAGTTAATCAAATACAATCACCGACTGTTTTCTTGTTGCTGTTGCTCTAAGATGCCAACTCAGCATGAATGTGCATGTACCGATTAAATGAAGGGATCCCTGAGCCGCCCGCTTGGCTCAGTGATCCCTTCATTTAATTTCTACATTCACTGGTTTGAGCTCCACCACTCTCCCATATACTTTATGAAGAGGGGAATATGAGGAGCTAGGCAGACAGGCAACTAGGCTACACCACGCAGTCCCTCATGCATATTTAAAGTTGTCTTCCACCAGTTTGCATTTTATACCTCATCTTGCCCCCATCTGCGATTAGACATTCAGATGTTGATAAATTATCTTGTGTGCTGAAGCAAAGAAGGAAAAGTAGACATCCACTCTCCCTACTGAGTTATGAGTACGGGCATCCCCCCCCCCCAAAAAGCAGATATATTGGGCAAGGGGCCAGCGGGAGAAAAACTGCATATTTAAATCAAATTTTTATTGTAAACAACAGGTGGAGACTAACAGTGAAATGCGTATTTATTGGCCCTTCGTAACAATACAAATAATAAATAATAATAGTAATAGGAACAAAATTGTAACACGGGGACTAAATACACAATGATGGCTTGGCTATATACATGGTGTTACCAGTACCAAGTCGATGTGCAGGGGTACGAGAAGAATTTAGGTAGATATGTACAGTACCAGTCAAAAGTTTGGACACACCTACTCATTCCAGGGGTTTTCTATATTTTTACTATTTTCTACATTGAAGAGTGTGCCAAGAGTGTGCAAAGTTGTCATCAAGGCAAAGGGTGGATACTTTGAAGAATCTCATATATAAAATATATTTTGATTTGTTTAACACTTTTTGGGTTATTACATGATTCCATATGTGTTCTCATAGTTTTTATGTTTTCACTATTATTCTACAATGTAGAAAATAGAAAGAATAAAGAAAAACACTTGAATGAGTAGGTGTGTCCAAACTTTTGACTGGTACTGTATGTGTTGGAGTGACTCTAGGACGAGAGTGGAAGATGAGAGGGCGGGGAATGTGGTACTGTACTGGGAAAGAGAGGGTTATGGAATTGGACAAGGAATTTAGAGGCTGATCACACAGTGAGTTTGAATTGCATCGCAGAGGTGTGCTACCGTTCGGGCTGTCGATGGGTTCCGCGCTCTGGCGGTCCCAGTCATAATTCATCATTTTTATGGTAAATGACACAGCGTTTCGGTCCCAGAGAGATGGATGAATGGCCTGACATTTATGACATTTATTTTCTTTGGACTTTGGCATGATAATCAGCTTGGGCAATCTAATAGCCACCATATATTATGAAAATAACCACATAAATACAGAGAGAATTTGAGAATAGAAAGGCTTAAGACGGAGGTTCATGCAAGCTAAGAATGAGACACCTAAAGACTGTGGCTCTTTTCCACTGATGTGGAATAACTATGCCATAGCAGATCTGTGGGTTGCACTACACTATTCATATAACCATTAAACTGTGGCCCCACTTATAACATATTCCGTTCTCATCAATAATTAACTTACCTCTCCCAGTTGAACACGGTACTACTCAATAGAGATCTCGACAAAGGCTTTGGTTGGAACAGAGTATTGTAATGTGCATAATAGTAGTACTGCTGAATCCTAATGTGAGGACATTCATCTACATTCATGAAACAAAATATGAGTACTGCATTACAATAGCCTTTGCTGACTGGGATAAAAATGGAAATATGGGTAATATTCAGCAGTAGAATATACTGGCCATGCTAAAGCTTTATCACGACCAACAGCAGAGATGCACAACTCCAGTTCCGGAATACAGACAGTTTTCCTCCCCATAGCACCTCATTGACCAATACATGTTACTGGTCAACTGAAGACCTAGAAATCAGTCGAGTCAAAAAGCAAGGATGAAGTCTAGTCAAAAAGCCAGGATGAAATCCAACAGGAGGGCAGTGATACAACAGGACCAGAGTTGTGCACCCCTGAACTGACCTACATTAGGCCTACTAACCAGATATTTAAGCATAGCAACTAAGAACTTATCTATGAACAATATATTTCCAACAACGTCTCTGTCACATTATGGAGGGTCATACTTTAGGTCAATATAAGACTTTGACTTTGAACAAAATAATTTTATGCAGCTGCATGGTGCCCTCTGCTGGACGTTGACTGCATGTGCCAATAGATCACAGCATATTTTGCATGGGCTTATGAGAGAAGAGAATGTTGTGTGTTCAAAATGTTCTGCTTTGCTTGATTTCTGTTGTCTTACTTGAGAGACATTGGGATGATACAGGTAGCAGTATTTAAATTTCCAGTATATAACCTGAAATCACAAATAGGCCTATTTTGATCATATACAGTGCCTTCGGAAAGTACTCAGACCCATTGACTTCTTCCATATTTTGTTATGTTACAGCCTTATTCTTAAAATGATTGAATCAAAGAAAATATGCAAGCTCAGGTGCATCCTGTTTCCATTGATTGGACATGATTTGGAAAGGCACACACCTGTCTATATAAGGTCCCACAGTTGACAGTGCATGTCAGAGCAAGAACTAAGCCATGAGGTCGAAGGAATTGTCCATAGAGCTCTAAGACAGGATTGTGTTGAGGCACAGATCTGGGGAAGGGTACAAAAAAATATCTGCATTGAAGGTCCCCAAGAACACGGTGGCCTCAGTCATTCTTAAATGGAAGAAGTTTGAAACCACCAAGACTCCTCTAGGAGATGCCTGCCCGGCAAAACTGAGCAATCGGGGGAGAAGGGCCTTAGTCAAGGAGGTGACCAAGAACCCAATGGTCACACTGAAAGAACTCCAGAGTTCCTCTTTGGATATGGGAGAACCTTCCAGAAGGACAACCATCTATGCAAACACTCCACCAATCAGACCTTTATGTAGAGTGGCCAGACGAAAGCCACTCCACAGTAAAAGGAACATGACAGGCTGCTTGGAATTTACCAAAATGTACCTAAAGGACTCTCAGACCATGAGAAACAAGATTCTCTGGTCTGATGAAACTAACATTGAACTCTTCGCCCTGAATGCCAAGAGTCACGTCTGGAGGAAACCTGGCACCATCCCTACAGTGAAGCATGGTGGTGGCAGCATCAGGCTGTGGGGATGTTTTTCAGCACTGGAAGATTAGTCAGGATCGAGGCAAAGATGAACAGACTAAAGTACAGAGATATCCTTGATGAAAAACTGCTCCAGAGCGCTCAGCACCTCAGACTTGGGGCAAAGGTTCAGCTTCTAACAGGACAATGACCCCAAGCACACAGCCAAGACAATGCAGGAGTGGCTTCGGGACAAGTCTCTGACTGTCCTTGAGTGGCCCAGCCAGAGCCCGGACTTGAGCCCGGACCCAATCGAACATCTCTGGAGAGACATGAAAATAGCTGTACAGCAACGCTCCCCATCCAACCTGACAGAGCTTGAGAGGATCTGCAGGGGAGAAACTCCCCAAATACAGGTGTGCCAAGCTTGTAGCTTCATACTTTTTAAATTGTATTTTATTTTTCCTTGATTTAACCAGGTAGGCTAGTTGAGAACAAGTTCTCATTTAAAACTGCGACCTGGCCAAGATAAAGCAAAGCAGTTCGACACATACTACAACACAGAGTTACACATGTAGTAAAACAAACATATAGTCAATAATACAGTAGAAAAAGTATATATACAGTGTGTGCAAATGAAGTAAGATAAGGGAGGTAAAGGCAATAAATAGGCCATGGTGGCGAAGTAATTACAATATACCAATTAAACAATGGAATGGTATATGTGCAGAAGATGAATGTGCAAGTAGAGATACTGGGGGAAAGATAAATACATAAATCCAGTATGGGGATGAGGTAGTTAAATGGGTTATGAACAGGTGCAGTGATCTGTGAGCTGCTTAAAGCTAGTGAGGAAGATATGAGTCTCCAGCTTCAGTGATTTTTGCAGTTCGTTCCAGTCATTGGCAGCAGAGAACTGGAAGGAGAGGCAGCCAAAAGAGGAATTGGTTTTGGGGGTGACCTGTGAGATATACCTGCTGGAGCGCGTGCTACAGGTGGGTGCTGCTATGGTGACCAGTGAGCTGAGATAAGGCGGGGCTTTACCTAGCAAAGACTTGTAGATGACCTGGAGCCAGTGGGCGACGAGAGCGTACAGGTCGCAGTTGTGGGTAGTATATGGGGCTTTGGTGACAAAACGGATTGGCACTGTGATAGACTGCATCCAATTTGTTGAGTAGAGTGTTGGAGGCTATTTTGTAGATCGCCGTAGACATCGCCGTAGTCGAGGATCGGTCGAGTCGCGTAGTGATGCTGGATGGGCGGGCAGGTGCGGGCAGTAATCGGTTGAAGAGCATGCACTTAGTTTTACTTGCATTTAAGAGCAAGGAATGAGAGTTGTATGGCATTGAAGCTCGTCTGGAGGTTAGTTAACACTAACACGCTCCTAAGTTTCCTGAATAGTTGCATATCACGGGGGCTATTCGGAGCTAATAAAGTACACCACAGGATATTTTTGTGCTGGTCAAGGGCAGTCAGGTCTGGAGTGAACCAAGAGTATATCTGTTCCTGGTTCTAAAGAAGACTCAATGCTGTAATCAGTGCTTCAACAATGTACTGAGTAAATTAGCAACAATTTCTTAAAAGCTGTTTTTGTTTTGTCATTATGGGGTATTGTGTGTAGATTGATGAGGGGAAAAACTAACAAAATGTGGAAAATGTCAAGGGGTCTGAATACTTTCCAAAGGCACTGTACAACAACACAGGTACGAGCAAGCAGGTACTATTTGACAACTCAGACTCGCAACACATGTGGCAAGGACTACATCACTGTCTACAAAGTTCTACATTGTAAATCTAGTAACTATAAGACTCGCTCTCAAGACTGGCTGGTACTAGAGGTTCCATGAGTTTCCTCTGAGTTAAGACAAACTGCTTTCAGTCTCTATCCTGGAATGACCTACAGGTCACTTTAAAATGTGATTCTTTGGTCACAAAAGGTGAATTTAGGGCTCTGATAAAACATGTGACCAATGAAACTGCACTTGTTTCGATTGATTGTATATATTAATTTTGAATGTAACGTGATATATTTGAAATTACATTTTGTAGTATCATGCTTAAATGTGTTGTTCACATTGCTTGAAGTGTTGTTCCCAAGGCACCATTGAAAATTAGAACCTGGTCTCAATGGGTTCCCTTGGTTATAAAGAAAGATAAATAAAAATTATAATACAAGCCTCCCTCCCAGACGAGCAATGCTTTGAGTCAGACAATACTGAGCCATCCAGGAAGACTCGCTGCTCCGGACAAACAGGTACTAATCGCTCTCCAAGGCTGCTGTGAGGAAAACTCTCAAAGGACTGAATACTCACGAAGCCGCCGACCCATATGGAATCCCTGGCCAGGTCCACAGAGTGTGTGCTGACCAGCTGGTGGTCGTCTTCTTGGACATCTTCAACCTGTCCCTGTCCCATGCTGTAGTCCCCACCTACATCAAGCAGACCACCATCGTGCCAGTGCCCAAGAAAAACAAAGTGACATGCCCAAATGACTATCACCCCGTCACACTAACCCTGGTCATCATAAAATGCTTTGAGTGGCTAGTCATGGCCCACATCAAGGCCTGCAGGCCAGGCACACTGGACCCACTGCAATTTGCATACCGCTCCAACAAAATCAAATCAAAGTTTATTTGTCATGTGCACCGAATACAGTGAAATACTTACTTACAGGCTCTAACTAACAGAGCAAAAAAAGTATTAGGTGAACAACTACATCACTCCCAAGATGGCGTAGCAGTCAGACGACTTTGTCCTCGTCCTGTCGTGTCCCATGTATATCTACCTTTTTATTTTATTTTATTTTTCTTCTTTCTTCATATCCTTTTACATATTTTTCTAAACCTCAACTTCAAAATACACTCCTGCAACCCACCTCACCCAATGTGGTGTGGATCTGCATTTTTCTAAAGTATTTTTCTTTACATCGGAACCGGAATCCCCCAACAGAAGCTAGCCAGCTAGTAGTCAGTTTACCAATGCTAGCGGTCGTCAGCTAACCTTTAGCTCGGAAAACTCTCACCAATTTGCACAACGAGATTCAAACCAGAGCATAGCGGACCTATTTCTCGTCATATCCCCGGAGTCCTATAGCAAGCTCTGAACCTTTTCACCTGGATCATCGCAGCTATCCCATGCTAGGCCCATCTCCCGGCTAGCTGAAGAGGTCCATCAGCCACTCCGGGTCTACAATACCTATTTTGACAATTGGCCCGGACCCCTTTTACTGCCGGTACGGAGCTCCTTCATGACTGGACTACTGATGTAATCTGCCCGAGGGGGGTATTCAACCGGCTCCTACGTCGCGACGTCCCCTGGATGCCTGTTAGCTAAAGAGATCCATCGGCCAATTTCTTGGGCCACTATACCTATTTTGCCAATTGAACTGAACTCCTTTGCTACACAGAACCCTACTACTCCATCACGACTGATCTATTCGACGTAACCGTACGTTGAGGCTATAACAGATATTCTCCATCGCGACGTCCCTCTAAGGCACTTCTGCTAACTTGCTAGCCCCGGCCTGCTAACTGTCTGAATCACTGTGTATCCAGCCAGCCTAACTACTCACTGGACTCCTATGACAACTAGGCTACGCATGCCTCTCCCTAATGTCAATATGCTTTGTCCATTGCTGTTCTGGTTAGTGATTGTCTTACTTCACTGTAGAGCCTCTAGCCCTGCTCAATATACCTTAGCCAACCCTTTAGTTCCACCTCCCACACATGCGGTGACATCAGCTGGTTTAAATGTCTCTAGAGACTATATCTCTCTTGTCATCACACAATGCCTAGGTTTACCTCCAATGTATTCACATCCTACCATACCTTTGTCTGTACAATATGCCTTGAATTTATTCTATTGCGCCCAGAAACCTGCTCCTTTTACTCTCTGTTCCGAACGTACTAGACGACCAGTTCTTATAGCCTTTAGCCGTACCCTTATCCTACTCCTTCTCTGTTCCGCTGGTTAGGTAGAGGTTCATCCATGCCCTGCAGTGCCTAGCTCCCCTCCTATTCCCCAGGTGCTCTCATTTGTTGACTTCTGTAACTGTAAAAGTCTTGGATTTATGCATGTTAACATTAGAAGCCTCCTCCCTAAGTTTGTTTTATTCACTGCTTTAGCACACTCTGCCAACCCGGATGTCCTACCCGTGTCTGAATCCTGGCTTTGGAAGACCACCAAAAACCCTGAAATTTCCATCCCTAACTATAACATTTTCCGACAAGATAGAACTGCCAAAGGGGGCGAGGTTGCAATCTACTGCAGAGATAGCCTGCAGAGTTCTGTCTTACTATCCAGGTCTGTACCAAAACCATTCGAGCTTCTACTTTAAAAAATCCACCATTCTAGGAACAAGTCTCTCACCATTGCTGCTTGCTATAGACCTCCCTCTGCCCCCAGCTGTGCCCTGGACACCATATGTGAATTGATTGCCTCCCATCTTTCTTCAGAGCTTGTGCTGCTTGGTGACCTAAACTGGGACATGCTTATCACCCCAGCCATCCTACAATCTAAGCTTGATGCCCTCAATCTCACACAAATTATCAATGAGCCTACCAGGTACAACCCCAAATCCATAGACACGGGCACCATCATAGATATCATCCTAACCAACTTGCTCTCCAAATACACCTCTGCATTTTTCAACCAAGATCTCAGCGATCATTGCCTGCATCTGTAATGGGTCTGTGGTCAAACGACCACCCCTCATCACTGTCAAACGCTCCCTAAAACACTTCAGCGAGCAGGCCTTTCAAATCGACCTGGCCCTAGTATCCTGGAAGGATATTGACCTCAACCTGTCAGTAGAGGATGTATGGTTATTCTTTAAAAGTGCCTTCCTCACCATCTTAAATAAGCATGCCCCATTTAAAAAATATAGAACCAGGAACAGATATAGCCCTTGGTTCACTCCAGATCTGACTGCCCTTGACCAGCACAAAAACATCCTGTGGTGTACTGCATTAGCATCGAATAGCCCCCGTGATATGCAACTTTTCAGGGAAGCTAGGAACCAATATGCAAAGGCAGTTAGGAAAGCTAAGGCTAGCTTTTTCAAACAGAAATGTTCATCCTGTTGCACAAACTCCAAAACGTTCTGTGACACTGTAAAGTCCATGGAGAATAAGAGCAACTCCTCCTAGCTGCCCACTGTACTGAGTCTAGGAAACATTGTCACCACCGATAAATTCACTATAATTGAGAATTTCAATAAGCATTTTTCTACGGCTGGCCATGCTTTCCACCTGGCTAACCCTACCCCGGTCAACTGCTCTGCACCCCACACAGCAACTCGCCCAAGCCTCCTCCATTTCTCCTTCAACCAAATCCAGATAGCTGATGTTCTGAAAGAGCTGCAAATTCTGGACCCCTACAAATCAGCCGGGCTAGACAATCTGGACACTCTCTTTCTAAAATGATCTGCCAAAATTGGTGCAACCCCTACTATTAGCCTGTTCAACCTCTCTTTTGTATCATCTGAGATTCCTAAAGATGGAAAGCAACCGCAATCATCCCCCCTCTTCAAAGGGGGAAATATTCTAGACCCAAACTGCTACAGACCTATATTTATCCTACCCTGCCTTTCCGTGGTCTTCTAAAGCCAAGTTAACAAACAGATTATCAACCATTTCAAATCCCACCGTACCTTCTCTGCTATGCAATCTGGTTTCAGAGCTGGTCATGGGTGCACCTCAGCCAAGCTCAAGGTCCTAAATGATATCATAACCGCCATCGATAAGAAACATTACTGTTCAGCCATTTTCATCAACCTGGCCAAGGCTTCGACTCTGTGAATCACCACATTCTTATCGGCAGACTCTACAGCCTTGGTTTCTCAAATGACTGCCTCGCCTGGTTCACCAACTACTTCTCTGATAGAGTTCAGTGTGTCAAATCGGAGGGCCTGTTGTCTGGACTTCTGGCAGTCTCTATGGGGGTGCCACAGGGTTCAATTTTTGGGCCGACTCTCTTCTCTGTGTTCATCAATGATGTCGCTCTTGCTGCTGGTGATTCTCTGATCCACCTCTATGCAGATGACAACATTCGGTATACCTCTGGCCCTTCTTTGGACACTGTGTTAACTAACCTCCAGACAAGCTTCAATGCCATACAACTATCCTTCCTTGCCCTCCAACTGCTCTTAAATGCAAGTAAAACTAAATGCATGCGCTTCAACCGATTGCTGCCCGCCCATCCAGCATCACTACTCTGGACGGTTCTGACTTAGAATACGTGGACAACTACAAATACCTAGGTGTCTGGCTAGACTGTAAACTCTCCTTCCAGACTCATATTAAGCATCTCCAATCCAAAATTAAATCTAGAATCGGCTTCCTATTTCGCAAAAAATCATCCTTCACTCATGCTGCCAAACATACCCTAGTAAAACTGACCATCCTACCGATCCTCGACTTTGGCAATGTCACCTACAAAATAGCCTCCAACACTCTACTCAACAAATTGGATGCAGTCTATCACAGTGCCATCCGTTTTGTCACCAAAGCCCCATATACTACCCACCACTGCGACCTGTATGCTCTCGTTGGCTGGTCCTCGCTTCATACTCATCGCCAAACCCACTGGCTCCAGGTCATCTACAAGTCTTTGCTAGGTAAAGCTCGGCACTATCTCAGCTCACTGGTCACCATAGCAGCACCCAGCCGTAGCACGCCCTCCAGCAGGTATATCTCACAGGTCACCCCCAAAGCCAATTCCTCCTTTGGCCGACAACCAGCTCTCTGCTGCCAATGACTGGAACGAACTGCAACAATCACTGAAGCTGGAGACTCATATCTCCCTCACTAATTTTAAGCACCAGCTGTCAGAGCAGCTCACAGATCACTGCACCTGAACATAGCCCATCTGTAAATAGCCCATCCAACTACCTCATCCCCATACGGTATTTATGTATTTATCTTGCCCCTTTGGACCCCAGTATCTCTACTTGCACATTCATCTTCTGCATATTTATCACTCCAGTGTTTAATTGTTATATTGTAATTACTTCGCCACCATGGCCTATTTATTGCCATACCTCCCTTATCTTACCTCATTTGCACACACTGTATATATACTTTTTCTACTGTATTATTGACTATGTTTGTTTATTCCATGTGTACCTGTGTTGTTGTATGTGTCGAACTGCTTTGCTTTATTTGGCTAGGTTGCAGGTGTAAATGAGAACTTGTTCTCAAACTAGCCTACCTGGTTAAATAAAGGTGAAATATAAAAAAATAAAAACAATAGTTAAGTCCAGAAATAAAAACAACATTAAAAATACTATTTAGGCTATTTAATGTAACGAGGCTACATACAGGAAACTGGTTAGTCGGGCTGATTGAGGTAGTATGTACATGCATATATGATAAACAGAGAGTAGCAGTAGTATAAAAGAGGGATTGAGGAGGCACACAATGCAAATAGTCTGGGTAGCCATTTGGTTACCTGTTCAGGAGTCTTATGGCTTGGGGGTAAAAACTGTTGAGAAGCCTTTTTGTCCTAGACTTGGCACTCCGGTACCGCTTGCCATGCGGTAGTAGAGAGAACAGCCTATGACTGGGGTGGCTGAGTCTTTGACAATTTTTAGGGCCTTCCTCTGACAATGCCTGGTGTAGAGGTCCTGGATGGCAGGCAGCTTAGTCCCAGTGATGTACTGGGCCGTACGCACTACCCGCTGAAGTGCCTTGCGGCCGCCGGCCGAACAATTGCCATAGCAGGCAGTGATGCAACCAGTCAGGATGCTATCGATGTTGCAGCTGTAGAACCTTTTGAGGATCTGAGGACCCATGACAAATCTTTTTAGTTTCCTGAGGGGGAATAGGCTTTGTCGTGCCCTCTTCACGACTGTCTTGGTGTGTTTGGACCATTCTAGTTTGTTGCTGATGTGGACACCAAGGAACTTGAAGCTCTCAACCTGCTCCACTTCAGCCCCGTCGATTAGAATGGGGGCGTGCTCGGTCCTCCTTTTCCTGTAGTCCACAATCATCTCCTTAGTCTTGGTTACATTGAGGAATAGGTGCCTTCTCCATTGCTATTCAGTATACAAACGGCGGTTTCACATTTGGACAAGAAGAACACCTATGTGAGAATGCTGTTTATTGACTGCAGTTCAGCATTCAACACTATTGTTCCCTTCAAACACAACACCAGGTTCAGAGCCCTAGATCTGGACACCACCCTCTGCAACTGGATGCCAGACTTCCTGACGGGCAGAACACAGGCTGTGAGTATTGGCAACAACACCTCCTCTACACTATCTCATAACAGGGACCCCTCAGTTGTGTGTCCTCAGCCCTCTGGCAATAGATTGAGACCTTTAAGTCCTATGATTGAGTGTAGTCTGGTCCAGGGGTGCGAAGGTGAACGGCAAGGCACTGGAGCAACGAACCGCTCTTACTGTCTCTGCCTGGCCGTCTCCCCTCTCTTCACTGGGATTCTCTGCCTCTGACCCTATTACGAGGGTTGAGTCTCTGGCTTAGTTGGGCTCTTTCATCCCGTCCCTAGGAGGGGTGTGTCACTTGAGTGGGTTGAGTCAATGACGTGATCTTCCTGTCCGGTTTTGCGCCCCCTCTGGCTCGTGTGTGGAGATATTTTTGGGCTATACTCAGCCTTGTCTCAAGGTAGTAAGTTGGTGGTCTGTTGATATCCTTTCTAGTGTTGTGGGGGCTGTGCTTCTTCAAAGTGGGTGGGGTTATATCCTGCATGGTTGGACTTGTCAGGGGGTATTTAGGACGAGGCTACAGTGTCCCCCAACCCTCTGATTCCAGTATCTATGCTGCAATAGTTTATGTGCCATGGGGCTAGGGTCAGTCTGTTATAAAGTTTCTGGTGTAATTATCCTGTCTTATCTGGTGTCCTGTGTGAATTTAAGTATGCTCTCCTTCCCTGAGCCCTAGGAACATGTCTCAGGACTACCTGGCCTGATGACTCCTGGCTGTCCCCAGTCCACCTGGTCATGCTGCTGCTCCAGTTTGAACAATTCTGCCTGCAGCTATGGAACCCTGACCTGTTCACTGGACGTTTTACCTTGTCCAGACCCTGCTGTCAAGTCTTGGAGGCCCAAAACTTCTCGGGTGCATATATAATGATGTCCAGCTTCTTGGACTTCTTGGACACTTGGTGCGGTATAATTAATAACTGTGGCTATAAATGCTACAAAATCAACCTTTTTCACAATAAGTGTATCCAGATCACTTGATTGAAGAAAAACAATAGCAACTACTTGTGGTGCATCCACCACCATATGTTCTTCAGAACTGTGGCCTCTTGCTCTTTCAACGCTCTTCACATCCTCCAAATAGGAGATTTGTTGTACAGCCCTGATCCTTGACAACTCAACCTCTTTCCCCCTAACATGGCACTTAGGGAATATGAGGAAATATGATCCCCACCACAGTGGTAACATTTTACATTCACAGACTCTTCACTAACATACTCCTTCCGTCTGCAAACACTTGACACATGGCCAAACGTTTTACACTTCTTGCATTGCATCGGGTTTTGCATGAACGCTCTTACAGCGTATCTTATAAATCCCAACTTTACATAGGGTGTTAAATGCTCATCAAACATCAATGACACAGATAAACTTAGCTCCTTTTTCCCCTTCTCCATACGAGTCAAGTGATAGTGGGACACCAGAAATAAAGTGTGCAAAGCTGTCATCAAGGCAGGTGACTGGTGGCTACTTTGAAGAATCTCAAATCTAAAATATATTTTGATTTGTTTAACACTTTTTTTGGTTACTACATTATTCCATATGTGTTATTTCATAGTTTTGATGTCTTCACTATTATTCTACAATGTAGAAAATAGTAAAAATAAAGAAAAACCCTTGAATGACTAGGTGTGTCCAAAGGTGTGTTCTACTTGCACAGTTCACGACCATCGCGAAGAAGCTATTTGTCAACGCACAGTTTCTGAGGTCCACACGCTGAAATGGAAAAACTCACTGTTGCCCTTTGCCCTTCTGTAACAGAGGCTGAGGGCACATTCTCTACCCTCAACCCTTCTCACTGCTTTTGCATATGTAACACCCTGTCCTACTCTGACTTCAGCTATCTGTATCTGTTTCACTTTTTCCATGCATTCTGTAGACCTTGCTTCATGACTACCTCCACAATTGCTACAAGCAAGGGCGGAGTGATGGGTACTGATGCTTCGTGGGAGGCAGTTGTTGATGTGTGCAGAGGATCCCTGGTTTGAGCCCAGGTAAGGGCGAGGAGAGGGACGGAAGCTAAACTGTTACATTGATGCTGTTGACCCGGATCACTGGTTGCTGCGGAAAAGTAGAAGGTCAAAAGGGGGGTGAGTGTAACCGATGTGAAATGGTTAGCGGGGTGCACGCTAATAGCGCTTCAATCAGTGACGTCACTTGCTCTGAGACCTTGAAGTAGTTATTCCCCTTGCCCTGCAAGGGCTGCGACTTTGTGGGGCGATGGGTAACAATGCTTCGTGGGAGGCAGTTGTTGATGTGTGCAGAGGGTCCCTGGTTCGAGCCCAGGTAGGGGCGAGGAGAGGGACGGAAGCTAAACTGTTACATTGACACCTCATACAGGTCAGACAAATCCCCATACAGTACCTTTCTATTTATTTGAATCATATTCCTATCAGCAAAGAATCACTGACAAAACTATACTAAATATATTCACATCACCAAATAATTGATTCAAATACACTGTTTTGCAAGGAAGGTCTACACTAGCCTTAACAGCACTCTGTAGAGTAGCACCAGGGTGTAGCCAGAGGACAGCTAGCTTCCGTCCTACTCCTAGGAGGCTCATGGTTCTCACCCCCTGCCATAGACTTTCACAGTAATTATGACAACTTCCGGAGGATGTCCTCCAACCTATCAGAGCTCTTGCAGCAAGAACTGACATGTTGTCCACCCATTCAAAGGATCAGAGAATGAATCTAGTACTGAAAGCTCTCTATCTAAACGTGAATCGATTGCGGTACGGTCCTAGAAACATAAAGCCCTGAACTTTCAGATCACAGAATAATTTCACAAATTAAAAATATACTCTTACTGTACAGTATTTTAACCAGTTTTAACACAGTTGCAGTCAACAGTATTTTTCAGTGACAACACATTTTTGGTGTCCGTCTTCCAGCTAAATAATACAGGTGTCGGTTTTCGTCTGTTTTCCGTGAAGAAGCACTGTAACATGGAAATATGGCCATGTAGGAACACTATAAAGGTGTGTAGACATTTAACCATTTAAATAAAAATAAAAAATTCGCAATGATATGAAAAGTACATACCTTGTGTTTCCTAAACCGTAACTGATGTGAAAGATACGTTCCTTATGTTTCCAGAACCGTACCTCAAGTGATGCGTCTAGATGTAGACAGCATCTATGAATGGGTTAGGGTATGAGTAGCCTTGTAGGCAATGGAAAGGTGTTTTAACATTTTTATTTGAATTTTTTATATCAATAATATATTTATGATATCAATCATTTAAAAATGTACAATACCGATCAAAAGTTTGGGGTCACTTAGAAATGTCCTTGTTTTTGAAAGAAAAGCACATTTTTTTGTCCATTAAAAAACATCAAATTGATCAGAAATACAGTGTAGACATTGTTAATGTTGTAAATGGCATATTTTATTTGGAATATTTACATAGGCGTACAGAGGCCTATTATCAGCAACCATCACTCCTGTGTTCCAATGGCACGTTGTGTAAGCTAATCCAAGTTTATTATTTTAAAAGGCAAATTGATCATTAGAAAACCCTTTTGCAATTATGTTAGCACAGCTGAAAACTGTTATGCTGTTTACAGAAGCAATAACACTGATCTTCTTAGACTGGTTGACTATCTGGAGCATCTGCATTTGTGGGTTTGATTACAGGTTTAAAATGGCCAGAAACAAATAACTTTTTTCTGAAACTCATTAGTCTATTCTTGTTCTGATAAATGAAGGCTATTCCATGCGAGAAATTGCCAAGAAACTGAAGATCTCATACAACGCTGTGTACTACTCCCTTCACAGAACAGCGCAAACTGTCTCTAACCAGAATAGAAAGAGGAGTGGGAGGCCCCGGTGCACAACTGAGCAAGAGGACAAGTACATAAGAGTTTCTAGTTTGAGAAACAGTCGCCTCACAAGTCCTCAACTCTCAGCTTCATTAAATAGTACCTGCAAAACACCAGTCTTAACGTCAACTGTGAACAGTGAAGCAACTCCGGGATGCTAAAAAAATATTTTTTTATATATCCAAAATTGAAATCATCATATGCATTTTTTATTGAAATTAAAAATAGGAAGAATATCTATAAAAAATATTTCCGATATAGAAAAGTATATTGATAATATATGTATTATAGATATCGGCAAAAACATTTTTTAAATAAATACAGTTGGAGTCTGAAGTTTACATACACATTAGCGAAATACATTTAACCTTGGTTTTCACAATTCCTGACATTTAATCTAAATAAAAATCCCCTGTCTTAGGTCAGTTAGGATCAACGCTTTATATTTAGCATGTGAAATGTCAGAATATTAGTAGAGAGAATTATTTATTTCAGCTTTTATTTATTTCATCACATTCCCAGTGGGTCAGAAGTTTTCATACACTCAATTTGTATTTGGTAGCATTGCCTTTAAATTGTTTAACTTGGGTCAAACGTTTCGGGTAGCCTTCCATAAGCTTCCCACACTGAGTTGGGTGAATTTTGTCCCATTCCTCCTGACAGAGCTGGTGTAACTGAGTCAAGTTTATATGCCTCCTTGCTCGCACACACTTTTCAGTTCTGCCCAAAAATATTCTATAGGATTGAGGTCAAGGCTTTGTGATAGCCACGCCAATACCCTGACTTTGTTGTCCATTTTGCCACAACTTTGGAAGTATGCTTGGGGTCGTTGTCCATTTGGAAGACCCATTTGCGACCAAGCTTTAACTTCCTGACTGATGTCTTGATATCTTGCTTCAATATAGCCACATAATTGTCCTACCTCATGATGCCATCTATTTTGTGAACTGCACCAGTCCCTCCTGCAGCAAAGCACCCCCACAACATGATGCTGCCACCCCGTGCTTCACAGTTGGGATGGTGTTCTCCAGCTTGCAAGCCTCCCCCTTTTTCCTCCAAACATAACGATGGTCATTATGACCAAACAGTCCAGAAGACATTTCGCCAAAATGTACGGTCCCCATGGGTATTTGCAACCGTAGTCTGGCTTTTTTGTGGTGGTTTTGGAGCAGTGTCTTCTTCCTTGTTGAGCGGCCTTTCAGATTGTCGATATAGGACTTGTTTTACTGTGGATATTGATACTTTTGTACCTGCTTCCTCACAAGGTCATTTGCTGTTGTTCTGGGATTGATTTGCACTTGTCGCACCAAAGCACATTCATCTCAAGGAGACAGAACGTTTCTCCAACCTGAGTGGCATGATGGCTGTGTGGTCCCATGGTGTTTATACTTGCGTACTATTGTTTGTACAGATGAATGTGGCACCTTCAGGCATTTCGAAATTGCTCACAAGGATGAACCAGACTTGTGGAGGCCTACAAATTTTTTCTGAGGTCTTGGCTGATTTCTTTTGATTTTCCCATGATGTCAAGCAGAGGCACTGAGTTTGAAGGTAGGCCTTGAAATACATCCACAGGTACACTTCCAATTGACTAAAGTGATGTCATTTAGCCAGAAGCTTCTAAAGCCATGACATAATTTTCTGGAATTTTCCAAGCTGTTTAAAGGCACAATCAACTTAGTATATGTAAACTTCTGACCCACTGGAATTGTGATACAGTGAATTATAAGTGAAATAATCTGTCTGTTAACAATTGTTGGGGAAATTACTTGTCATTCACAAAGTAAATGTCCTAACCAACTTGCCAAAACTATATTTGTTAACAAGAAATGTGTGGAGTGGTTGAAAACCGAGTTTAAATGACTCCAACTGTGTGTATATATATATATATATATATATAGTGGCAGACCAGGGGGTTGGGTCAAAATGTTTACACAGATCAGACACTGACAGAGTAGGATTATCTCAGTTTCAAAGGTGTTTATTAAAATAATAGTTCAAAAGAATAGGTCTCCCCAAGAGACCCTCTTCGGGAAACCATCTTCTAGCCTCCGGGTCGTACTGTATCCTGTGGTGATCAAAACTGAACTCCCTCCTGTTGCCTCTGGTACCGTCCCCAACTTTTCAGAAGTCCTTTCCTCCCCCAGTCTCTCCCAAGTATGCTGCACTTCTGGCAGCTTTATGGGACTTGTACAGCTGGTGAGCAATCAGCCCTTGATTACTCACCAATCCCCAATCAGCCCCAGCCGGAGATCCCGTCGAGTCCTGGCATGTCCAGCAGATGGCGCCATCGCCTCGTGATGTATACTTCGTCTGTCACCAGGCCTCGGCGAGTCTCCCCCGGTGGCTGACCTGCTGTACGCAACAATATATATAGATTTATACAACCTACTGCAAATTTCTAAAGTGAAAGAAAAATGATAAAACATTTTCAAAATTCATTTAAAAAAAATACATACGTGTCTTGATTAAGTACTGTCATATCACCCCATAGTTAATATGATATTTGGCTTGGACAATAGAAAGTGCTGCTGCTTCCACAGAAATACATACAATTATAGAATCAACTGAGAATAACACCCCATCATTCACCCCCCTCCCCACACAAAATATTAAGTACATGTCTGTCGGCAGGTAGCCTAGAGGTAAAGAGCGTTGGGCCAGTAACAGAAAGGTTGCTGGTTTGAATCCCTGGACTGACTAGGTGAAAAAACAGCCAGTTTATTAAGTACACCAATCTTGCCACCAGAACGACCTGAATTATTTGTGGCATTTTAAAAGGTGTCGCAAACGTTCCACAGGGATGTTGGTCCATGCTGACGCAATGGCATCACGCAGTTGCTGCAGATAGAACGGCATTACATTCAAGTTGCGAACAGACCGTTCCATCTCATCCCAAAGATGCTCTATTGGGTTGAGGTCTGGGGTCTGTGTAGGCCACTCAAGTAAACTGAACTCGCTGTCATGTTCCAGGCAATGTTTTCCCATTCCTTAATTGTCATGTGTTGGTGACCGTGTACCCGCTGGAGCTTCTTCTTGTTTTGAGCTGGTAGGAGTCGAGCCGGTGTGGTCGTCTGTGGCAAAAACCCATCCGTGACAAGGATTGATGAGTTATGCGTTCCGCGATGTTGTTCTGCACACCACTGTTAAACTGTGCCATTATTTGTGAGAGCTGCCTGTTAGCTTCCACGATTCTTGACATTCTCTTTCGACTGCTCTCATCAACAATATGTTTTTCGCCCACAGGACTGCGGCTGACTGGATGTTTTTTGTTTGTCTCACCATTCTCGGTAAACCCTAGACAGTCATGCGTGAAAAGCCCAGGAGGGTTGACGTCTCTGATATACTGGATCCATTCTAGCTTTCAATCGAACAGTAACTGAATGCCTCGATGCCTGTCTGCCTGCATTATATAGCGATCCATTTTCGGGAATGGGGTCGTGTACCTTATAAAATGTCCTGTGACTGTACAGTATGTATTTAATTTTTACTAAGGATCCCCCTAATGTTAAGCAGTTTTATTGACAGTGGTGCAAACTAATGTTTATCTGTTCAGCCTGCATATAGGCACCCTGTACGCCTCCTCGATGGCATCAGCTGGAACTCTGTATTCAATGCATGTGTGGGGTCCGATATTACCTTTCTGGCCTGTCTGAAAAGTGTCATGCCTATAATCTTCCCTGATGTCTTCGTCAGTTTCAAGATTTGGGCATTGAGCTGCACTGTCAGGTTACCCATCCATGTAACAATGCCGTGATTGACTCAATGGTGGATCTATACAAGAGGAGCATGATCTTCTGGTTGACTCCATAGACCCTGAGTCAATGCAAGAAGTGCAAGAGCTGTCGCATGCTTGAGCACACGCCAGTGGAGGCTGCTGAGGGGAGAATGTATCATAATAATGGCCGGAACGGAGAAAATGGAATGGTATCAAACACCTAGAAAACATGTGTTTGATGTATTTGATACCATTCCGCTGAATCCCCTCCAGTCATTACCACAGGCCCGCTCTCCCCAATTAAGGTGCCACCAACCTCCTGTGGCACATGCTCTCCACATGGGTGTGCCAGCACAGCCCACTGTCAATGTGGACCCCCAGGTACTTATATGAGTACACTTCAAATCAAGTCAAATCATATTTTATTGGTCACATACACATGGTTAGCAGATGTTAATGTGAGTGTAGTTGAAATGCTTGTGCGTCAAGTTCCAGCTGTGCATTAATATCTAACAAATAATCAAACAATTCCCAACAACTACCTAATACACACAAATCTAACAAGTAATCTAACAATTCCCCAACAACTACCTAATACACACAAATCTAAAGGGGTGAATGAGAATATGTACATATAAATATATGGATGAGTGATAGCCGAGCGGCATAGGCAAGGTGCAGTAGATGGTATAAAATACATGTGATATGAGTAATGTAAGATATGTAAACATTATTAAAGTGCCATTATTTAAAGTGACATTGTTTAACGTGACTAGTGATCCATTTATTAAAGTGACCAGTGATTGGGTCTCAATGTGGGCAGCAGCCTCTCTGAGTTAGTGATTGCTATTTAGCAGTCTGATGGACTTGAGATGGAAGCTGTTTCTCAATCTCTCAATCTCTCGGTCCCAGTTTTGATGCACCTGTACTGACCTCTCCTTCTGGATGATAGTGGTGTGAACAGGCAGTGGCTCAGGTGGTTGTTGTTGTCCCCAATGATCTTTTGGGCCTGCCTGTGACATCGGGTGCTGTAGGTGTCATGGAGGGCAGGTAGTTTGCACCAAGTGATGCGTTGTGCATACTGCACCACCCTATGGAGAGCCTTGCGGTTGAGGGCTGTGCAATTGCCGTACCAGGCTGTGATACAACCCGACAGGATGCTCTCAATTGTGCATCTGTAAAAGTTTGTCAGGGTTTAGAGATTTCTTCAGCCTCCTGAGGTTGAAGAGGCGCTGTTGCGGCTTCTTCCCCACACTGTCTGTGTGGGTGGACCATTTCAGTTTGTCTGTGATGTGTACGCCCAGGAGCTTAAAACTTTCCACCTTCTCCACTGCTGTGATCAAGCCCACTACTGTTGTGTCGTCTGCAAACTTGATGATTGAGTTGGAGGCGTGCATGGCCATGCAGTCGTGGGTGAACAGAGAGTGCAGGAGAGGGCTGAGCACACACCCTTGTGGGGCCCCAGTGTTGAGTGTCAGTGAAGTAGAGATGTTGTTTCCTACCTTCACCACCTGGGGTGGCCCATCAGAAAGTCCAGGACCCAGTTGCACAGTGAGGGGTTGAGACCCAGGGCCTCCAGCTTGATGATGAGCTTGGAGGGTACTGTGGTGTTGCTCAACGTTCTCTCCATGTACCACTATGGGGCTGTGGTCCCCAATGGACTTAGGGTCAAGGATCATCTCCTCAGTTTTTTCCCCACATCCTCTGTTTTTTTCTCCACACTCAGTTATAGGTGATGTTCATTACACCATCTGATAAATCCTTCAATCTCTGCACTGTAGCCGTTTGTGTCAGAGCTCTTGTTTAAGAGCCTGGGGACAGTGTGTCCAATAACTTAACCACGTCGTTGTTGGGGTGCATGCAGATGCAGTCGTTTGTATACAGTGTGAATAGAATAGGGGAACTTGGTGGAAGCACCATTGGCAGTCATGACAGGTGTGAATAATTTTGAATAATATGAGTATTGTGGTGGCAGCACCGTGTTATGGGTATGCTTGTTACCGGCAGGGGCTTGGGAGTATACTATGATCAAAAGAAATATGAAAGGAGCAAAGGAGAGGTAAAAAGTTTGAGGAAAACCTGCCATAGTCTGCTAAATCTGCTTGAAAATCAGTGACAAGCATAGAATATTGTTGTGCATCAATGATTCGCAACCAAATTTCCTGAGCTTGTGTAATTTTGACAAAAACAATGGATATGTTGCCCTAAGAGCTGTAAAATGTTTTATATAAATATTTCCTTTTTATATCAAACATTAAAATTATTTATATCAAATCATTTAATTATTAATATTTAAAAAATGATGAATCAGTGGAGGCTGCTTAGGGGGAAATGGCTCATAATAATGGTCAGAACGGTTCCACTCCAGTCATTACCACAAGCACGTTCTCCTCAATTAAGGTGTCATCAACCTGCGATATGAATATACAGTACAGCACGTTAAAACGGCTATCTGTAAGTAGGATAAAGTGTGGTATTTTAATATATTGTTGAATAGCCTATACTTATTTTGTGTGTCTCAATAGTCTAATTCCATGAAGTCCAATGTTCTCAATAAATAAACTTGCTGGTGGTAAGTTGTTATTGTATTTGAATCAAGGTGGTTTATGACGCAAGATCAAGGGACTATTCATGAGGACCATGTCCAGAAGCAACCACTAGCCCCTTGTGTAGATCTGAAATAATTAGATTTGGATAGGTAATAGCTCTATTTTTCTCCTCTGATGGGCCTAAACCACTTTAAATGTTTGCCATACCTAGAGCCATATGGCCATACCTATCCAATCTTTTCAGATCTACTAGTCAAGTGGATAGGCTAGCGGATAAGAGGCTAGGGGTTGTTTCTGGAAGAGATAGGGACTCCCTGACATAACATGGGGAATGGTAAGCATACAAACAGATGCTGGATTTACCAGTATTTTGTGTTTTAGAACATGGATAATATTACACATTTGTACAATAGGTGGCAGCAATGTTCTTCAGTGAGATGCTATAAGAATTTACTAAAGGAGATGATGTATGGGAAATAGAGTTTATTTATTGCCTACTGTATTTGTCAATACTGTAGCGAAGTCAGGAGGCAGTCCAAAGTGGGGCTTGAACCCAGGACCTTGCGAATGTCAACCAACTTAGCCGTTATGCCAAATGACCCAAACCTCTTCAACTTGCTAGACGTTGGGTTAATGTCACTAGTACAAAATCCCCTTCCTTTGGAGAGCATGTCATTGTGCTTCAGCCCTGTATATTCCTCGCCATAAACATATGGCCCTCTCAATTCTAAGGTTCAATTAGCAGGCAGTGTATTATTTCACATGAAGTAAAACAAAAAATACAACTAAAATATGTCTCTCCCCAACCCTTATTCTGCCTGTTCCTCTTCCTTAAAGGATTCTTCATGAATGGATCTACAAATCCCAGATTGCCTCTTTAAACTACAAACTATGGAAGAGAAATAATGTAGAGTTGATTTGCAAGCTCCTCAATAGTGGTTAGTGATTTAGAAATCCTGTCAAGCCATTTTTTGGAGAATTGGGAGAATTGAATCAAAAAGAGCTTTTGAGGAGGTCTCTGTGTGTTAGTGTGATATCCTGCTTGCTTCATCTCTCTTAAACAGTGGGGTGTCGTCTCTGTTCCTGAGGGGAGTCATGGGAAGGCCTTTTCAAGGCAAAAAGCGAAAGATCTTTTGTGACAGCAGACTATCGCTATGCTCAGATATGACACTAATTTCCCAGGAGAGTAAGATCTTAGAGAGCCTTCATCTATCAGTTACATTTTAGGAGATATTGGCCGTTTATTTCTACATCTGTAGCTATACTTAGTAAAAATCCTCTCTGGTCAGATTTATTTTTGTTGCAATTGAGTGGACAGTTTGTCGACATATCATATTCAACTACATTCGTTAGTCCAGGAGTTTACATTTACAGTTTCAATGTTTTGGGGTATTCATATGATTGCATTCATTTGGTCCTTTGTTGGTGACATGCTTGAGTTTTCTTTGATGTTGAAACATGATCAAACATGGGTCTTCTACTTCTCTTTGACATCATTTATATTTTTGAGCATGACAAATTGTGGTGTTGTTTTGCTCGTTTCAATCTCCAAAGAGCCTCTGTGTAAGCTCATTATGGAGACGCTATTGGCAATGGGATTACTTTAATGCATTTGATGAATACACCATGAGGGGCTTAGACACAATGCCATGGGGCTATCCCAGTCAGTGATATTATTTCTCACATTGTCTCACTTTAACCACTACAGGCCAAAAGCTAAGACTCTCTTTTATTGCTCTTGTCAAGTCCATGTGCAACATGTCTGTGTGTCATGTTGCTGGTAGGACTCATTTGAGCGTACGGGTCTAATCTTCATAGGGAGGGATGAAACCAGGAGGAACAAATCTGCAGTGATTACCTCGTAGTCCCTTTCTTCCCCTTCAGCCATTTCAAAGCACCTGCCAGAAACTCCCACAATGCAGTCCTCTGTTCCCTGCAGGTTTTCACCATTAATTCCAGATTAGCAAGCGTTGGTGGATACCCTCAGCCCCATCTCTTCTCTCTGAGGCTTCTGGAAAACTTGGGTACAGTATGCTGGGGTGTATTCATTAGTACACGCCAAGTTCAGGTTAGTCCCTCCCCGTTCCTGCCCATTTGCTTCTGTTTGGTTCCTAGTAAATACACCCCTGTTGAAAAAGAGCAGGGCGGTTGCGGTTTACATGGGAGAAAGGTCCTGTTGACTGCGAACTGGAGATGCTGGACCTCAGGCTCAGCCGGATCCTGCAGCAAAGCAGATCACTCTGGAGTAACCTTGACTAAAGGGATTTAGAGATAGATATATCTTATCCTTCTGCTACAATTGGTTGTTCATTAAACCATTTTAATAAGCAAAGCATTTTTTCCATGTAGTGTGATCAGCTGCAGATCTCTAGGGTCCTAAGATGTTTTGCATCTATTAGGCTAGTTACTGTATTGGATAATGTACAGTTAGGTAAGTATGCTATTAGCTACAGATATTTTAAAGACATTTGTAAGTTGTAACCATACTAATTTGATCAATTAAGATTTCCTAAAGTTTTCCACTAAATTGTTTTGTAGTATATGAGGGGTGTTCTTGGTACTAACATTATTCCACTAGGTTATTGTATCACCATCATTCAGCAGCAAACCACGAATGATTCTAAATTATCCAGCCCAAGCTCTTACCAAATACCCTGGCCTATGGGTGTGGATTTGTAACCTCTGGGGACCATTCTGTTTCTATTTTACATACCTGTTGATGTCAACACAGACCTGCTTGTTGTACAGTAGGTAATCCTATGTCAACATTTTTGAGCCAATGTAATAAAATACATTGATTAAACAGTGTGAAAACAAACAGTAGACAGCAGGGGTCACTACTGCTGCAGTTTTGAGAATGATTAAACAAACCATTTAACTAGTGTTTTTCTACCTGAGCCTGGAGAGACATAGAGTGTAGGCTTTGTGGGTACTAACACACCAGACTTAACAAACCAAGAGCTTGATGATTTGTTGAACAGTTGTGTTAGTGTGTGGATGTCTGTGGATCTCCTGAACTGAGGTGTTCAGTTCACCAACATAGAAAAGTCACAGTAGTTATTAGTTCATCAAACATCATTAACACCAATACACCTCATTCAATAAATACAATACACCACTGGCTCAAATGACCTTTGTAAATGTACAAGACCGGGAATTGCCTGGCAGACAATGACAAGGGTATAACTGCATTCACTATCATGGAAAAGTCTCTCGAAAGCTCATATGGTGTCAGTCAGGTACAGCTGAGAGTCGCTGTCTGTAGTCTTTTAGTCTTGTAACCAAACTAGTATTATGTGAACCCAGTAGACAGCGAATAACATGTCATCCAAAGTTATTTGTTACTTCTATAACATTTAGGTAAGATGCATAGTTTATGGTAAAAGATCTCTACAGATATTCACACAGGTCTTAGCACACCTGTCAAACATGGTTAGCTACCTGGAATGGGAACGTGACCTCGAACAAAAAACTCGCCAGCGTTTGAGTGGTAAGAGGTGGGAGCGGTAAGAGGTCTGTCTCAATCATTTTGAAAGAGAAAGAAGCAAGCCAATTGAATGATATCAATGATTTGCGATCACACACACATGCACACACACACATACAGGATCTTCCTAATTTCTAGGGTGCAAACACTCTCTTGTTTTTCAGTTATTCATCAGACTTGAACTACAGAATATGTAGCCTCATTATTTAAAATAGCAACTCTTTACTATACTATTTATTTAGATACAAACTATATAATAAACTCTGGTATGTGAACAGTGGTTTTCTGAGAACAGCCCATGCATCAACCCAATCTGTGTGAATTTCCAGAACAGTTTTCAAAAGACCGGTGTGGTGGTAAATTTACTGTAGCAGTAGTACTTTCAAAAACAACCCTCTTTGTGACTGACATAACACAAACTATTCTAATATTCTAATGTCTAGCTACAAGTGTATGGCCTTCAATGGGCATGATGCCTCTCTCATCTGATTGTCACTCAGTAATGGAAGAATCATATGGACAAACGGGGAAGAAAGAGAGTCCCCCCGCCCTCCACCCTCCACCCCAATCTGCACCTAGTCACCCGCCAGCAGCAGTTCATGCAAAGGACCGGAATTGGACACAAAGCCGTTCGGGGTGAGGGGGTTGGTGGGGAGTCGGGGTGAGGGGCAGAGGTGCATTAAGGGGAAGGCTCCACCATGAGAGCACTTAACTGGCTAAGAATGCTCGGACGAGAGAGGGGTGGAGATGGGCCCCGGTACCCCGCGAGTACAATGCCTTGGTAATAGGCACACGGTTTTTATGCTTGTTTGTCTCCTGCTTTAAAAGCTTTACAGTATATTTTTTCCTCAGGAGATGAATTGCATTGTATTGAAATGCTCCGCATCTAGAAGGACCCATATGGTCGGCCATTTGAAGGGAACCGGCTGCTAGTGGCCACCATGGCGAGGGGCCCGGCGCTAATCCCTAGCTTTTCGAGGCGCACACGGTGGTGCCCCGACCCTATTAGAGCCGAGGGGGCCGTGTGCCGGTGGGCCACCGTGTGCTGCCGTGGGCCTTGGGCGGAGCTCCTTGGACTGGAGCAGCCACACTCGTCTCCCTCTGCCATGATTTGTAGCTAGGCTCGTCCCCCATGTGAGTGGGCCCTGTCCTTATTGATTCCCCTCCAACTCCTAATTCCATTAATCAGAGCAATTTCCCTCTGGGCAGTGGTTTATTTCCGTCATCAAATGCCTGATGAAATCTTTAGACGGTGCTGTATTAGGGCCAATCCCCAACAAATAGCTGATAGTGTTAACCAGTCACAAGCTGCGCCGGAGCGCTGCTCGCCCCTCTAATTTGAAAGCAAGTGAGGTGATAATGCGGCGTGTCATCCTTTTGTGGGCTCGCATTAATGCCGCTGGCCGAGATGGCGATTGACGGCAAATCGACTCTTTCCAACGGCATCCGAACGAATGGGGAAGGGGGATGAGATTTGGGACGATATGGAAAATAAAGAAAATAAAGAACATTGACTGGAAAACTGTGGAGCGACTGCGGCCTTTAATACATTACAGCTCCTAACGGGGAGGGCCTAATGTGTCACCAGTGTAGATTGTATTTGCATTTCAGTCCCTCTCTACCTCCTTCATCCCCCTTTCTCCCTTGCTCTCGGGCTGAACTGGTGGTTGGTTGCTATGAGAGCGCTGCATCAGCATTAAGTGCTGTATCCTGACTGAACGAACAGGCTTTAATTGATTCCTGTCGTGTTCACCTGGTTTTCCAGCCCTAAGTGGATAAATTTGTGTTTAAGCTGCAGGAAATTTATGACATAAATAGTTTGGTAACACTTTATTTTAACTGACATAAACAAGACATAAACAATGTTATA
Organism: Oncorhynchus keta; assembly: GCF_023373465.1. NCBI lineage: Eukaryota > Metazoa > Chordata > Actinopteri > Salmoniformes > Salmonidae > Oncorhynchus > Oncorhynchus keta. The sequence continues at coordinate 14,408,325 of NC_068432.1, read as the reverse complement.
AATGTCACCAAATGTCAAGGAACAAGAAAACACATCTTATTTCACTGAACATCTGAAGTGACAAGATCGTGTCATGGTGCATGCATCGGAAACAGATATGACAGGTGACATATTATATGATGACATAACAGTTGGTACAAGATGTATGCACAAGATGTCATGCCATCTTATAACATTTATTATGTGTTGTTATGATGCTGGTATGTTACCATAATTTGTAAGGATTTATAGTGGCTTGCGAAAGTATTCACCCACCTTGGTATTTTAACTATTTTGTTGCCTTACAACCTGGAATTAAAAAAGATTTTTGGGGGGTTTGTATCATTTGATTTACACGACATGCCTACCACTTTAAATATTTTGTATTGTGAAACAAACAAGAAATATGACAAAAGTGTGCTTGAGTGTGCATAACTATTCAACCTCCCAAAGTCAATACTTTGTAGACCCACCTTTGCAGCAATTACAGCTGCAAGTATCTTGGGTGTGTCTCTATAAGCTTGGCACAACTAGCCACAGTGTCACGACTCCTACCGAAGGTGGCTCCTCTTCCTGTTCGGGCGGCGCTCAGCGCTCGTTGTCACCGGTCTACTAGCTACCACCGATCCCTTTTCTGTTGGTTTTATCTCATTGGTTACACCTGTTTCTTGTTTAGGTTTTTAGTTGGGCTATTTAAGCCGGTAAGGCCCGACCTGCTCTTTGTGCGGACTTATTTTCCTTTGTGTTTATTGTGTGGTAGTGTGTTACATTTTGTGTTTTTCTCCAGACTAGTTGGGTCCTGGTTTTGGGCCAATCGTTTATGTGCGCCCGGTATTGGCGTGTACGATTTGCTCTGTGCCGGAATAAAAGCATTATTCCGGACCTTTTGCCTCCTGCGCCTGACTCCGCACCCACTACGCCTAGTGTGTCACACACAGGGATTTTTGCCAATTCTTCAAGGCAAAACTGCTCCAGCACCTTCAAGTTGCATGGGTTCTGCTGGTATACAGCAATCTTTAAGTCATACCACAGATTCTCAATTGTATTGAGGTCTGGGCTTCGGCTAGGCCATTTCAAGACATTTAAATGTTCCCCTTAAACCACTCAAGAGTTGCTTTAGCAGTATGCTTAGGGTCATTGTCCTGCTGGAAGGTGAACCTCTGTCCCAGTCTCAAATGTCTGGAGGACTGAAACAGGTTTCCCTCAACAATTTCCCTGTATTTAGCGACATCCATCATTCCTTAAATTCTGACCAGTTTCCCAGTCCCTGCCAATGAAAAATATCCCCACAGCATGATGCTGCCACCACCATGCTTCACTGTGGGGATAGTGTTCTCGGGGTGATGAGAGGTGTTGGGTTTGCGCCAGACATAGTGTTTCCCTTGATTGCCAAAAAGCTCAATTTTAGTCTCATCTGACCAGAGTACATTCTTCAATATGTTTGGGGAGTCTCCCATATACCTTTTGGTGAACACAAAATCTGTTTGCTTATTTTTTTCTTCAAGCAATGGCTTTTTTCTGGCCACTTTTCCACAAAGCCCAGCTCTGTGTAGTGTACAGCTTAAAGTGTTCCTGTAGACAGATACTCCAATCTCTGCTGTGGAGCTCTTTGTCTCTTTGTTGCCTTGCCGATTAATGCCTGGTCCTCTCCTTGCCTGGTCTGTGAGTTTTGGTGGGCAGCCCTCTGTTAGCAGGTTTGTTGTGGTGCTATATTCTTTCCATTTAATGGTGCTGCGTGGGATGTTCAAAGTTTCTGATATTTTTTTATAACCCAACTGTGATCTGTACTTCTCCACAACTTTGTCCCTGACCTGTTTGGAGAGCTCCTTGGTCTTCATGATGACGCCTCCTTGGTGGTCCCCTTGCTTAGTGGTGTTGCAGACTATTCAGAACAGAACAGAACATGCATATATACTGAGATCATGTGAGAGATCATGAGACACTTAGATTGCACACAGGTTAACTTTATTTCACAAATAATGTGACTTCTGAAGGTAATTGGTTGCACCAGATCTTATTTAGGGGCTTCATAGCAAAAGGGGTGAATACATATGCACACACCACTTTTCCATTTCTTTAAAAAAAAAAAATTAAACAAGTTCTTTTTTTAATTTCACTTCACCAATTTGGACTATTTTGTGTCTGTCCATTACATGAAATACAAATACAAATCCATTTAAATTACAGGTTGTAATGCAACAAATAGGAAAAACGCCAAGGGGAATTAATACTTTTGCAAGGCATTGTATGTATGATGATGTAGCTAGCGACGTACCACCAAGTTTGGCAGTGTGATTCTGATCAATACCTTTAGTTAAAGTGTTGAATTCGTTTTTTAAAGCACTAATACTCTAGTACAGTGGTTCCCAAAGTGTGGGGTTGGCAGGGGGTGGGGTGTGGTCCGGCTTTAAACTTACTCTTGAAAGTTGTAATGGTAAGATGCACAAGGTGCAATTTCGAAGTAGGGTAGTGCATCACCAGTTTTTCTCTTATCATGTCAGTGATTGCATACCTTAGACAGTTATTTATAACGTGTTTTAGCTTGGTTTTATAGCCCATAGATTTTGTTGTAATGCTTGAGTCACTCAAATATCACATGAATACACATCAGACATGGGGAAAAAGTATAAAATAGCAAGAAAATTAGCTGTTAAACTGAGAAAAAATGTATCTGCATCCCATGACAAAATGTGTATAATTGCAGGAAATAAGCTTTAAACCTGCAACATCTTCTCTTCACCTGCAAGAGGGGTGTGAACAGTCTGTGTCATGAACATTGGTTGTGCCAATATAAATAAATGTGGTGAGCGCAGGGGGGAGCTGAGTGAAAAAGTTTGGCAACCCCTGCTCTAGTACAACAGCACTAGAATTGTATATACAACACATTCAAGCATACAGCTGCCAATACTCCAATGACATACTGTAGCAATCACCATGTAAAATAGAAATTCATATCTTCATGTTCTTTGTAATACATTCCAATCAAACAACAAGATGGACACTGTATTCACTCAGAACCCTACAAATTTACCTGTATATTGTTTCATTAGTGTATATACGGCTTCTTACCACCATGGCTTTTGCTCCATGTAGCCACCTTAAGGCTTTCCAATGTAGACTCTTGTCCCTTATTTCCCTACGAGAGCCATCTATGTAATAACCAATTGCTTCCACATCCCAACAAACAATCCGAACCTTGGCCAAGCAATTTACCATGACCCCTGCCTACATTTCATTGCACATCCCCATATTGAGTGTTTCAAAAACACCGTGTGGGTGGTAGGGAAGGCTTTGTAAAATGATTACCGAAGTATGAAAGAAATATGCACAGGTCCTGACCTTAATTTGAACATACAAACTTCTGCATATATAGAAAAAGGGGGAGAGGGAAAGGGAGGGGTATTGTCTTGTCTCTATGCTTTGGTATGTGTTGCTTCTTCTGCTCTGTGAAGGCAACAGCTGTTCATTTGGTGCTGCCTGCACCTTTGCTGACCCCGTTTCAGTCTGTGCGGTTACTGAGGCAGAGGAGAAATTAGTTGTATTACTGGTTCCCTGCTGCGACAAGGCTAGCTGTGATTCCGCCCAGATTCTGTCCATTACGGCGGCCCCTCTGTCTTATTAGCCTCAACACCCACGCTAACATGCCAAATCACTGCTTTGTTTGGCCACCGAGAGCTCCAATCGGGGAAGACAAGGCAAGGTAACACAGGGTTCTACTTGACGCCAGACAGGTGGAGACATGGAGATGTGCCATGACAAGTGCCGTATGTCGTTGATAAGTATTTGCTTGGAAATAGTCAAAATGAGCTACCTTGTGATATTTGCAAATAACACGTCCAATCCTAATATACACTAAAAATACTATGCTTTTCCAAAATTTGCAAATGAAACAAAAAAGGACAAGTCAATAACCCCCATAAAGCATATTGAGCAGCACACATAGCCCACATTTTTGGAAAATGTATTCAAGGATTACTTTAAGACAGGACTGCCCAACCCTCTTCCTGGAGATCTACTGTCCTGTAGGTTTTCAGTCCAACCCTAATTTAGCGTATCTGATTCAGCTAGTTAAGGTCATGTTGAGCAGCTAATTAGTAGAATCAGGTGTGTTAAATTAGGGTTGGACTGAAAACCCACGGGAAGGTAGATCTCCAAGAAGAGGTTTGGGCAGCTCTGCTTTAAGATAATTTGTGTATTTAAAGGGTGACAGCAGGCAGGTAAACAAAAACAAAGCTGCCTGAAATTGTCCTTACAGGTTAAGGAATAAATATGCAAATTTTAGTCAGATAGATAGATAGATAGGCCTCGGCACAAACAATATGACTTTGGAACGTCTACATCATTTGCATTGTTGCTATTGTATTGAATGTGCTCTGGGATTGATCCAGGTAAGGAGGTGATTGAGCACACCCGTGCCCCTTCTTATAGATGAGGAGCACATGGTGTGTTCTAGGTGCAAGCCAGACCAGGGAGAGGTAGCGGCCCCAATGATGGTTGAGCGTTAGTGAATTGTTGTTGGACATTTTGGTGAAGTAAAGTGTATTGTTTGTAACTAGGTATTGCAGCTTGGATCCCAACAAGATTATATTTAATGTTTGTAGTGTAATTTTACCTTTTAAAGGGCAAGGCTGCCATTTTTTTCATTCATTGGTAGCTTTTATTAGTTTTAAATGTATTGTAGTTTGTGGCATCCTCACGTGTGCTGGGCTAGTTTGCTGTGTATTCATTAAACTCAACCTGAGTGCTGTGTTTATATAGTGGGGTCTGAAATTATTGAAATCCTTGATAAAGATGAGCAAAGATTACTCTATAAACCAGGGATTCTTAAATAATTCATATCCTGCGCTGTGTTGTATGCAACAAAAAAATGTAATCTATTTTACACTAATACATTTGCTAAGAGAAAGATGCCTCACCTTCAGAGGGTAACGGCACTGAGCATTTTTCTAAAATGTTTTATGACTTGAACACATTGGGAGAGATCTTAGACCATTCTTCCATACATAATCCTTCCAGATCCTTTTGTCCTTCTTCTGCGCTTATGGACTGCCCTCCTCAATTTAAACCATGGGCTTTTAGTCTGGTGACTGAGATGGCCATTACAAAATGTACACTTTTGTAACCAATTAAACATTTTGATGTGCGCTTTGGGTTGATTTCCTAGAAGATCCACTTGTGGCCAAGTTTCAGCCTTCTGGCAGAGGCAACCATGTTTTTTGGCTAAAATGTCCTGGTATGGGTGAAGTTTGACACCGTTGACTTTAACAAGGCCCCTATAACATCAAAGATCCACCACTATATTTTATACTAGGTATGGGTTATCTGCTTATGCATTCTAATTTCATCTCCAAAACCAAAACTAGTGAGCGTGACCCCAAAGAGCGTTATTTTAATGTCATATGATTAAAGCATGGATGCCCATGCCATTTAGACAAATTCCAGGTGTTTACATTTGTAGAATGACATGAAAGTAGAGTTCTTTGGCCACGTACGGAGGAAGGGTCTAAGATCCTTCCCAATGTGTTCTCCAACTCAAACGTTTTAGAGAGACTCGGCGCCTTTATCCTCACAGGGTGAGGTATTGTAAACAGGGATGTCAATTTTGACCCCTACCTTTTTGAGAAATGTTGAGCATACAATATAGCTCAGTATTTACATTTATTTTAGGAATTTTTGCTGATCTTTATCAAGGATGTCTATTTTAGAACTGACTATAATTATTTTGAACATTTGGTGTAATTGATCTAGCTTTTGTGTAACAGTAAGAAATGTGTGAACTACCTCAGCCTTTTGTGCTTCATTTAATAACCTTCTAAGTTATATTTTTGTAATTATGGCATCTGTTTCCTGACCATGTAGTCAGTTAGTCTGATTGTTTGTTGCAAACAGCATTAACAAGCCCCTATCCGTCCATTGACCGAGTTCTTATCCAAATTAAAAGCATTTCAACCAGCATATTCTATTTGTTTTTCTTTAATATTCACTCGAACACAATGGTTTGCTAAGTCATTGATTGTGTGTCGATTTTAAAAGTACCTGAAGCAGGGTGTCTCTAATCCAACAGGTCTTTTAGGAGTCACCTGGTCAGACAAATGGGGCCTTTTCAAAGAAGTATAATGTGTTCTTAAATTATTTTATTGATGGGAAAGGGGATGGCCTCCACAGGTACCCATACAAACAGACTTAACATGCTGTGAAAGGGTCAATTTGGCCTCAATTTTCCATTTCTTCATTATCTGCATTTAGAGTCACACTGAGAGTCTCGATGGGGTTTCAAGAAACTTCAGCCCTGCCTGCATTTACCATTTCATCTAGCTGCTTCACAATGGACTAGTAAGTTGTTTTTAATTGCTTTTGATAGTGCAATAGACGATAGGGGAGGTTCATGCAGGTTGCTACTGTGCCCGAAGGCACTTATTGTTTAAAAACCAATGGAAGCTCATTCAATGGCTTTCTGTGTTTAGAGTTTGCTTAGATATTTTTGATATTTACAGGAGAACATGTACATATACTTACTTACGACTAGTTATTGGAATACTATATGCCCATTACTAATAAATGACAATACTTAAAGTGGTAATATTAAGTACATGAAAGCCTACGACGTGGCAATGTTGTAAGAGTTTTTTTCTCCCCAATTTCATGGTGTCCAATTGTTGTAGTAGCTACTATCTTGTCTCATCGCTACAACTCCCGTACGGGCTCGGGAGAGACAAAGGTTGAAAGTCATGCCCAACCCAACCAGCCGTACTGCTTCTTAACACAGCGCTGCCGCTGAGGTACAGCGCCCTTAACCACTGCGCCACCCGGGAGGCCCTTATGGTGTCCAAATTAATGGAGAAATGCTACCTGGTTCTGCGCTTATAATCATGCCAACGGATTCCCCTTTGTTCCACTGCTAAACATATTTCATGAGGAAAAGCAACACATGAAGGAAGCAATGAGCTTTTTGCTCATCTCAAGCCACACATTGTGAACCTGGGAAGGCTGGGCTACAGAGAAACCCTACTATAAAACAAAATAGGTGCGTTGGAATGATCATTGGCATGCTGTCTAGCGAAGGCTGCCAATCAATCTGAACTAAACCGTCTGGGTTTTAGACTAGCCACACTACTTCCTATTTCCCTGCCATGATGTCCACGGCAAACAAACGCTCAAAGAGCCCCATGCAGTGTCCACAATACAACACCAACATGAATAACATGTCTTTCATAGCCATAAATCCCACCTCAGAAAAATAATTGCCTAATGATTTAAAGGAGTATGCAGAACAGGTGTGTAATATGTTTCAAATCAACCAACTGTACATGGGTAAAAAATGTGGGTTCGCTAATTGCATTGATGCTTGGGTAACCCCAGCTTAAGTACATGAAAGCCTACTTGACAGGCTAAATTGCATTGGCGGTAACATTTTAAAGGTCCTATGCAGGCACTCTGCTTTAATACAGCCGCCCAACATTTGTAAATGACTCCTCTTTTAGACTCCATTAGGAAGTTGAGCGACGAGCTGAACATTTTCGTTATAGGATTCCGAGTCAATAGGCATGTAATCAGGAAGTCCAGAGTTTGCCATCGCCACTGAAGGGGATAATTAAAAAGATTGCCTTATGATCTAGTTAATTACTTTGCTGACTGTTGGCCCCGATTCTCCCTAAAGTGGCACATTTGTTCTTTAGCCGCCATCATTTCGTGATTGACGGAGGAGGAACCAGGAGAGGGGGGCTGGGGAAAAAAAAAAAAAACGTAAATGCACACTCAATTATGCACTAACTGTGGGTTCCATTTACTAACGCAAAACAAGTTGTTAATTAATGTGGGTGATGATTAAGCTGTTTTACAAGGGAAAGTCAGAGTGCAGTGGCACTAACAAGCCACTTATCTCGAGGACTGCAAAAACAACATGGAGGTCTCTCTGAATTAGTCGTCATTTCAGTTCTTGACAAAAAGTGAGCCTCTAAAAGCTACTTCTGTAACCGCTTCATAAAGCATTGATAGAAGTTTTGAAATTAAATGCTATGTATTTGGCACGGAAAAAAGGTTCAATTAAATTTTCTTTCTTGGGAAATGTTTTTAATCATGTCGTATGTGTTAAACATTAGTACATGGTAACTTACTGTATTGTTTCATTACACTACATCTGTAATTATTTAGCTTAATACTTTCAGACATAACGGTAACCTTTCACATTTTGAAAGTGTTTTTTTTTTCTGAAGCCATATGCAACATTTCAATGGCAATACACAGGTAACTACTATAATAATGGAAACTTGAGAAAATGAGGGATACAAAGTAGGCTATATTGAAAGCACTTGGTTCCACACAGGTGTGGTTAATTAAACAATTAACATCCCATCGCCGTTTCTTAGAGTCATGTATAAAAATGCTGGGTAGGCCATTATTTTGGCAGTCATTGCTATGCCCCGATAGGATGACAATGTCCCCATCCACATGACACGTAGTCACTGAATGGTTTGATGAGAATGAAACCGATGTAAAATATATGCCATGGCTGTCTCAGTCGCCAGATCTCAACCCAATTGAACACTTATGGGAGATTCTGGAGTGCGTGCCTGAGACAGCGCTTTCCACCACCATCAACAATCACCAAATTATATAATTTCTCATGGAAGAATGGTGCAGCATCCCTCCGATTGAGCTCCAGACACTTGTAGAATCTATGCCAAGGTGCATTGAAACTGTTCTGGCTCGTGATGCCCCAACACTCTATTAACACACTTTATGTTGGTGTTTCCATTATTTTGGAAGTTACCTGTAGATGTACCATGTGGTGGGCCCCAAATGAGGCAGCCTCAGCCCACATGTTGAAGGTGACAAAACACTTGTTTCACTTAACCCCTCCTCCACCACCATTTGTCTAGCCTGTTTGCTCATCTGCTTAACGGCCAGACTGGATAGAGTGAGGGGGCTTTAGGCTAAGCTAAAGGTGCTGGCGGGAGGCAGGAAGGAGTGGCGTTGTCAGGCTTTTCCCCCCAGATTCTCTCACCAATTCAGGGGTAATCCTCCCAACATGAGCCCTTGTACTTCCCTGGGTCTTGGTCTTCCTGGTTGTTCTGGTTGTGAATATGGAAGGGGTCGGGAGGGGGGCATGTTTGCGTGGCTGCTTAAACAATTGTACCTTCTGAGGAAGATCAAACCCCATCCATCCCCTCAGTAGGGGCAGAGTCACACACAAAACAGCCCCCCTGTCAATGGATGTGTCTCTGCTGACCCGTGACGACCTCACCATTCTGACGGCAACAAAGGTGGGAGTGAAAGAGGCATGATATCACACACATTTAAATCAACTGGGTGGGTGCTCTCATTCACTCAATCCCCACCGGGGTGAATACTGACAATATGCCAGTTGTGTGCCTGCCACTATTATAAAGTGATGGGGAGGATATAGTGACGGCTATATAACAAGTGATTAAGATACGTGTTGCTAGTCGTATCACTGTCATCAATTTCTGTGGTTGTTTTCATTGAAGGCAATCATAATACTTAGGCTACCATATACAATTTGGACACAAGCCTAATGAACATTGGTATTGAGTTGTGCATTATAGCATTAACAATCACATGACTATAATGTCAAACCACAAAAGTTTTTGTTTCACGTATACAATAAATTTACAGTAGATGGGAGCTCTTTTTTCACACAGTTAGAGAGTGCTTGAGGAGCAGTGGGCCTGAGGGTCCTGTCGTGTGAGCAGAAAGAAAGGTGATCCATGGCTGTCTGGAGCCCTGCTGAAACGGGGCTGCCGGTGAGCTGCCCTAAATCCCCTCACCCCTCTCTCCTTCGTCCCATCCCTGTGGATTAAGTGGTGCTCACTCCCTCCCTTTCCGGTGCTGGGAAACTCCTCACTTCCCCAGAGGAGGCAGCGAACTCCTTTTTCTTCTTGCTCACTTAAGGGGAGCAAATGACCAGCGATAACTCAATTAGCAACATGTCTCCCCCCCGGCCGGGGGTCGATGCAGAGGCTTGTTTCAGGAGGCCTCGGAGATCAGCTTGGTCATGCAGAGCGACAGGGAAATACAGAGAGTGGCATCTGCCCCAAAACAGATTTGCTTAATTGAGTTTGACTCTTACAATTAAAGGTAATAATGCCTTTTGAATAGTGCCAGTGAAAGGCTTGCAGCCCGGGCTTTTGCAATGTACTCCCATGTGTTGTCAGCTGGCCCGGGTTAGCCAGAGACAGACACACAGAGAGAGGGGAATTGCCAGTGGACTTTGGATAAGCAGTGGTTATTGAGTCCTTGATAGGACCCCATGAGACCGGGGCATCAACAATGGCAGAATTAATGGGCAAGGCACGATGAGAATGTCAGCTCCACAGGGGGCGTGTGTGGCCTTTGAGCCTGCCTCCACCGCCAATACGATTGCGCTCTCCCAAAGCGCTTTGACGAGGCTTGACCTGTTTGTTTGTGTGTTTACTTGTTTGTTTTGAATGCGTAAGTCTCTGTATTGGGTTTACAATTTCTCTCAGTTTGGGTTATTTGGTCGCTTACCCAGTGACCTGCACATCAAGGTCATCTTTTGAATAACAAAATAATGGTGCAGAGTATTTTATCAAATGTAGTTAAATATTCGGCATATCATTGATTTTGGCTCGCTATAATAAGAACACTATATTGAAACTATGTGCTTGCTGATCGTTAAAAAAAAAAATATTCAAATGTTTATCTGACCAAGTGATCTTCCAAATTGTACATAATTTCTAGGTAGATGACACATCCTCCTGGCCTAAACTGATCGAAACCAAACTACTGAAAGTGGTTGCATGAACACATTCCCAGTCTTTGAAAATGTATTATTATTAAAAATAACTCCAGGTCTATAAGGAATATGTACATAACATAAACCTTGTTCCTCATTGGTTTAGTTCCATAATCCAAGATTTAAGCCCTTTAAATGTATCTCTATTTATTATTTATCTTCATTCAGTCTGTCCAAGGAACACACCCACAGTGTATCAAGATGTTTACTACTGTAATATGTCATTTGCTCACTCTGTGGGAATGTTCCGTAAAAAAGGGGCGCCACGTATGCATATTGGATGTTGGAAGGTCATTATGCATTCAAAAGGTAGAATGGAGTAAAACCATTTAAGAAAAAGGGTGTCTGACATACGATGTATGAAGACGACAAAAACATTTGTTCCAAACAAAGTACATTCTTATGCTATTTTTTTTTTTGAAACGACTCAGAGGTAATAAACTGTAAATGAAAGGAGAGTGTTTTATGTACAGCCATCTTAGCACAGGATCTGAACATAAAAGAACTGTAGAATAAAGTAATGTTCATTTACTGTCTGCCATTTTCACAAGGGATCTTAAAATAGAGCTTTTAGTGAGATAGAAATACAGACTGTCGGTCAAAATTGTCTCACTAAAAGCTTTATGAAAAGATCACTTGTGGGAGCAGCAAAGGGTAAGCGGAAATTACTTTATTCTACAATAAAACCATCAAGCCATCACTTGAACTCTGATCACTCCTATACTCAAGGTTTTTTCATTCACAGTCCAAAAGTTTACACACATTTAATTAAAGGGTTAGTTCAGGCAAATTATTTATTTGTTGCCTTTCCATAATAGTTTGTAGGACACACCCTTTAGAGGCCACAGACAATTTTGTGAGAAGACCAATATTCTGGATGTTTTATGGACTGACAAACACCGCTCTAGCTCTGTCACCTTTCACTGCAGATACAGAAGTGTGACAGGCGGCTGCGGTGGATTGAGACGCCTCCAATGCAAAGAAAACAGATATCTCTATCTTAAACTGTCAGTTTTTTACGGGGATTTTTTGTAATGCTAATTAGATTTCCACGGGTGTGCGGACATTGACCTTAGGGGGTTAAAGTAAACCAAAGATTTGGAAATGCGTAATGCCATCTAACCAGTTATTTAATCATGCAATTATCTTAGCCAGCAAGCTAGCCAGCCAGCTAACGTTTGCTATTTAGCCAGCTAGCTATTAGCCTAGTCTGCCTAGCCAACAACCACAGTTATGGTCAGCAAGCTCGTGCCCAAATAACACAACTAAAACTTGCAAAAGCATGCAGGCTGAGTTAGCTACCAAACCCAGGGGGAGGTGGTTGCTTCACCGGCCGATGGAGGGTCAGGGAAATCCCAAATAGATAAGAGTCCAGATGTCCATCAGTTAGCGCACTAGCACAAAGCCAAGATGAGATGAGATAGTACCAACTTAGAGCAAGCAGGTAGGATTTTCTCTTTTGTTTTGAGCCCACGGGAAGAAGTCACCAGAGCCTGTTGTACTAACAGGTTCCCACTAGATAACACAGCCACAAAGTAGGTGAAGAGTATGCTTGGTCTGGAATGTAATTACATGCTAGCATGGCTAGTGGATAACGTTAGCCAGCTTGAGCTAGCTACCAAGCTAGCATACAAACTCAGTAGTACAGAGTAGATCCTCCATATGACGTTGAGAAATAGTGCATTGTGGGTAGTTTAGAAGATATCCGGAAATAAGTTAACAAATATATAATAACCCAAAAACATAACTATGTTTGTAGTATAGGTAACCAGATTGTGACTACAACTAAGTGTTTGACCACACTATGTTGTTACATTGGTCAGTAAAAGCTCATGCTTCCTACCCTTTAAAGCATCCACCTATTAATCATTATTAGATCTAATGATGTCCCTATTTTGACACTTCAGAATCAGTGTGGGCAAATAGCCCAAGGAAGAGGAGCAACATGGAGCGAGATAGCTTTTTTTCTGATGTAATTTGAGGCAGTAAAAATGTGCGAAGTCAAGTTTGGTGAGGGAGAAAATTGAAAAATGTAGGGCTGTGTGCCACCCTAATGGATAACCTTGTAGTCGGGAGAAAATGGGACCCAATAATGTCTCCTTAATGTTCACAGCGGTGTTTCGGGGAAAATATCAGGAGAAATGTCCCCTGTAATTTCTGCAAGCAATCACTTAATGGGACCAGCAAATGTTGACAAAATGGACATGCACTGAGCTATTTTGGGGTTTGACAGAGGGAATGAATCTTTGGCTCTTGCAAGGGCGAAAATAGATAGAGACAGAGGAAAGAAAAGGAAACAAGCAACGGGGGGAAAAAGGAAAAACAAAAACCTTTCACGATCCATTTGCCTCCGGTGTGTGTATGTGTGTGTATGTGTGCCGCTAAAGTGCAGACAGTGACAGGAATTTCAATTATTTCATTAGGGGGGAAATGAAAAGACTTAAGTGTTGTGATTTCTGCAGTCTTTCCTAGATCAATCTAATGTGCGCTCATATTGGAAATCAACCAAAATGGAAGAGGGAGAGTGAAGCAGCGTCTCCTTAAATCACGCAATTAAAATGGCAAATTAGTTTCTTGATATATTCATTTAAGTGGTTAAGTGGAAGGGTTTATCTCCCCATCCACGGCGCTGTCTAGCAGGATGGGGGGAGCATCGTCTGCATGCTCTTTTGATTAAAGCCACCACTTAAATGCTGAGGAAAACGCTGAAAGCACTTGCCGTCCAAATTAGCCATCCGAAGGCTTCAAAATCCAATTAGAAAGAGTTGATTTAAGCATTTAAGCAGAATACGGCTAGCAACTTAAAGGATTCAAAAACATTTTCCCAGCTGCATTCAACAACTTTTACATGTCATGGCTAGCATGATGGTTTGTTATCATGCAATGCAAAGTGAGGATAGTGAATATAGAGTGAGGTCAAATGATTTAATATGTATTTCCACCTCTGTATAATAAGGTAAATATAATATCATCATAGCCTTTAACATTTATTTAATAACAATAGAATATTAGGCTTTATTCCCTGGTAATTGTATAGGCCTACACTGAATACATTTTTGTTTTACAAAAATGTAACATCATCCAATTTTGTAATCAACAGTGCCTGTGTGTCACATCCTATGTTTTCTCATCAATAAGCAGTGCATAATATTGTTGTGATAAAGGCTGCAATATGTTTACCCATAGTTGTCATGATCCAGAATGGGAAAAAAGGGCAAGAAAATCTGATATATGCGAAGTACACTGTGCAAAATTATTTGTAGTCTCAAATAACTAGTTCATGTTTTTTTCTGCATCAGTTTAGTCAACTTAAAATGTTAAATTGTCCCAGTTTACACTAAATCTATATTGACTTATTAAAGATAGTTAGGGCAGCTTAACTTCGGTATAAAAAAGAAGGCGCTCGAAAGATGGGAGTGATGTTGACGCTAGGTCCGGATTCACAAAACCTTATTTTTCCTTACGTTTATACTTAAGAAGAGACTTATGAAACATTACTATTCCTCAAAAGTTACATAGAAATGTGATTATTGATAATGTTCTTGGATTTCTTATTGGAAATGTTCGTAATTCAAAGATAGCCGGTCTTAAACCCAGGGCAGTGAAAGACAATGAAATAGATTGAACATGTTCAGTACTGGTTGTTTTAAACCCAAGAACATGTTTTAGAACAGTAATCTCATTATTGCCATTACTAGCTAGATAGCTAACTAGATTGGTTGCCTAGCGACACCCATCTAAGAAGATAGTTAAGAATTAAGAAGTTGGTAAGAAGCTATTTGAGAAGTTAATAAGAAAAACATTAACATTGTTGTTGAGGAATTGCACTTACAAACTATCTTATTCGCCTTTTTTTTCTTAAGAAGTGTTTTGTAAATCTGGGCCGAGTCCTGTATGAACACAGTGGCCAGGAAGCTCTATGTCACGTACCAGTAGAATGGCCACTGGTGATTTACAGACAGACTGGTCAGACCAGGGAAGTATATGTCTGGTGATGTTAGGCAGAGGGAGGCAAGCCAAAAGACTACGCAACAAGCGGAGATACAAGCCAATGGCATCGTAATGGACACATGCATGTAACTCTCAGTCAAAGCTTGCCAAAATTATCATTTCTAATTGCTCATGAAACCATTCATGTTATGGACCTCTCTTAAAACATTTTGTTTGATCGTTCCTCAGCTTGCATAAATGTGTGCTTTCCATAACAACATTCATCTGTCAAAAGCTAGATGGATTTGTAGAAGATGGATTTTCTCTTCCAGCACAGAGGTATATTGTCCACTTTGATGGTGCAGGATGATATCAAATACCCTCCTGGCTGCTGAGTTGAAATGAAAGAAAAATAGGCGGGGGTCTATAAAAATGAAGTTGGAAGTAAGTACGCCACTCACATCTATGAGGAGGAGAAATCCTTTTCCCAGGACATTTTGTAGTCGTCAATTGGTCTGTGCAACTTGCTGTAATGCAGGTAATGGAGCTACTCTTCTCCTTTCATCTTCAGGGTGAGTGTGTGCTGAGACGAGGGAAGGCCCAACAGGAGAGGCAGATCAGTCGTAACGGACATGCATGGATATATGAGGGAAAAACAAACCCTTATTCTAAAAAGAGCAATCAACTAGCCTAGCTAGTTTGTGTTTGTTTGTAATCTCTCATGATGGTGAATGATACAGAGGAAATGTGCTTTGATGCTGGGGGCAGTTTGTATCTTTTCGATGCAGAGTTACCGAATGCTTGATTCTCTCACTTGGGGAGAGCTTCAGTGGTTGAGGAGAGCGATATAGCAGTCTGATGCTTTTTCTCTTGTTTTTAAGAGTACAATTTAAAGAAATGTGCATTAAAGGCACAGTGCAGTCAAAACTAAGATTTTTCTGTGTTTGATATATATTTCCACACTGAGCTTGGAATAATACTGTGAAAATTATGATCATGCTCTTTTAGTGTAAGAGCTACTTGAAAAGACCGCCTGAAATGTCAGCCTGTTTTGGTGATGTGGAATTTTGGCCTTTCATGTTGCCATCATCAAGTAGTAAATTACTTAATTAATAGATCAATAAGAAAGACCGTTCCAAACCTCTCTGCCAATAACAGCTAGTATTAGTTTTCTCCTCCCCACGCAGACCACTCCCAGACAGTCTTAGCAAAATTCTTGCTTTAGAAATTGCTCTTTGCTAAGAAAACAATCACAGCAAGGTACTTCATTGTTACCCAGAAATGATTTGATCTTGAGAAAAAACGGTTCCATTACAACTTTAAAGTAAGGCCAATTAAAATCAAACAAAAGTTTTGAATCCTGTTTTTATTACAGCCACAGATATTCATAACATTTGAGTCTGCAAATTAAAACATCAATTTTTATTGCTGTGTGTTACATTCTTTCTTTCAGGAAATACCCTTTTGTGTTGAGGGTGCCCCAGGGCCCTCTATAGATGATAAAAGGATGTTGGGTGCCAAATTATTGGTGAATTTCCAGAAAAGGGGGTTAGGGGACCATGGTTCTCATACATATTGGTTCATTTTGGACATATTCTGCACCATTTTAGTTCAACATATCTTGACATTTTAGTGCTTTGTCTGGTTGACAAACCTATTAGTGGTGAAACTTTGTCGAACATGAATTATTATTGGCACAGTTGATAAAGATTAGCAAAAAAGACTGTATACAATGAACTGCTATATTATAAATACCTATATTGTATGCTAAATAAAAGGGAAATTAGATTATTTTATATTTTATACTAATGCAATTGCTCAGAGAAAGTACTATTATATACTTTTTTTGATGGTGGTCAACATGAGTGGCACCTGTGTTTTCAATACTCCAGCGCCCTCCCCTTGAGAGGATAAAAGAGCTCTATCTTCATGTCATCTGACCATAGCACTTCCTGGAGTTTTATAAACAGCATTGGCACTTGGATTGAAAATGATGCTATGGTCAGATGACATGAAAATAGAGCTCCTAGGCCATGCACACCAGTGGTGGGTTTGGACATGAAAAACAAAAGCATATGCAGAAAAGTACCTCATACCTACACTAAAATATGGTGGTGGATCTTTGATGTTATGGAGCTATTTTGCTTCCACTGGACCTGGGGTCCTTGTTAAGGTCAACGGCATCATGAACTTTACCATGCACCAGGACATTTTTGCCAAAAACCTTGTTACCTCTGCCAGGAGGCTGACACTTGGCCACAAGTGGATCTTCCAGCAAGGCAATAACCCCAAACACTAATCAAAATGGGTTTGAATTGAATAGGGCAGTCCATAAGCACAGACGAAGGATATTAAGGATCTGGAAAGATTCTGTATGGAAGAATGGTCTAAGAACCCTCCCAATGTCTTATCCAATCTCGTAAAACATTTTAGGAAAAGGTTCAGCATCGTTACCTCGCAAGGGAAAGGTGCTAGAGTATTGAAAACAGGGATCACAATCATTTTTACCCCCCTTGATATGTTTGTATTACTTGTTAAACAAAATCTCTTTCTCTAAGCAATTGTATTTATATAAAATAATATAATTTAAACAAAAAAATGCATAGAATATAGCTCAGTATTTGTATTATTTATTTTATACAGTCTTTTTGGCTCATCTTAATTAAGGATGAAAATAATGATGGTCCTGACTGTATATAGAACCAATCATGGTAAACTCTCATATAGAGTATCTCTGGAAATTGTGAATATGCCTCACAAAATGATTTGAGTACCTCTTACAGCTTGCATCTATAAACAAATACATTTGAATCAAAAATGGGACAAGGAAAGACTAATTGGGAGAATATTTGCTGAATTTCCTGTGACTTTTGTTTGTTTTGGAAATTAAAATAAGCACTACTGGTTGAGGCAGAGTCTCTGATTTAACGCCTGGCCTGCTCTCCACTATAGCTGCTTCAGCCCTCCACTTTCAATAGAAACCATCCAGTCATCAGTATTAACTTCAACCTGCCAGCTTTAGACATTTCTGTTTTTTCAGCAGATTCCCAAACGACAAAACTAGTTCGCGCTGATTGGCTAGCTCTCCGCGGTCCCTTTGTCTGCCCTCTCCGTTTGTTCTATCCCCGGTTTCCCTATTCACCGACTCAAACGTTAGCGCTATTAGCCTGCTGGAAATCTGCCTGTCTTGGCATTATAGGGGCCTTGTTGTATTTTGTCAGGCAACCCGACTTCAATACAGAGTCACTTGGTCTTCATAAAAGGGGTCAATAAAGGTAAGCTCGTCAGCGTGTGGTTGAATTTATGCAATAATGACATCTTGGAAATAATGATTTTGTGTGTTTGTGTGTGACAGTCAAGCTCTGATTCTTTCCAGTATAAATGTAGATTTATATTCTAAATATTCAAATGAATGACTATACTACATAAATTCATGAGAATATAGATGTACATACATGTTGATATCACCAACTTGCATTGATAATATCGGCACATGCTATATTGGAAAAAGAGAAATACCATTATTTGTGTTTGGGAATACTCTGGTTATTGAACCACTGTGAGAAATATTTACCAAATATTTAGCCTGTAGAATCAGTTATAAACCTTTGTAAAATCAGCCATTTTGTTGGTGTAAATAGGGTATGGATGGAATATTAGGGTAATATGGATTTAATCCATATGGGTGACACCAAAAACAACTAGGTTGCCCTCTTCTGGCAAGTGTAATACCGATAGCTGATTGATAGGAGTATCTATGGCAAATTAGTGTCTGTTCTCACAGTAAGAGGAAAAGTGGAGCTGAATTTGAGAGGGATGACAGATTTAATGTTAATTTTACAAATTCTGCTATTAGAACTACAATACATAGAGCCACAAAAAAACATCTGCATTAAAATGTGGATATACTATATTTGCAACGTTTAGACATAACCTGCCATGTAAATCTATTGAATTTGAAATACATGGGGAAATTTAAATGAGAACAACTAGGGTTTGGTAGACAATATTGTTTTCAGGTGGAACAAGTAGACAATCCATGTATCACATATCAAAGTTATCCTGGGCAGATGCCCTGAGTGAAGCTCGATAATATAAAAGGTGCCTGTGAGGGCCCATCCTTTCCCACTGATCTCCCAGAGAACAAAGTGGACCTCAGAGTAGACCCATGCCTGTGACCCCTCGATTCAATCCAGTGGAAATGATGTGTTCATTACAATGCAATTACAGACACTTTGGCCCTCTCTCCCTGAAGTGTGTGTGTATGTTGAGAGGGGGCCGCAGCTGACCCCCGTATGCTAAGTGACCTCATTCTCGTGTGTGTGTGTGTGTGTGTGTGTGTGTTTCTGTCAGTCTGCAGGTGCAGGATGTACAGCTTCATGGGCGGAGGGCTGTTCTGTGCAGGCGTGGGGAACATCCTCCTGATTGTTTCCACGGCAACCGATTATTGGATTCAGTACCGGCACTCCAACAACTACATGCATCAGGGCCTGTGGCGGTACTGCATGCCGGGGAAATGCTTCACACACAATGAAAGTATTGGTGAGGACTACGGCCAGTGCACACAATGATGTCATAACACTGTGATAGCACCCAACACATGTCATAACTGTTCATAACAAGCCATAACAAATGAGAGGTGCTATTTAAATTTTTTGTGCCATGTCATTGGTACGGCTTGTCACTTAAGAATCCCGATATGTTGTGATTGAAGCTATGTCAATCACACCACATCTGTTTATAAAAAGACAATGTCCAGGAAGCAAAGTGTAACCCGAAAACCCCCAGAAAGGATTGATTTGAACTTCCATTGACTATAACTATTCTTATATCATGCTTTGTATCTAAACTGCATTTACGCCTTATCCATCAGTGAACAATTGCATTTGAATTGGTGATTTTGACACAAAAGTGTCATTATCCTAGTCACAGCATAAGCATCAAGGCATGCTTTCCATATTAAGATTATCATTTGCCAAGCACAATCCAAATGATTTACCAATATGGGTAGTTTGTCAGGTCAGAACAGGCCAGGGTCAGCCACTCTTGTACCCTGACGACCCCTGTTAACCTTTGATCCCTGCAGCCCACATGGATGCCACCCGAGCACTCATGATCCTCTCCCTCTTGGCGTGTTTCATGGGCATCATCATCGGTATCATGGCCTTCATCCACTACTCGTCCTTCGACAGGTTTGACAAAACCTTTGCTGCAGGCATATTGTTCTTCATCTCATGTAAGTTTGGTTAATTTACTTATTTTCACTTATTTTACACATTTTACTGCTTGATTTTCTTTCCATGTCACTGTTGTAACTGTATGAGAAGTGATGTAATGTTGTTGTCCTTATTTGAGGATCTATGCACTTTATTGGATGATGAACTCAACTTTTAGTTGGGTGTATGATATTTATGCCTCTGTAACTTTCTCACTCATAATTATTCACGATTCATTCAGGATTATCAATAATCAATCATTATTAATTATTAGCAGCCACATTAATGTAGAAGTGTTCCAAAATATATTATATTGTTATTTACAATAAAAGTGACTGAAAAATGACAATATATTATTTACCATTAATTTCTATTGGCACAAAATAAACTGAAACACAACTAAAACCAACTGCAAATGCATCCAACAAGTTTGTAGTCACAAGTTTGATGTAGTCATTGCGCATTAGGAATATGGGACCAAATACTAAACTTTTGACTACTTTAATACACATACAGAGTGCCTTCAGAAAGTATTCAAACCTCTTAACTTTTATTGTGTTACAGTCTGAATTAAAAATGGATTCACTTCATTTTATTGATCACCCATCTACACACAATACTCCATAATGACAAAGTGAAAACAGGTTTTTAGAAATTGTTGCAAATGTATTGAAAGTGAAATGCACACATCTAATTCACATAAGTATTCATACCCCTGAGCCAACACTTCGTAGAAGCACCTTTGGCAATGTTGCACTTTCCACACCTGGATTGGGCAACATTTGTCATTATTCTTTTCAAAATTCTTCAAGCTCTGTCAAATCGGTTGTTGAACATTGATAGACAGCCATTTTCAGGTCTAGCAATATTTTCAAGTACATTTAAGTCAAAACTGTAACTTGGCCACTCAGGAACATTCACTGTCTTCTTGGTAAGAAACTTCAGTGTAGATTTGACCTTGTGTTTTAGGTTATTGTCCTGCTGAAAGGTGAATTTATCTCCCAGTGTCTGGTGGAAAGCAGACTGAACCAGGTTTTCCCCTAGGATTTTGCCTATGCTTAGCTGCATTCCATCCCATCTTTTTTTGTCCTGAAAAACACCTCAGTCCTTAATGATTTACAAGTATACTGATAACATGATTCAGCCACTACTATGTTTGAAAATATGGAGAGTGATACTCCGTAATGTGTTGTACTGGATTTTGCATTTTGTATTCAGGACAAAAAGTTAATTGCGTTGCCATATTTTTTGCAGTATTACTTTAGTGCCTTGTTGCAAACAGGAGGCATGTTTTGAAATATGTTTTATTCTGTACAAGCTTCCTTATTCACACTCTATCAAATAGGTTAGTATAGTGGAGTAACTACAATGTTGTTGATCCATTCTCCATTTTCTCCTATCACAGCCATTAAAGTCTGTAACTGTTTTAAAGTCACCATTGGCCTCATTGTGAAATCCCTGCGCGGTTTCCTTCCTCTCCGGCAATTGAGTTAGGAAGGACGCCTGCATCTTTGTAGTGACTGGGTGTATTGATACACCATCCAAAGTGTAATTAATAACTTAACCATGCTCAATGGGATATTCAATTTATTTTATTTTTTTACCCATCGACCATTCTTTTTATTAGGTGCCCTGGTCTTTGTGGTTGAATCTGTGTTTGAAATTCACTGCCCGACTGAGGGACCTTACAGATAATTGTATGTGTGGGGTACAGAGATGAGGTAGTGATACACTATTGTTGCACACAGAGTGAGTCCATGCAGCTTATGTGACTTGTTAAAACTGCTTATGGTATAGGGGACGCTTGCGTCCCACTTTGGCAAAAGCCAGGGAAAATGCAGCGCTGCAATCTTTTTTTTAAATGATATAAAAATCAAACTTTCATTAAATCACACATATAAGATACTCAATTAAAGCTACACTCGTTGTGAATCCAAACGACATGTCAGATTTTTAAAAGGCTTTTCGGCGAAAGCATAAGAAGCTATTATCTGATGATAGCACAACAGTAAACAAAGAGGGTAGCATATTTCAACCCTGCAGGCGCTACACAAAACGCAGAAATAAAATATAAAACATGCCTTACCTTTGACGAGCTTCTTTTGTTGGCACTCGAGTATGTCCCATAAACATCACAATTGGTCCTTTTGTTCGATTAATTCCGTCCATATATATCCAAAATGTTCAGTTTATTTGGCGCGTTTGATCCAGAAAAAAACTGCTTCCAAAATGCCCAACGTCACTACAAAATATTTCAAAAGTTGCCTATGAACTTTGCCAAAATATTTCAAACTACTCTTGTCATGCAACTTTAGGTATTTTTAAACGTTAATAATCGATCAAATTGAAGATGGGTCTATCTGTGTTCAATACAGGAACACAACAAACCAAGCTACTTTTCAAGTCTTGCGCAACTCTCAACAGTGTTACGCAGATGGCCTAGATGGCCGTACTTCTTCAATGCACAAAGGAATAACCACAACCAAATTCTGGTGACATCCATTGGAAGCGGTAGGAACTGAAAACAAGTTCCTAAGAAATATCGTTTGACAATGAGAAAACACTGAACAGACAGAGACCTAAAAAAAAAATCTTAACGGTTAGTCCTCGGGGTTTTGCCTGCTACATAAGTTCTGTTATACTCACAGACATGATTCAAACCGTTTTAGAAACTTCTAACTTCTATGTTTTCTATCCAAATCTACTAATAATATGCATATCTTATATTCTTGGCATGAGTAGCAGGAAGTTGAAATTGGGCACGCTATTTATCCAAAAGTGAAAATGCTGCCCCCTATGCCTCAAGCAAATTTTGGTAACACTTTATTTCGCTCCTAGCGTCACAACACGCTATGCCACGGTTATAACCATGTCATAATATGTCATAACAGCTGACAAAACTTAACATATCCTGTCACAATATTGTAATAACACTGTCATGACACATATATTTAGATCTGTTGTGACATATATTGCATTATTTTATGGCTGGTTATGACACCTACATAAGAGTGTCAAAACCCACAAAACCTACCACACAAGGCAAACCTTTCCATTACACCATAGCCTACTTGTAAACAGTATGATAGTTCTATAACATTTTCTGAAATGTACCATATTACATCATCATTGTAATTGTGCATACATTGATGTTAGACATGCACCTATCCCAATGCTCTGTTTCTGATGACTGGGATGAATGCAGGAGCAGATTTCAGGAGCAGGAAAAGACACCCTCTTTGTGACTGATGCCTGACATAAGGGCATGTATATGATAGACCTATCTGGCTTATAGGATTATGATGGTCATAATGCTTCTTGACAGTGCTACAAAGTGTATTTTCTTAGTCCAAGTAAAGTGACACAAGATGGTCATAATCAGGGTTGGGTAGGTTACTTTCTAAATGTAATTGATTACAGTTACTAGTTACCTGTCCAAAATTGTAATCAGTAATGTAACTTTTGGATTACCCAAACTCAGTAACGTAATCTGATTACATTCAGTTACAGATTACTTTCCCCTAAAGAGCCATTAGAAGAAGACAAAAATGTATGTTACCAATTGAACGACATCTATTGCAGGATAAATCAATGTTTAAGTTTACATAGCTGGCCATATATGGATGTTCAATTCTACTTCATGGTTTGGTTATGTAGGCTTCTTCTAACTCATCTCCTTTTACTACATATAATAGTGAAATTATATATTTACATTCAAAAGAATAAGACTTGGAAATATGGAAGTATAGATTAGCAAAATTGTTTTACCTGAGCATAACCCCAAAACGAAGGATTTATTAGCCAGCCCTACTCTGTTGTTTATGTCATGGATGTCATGGAGGACTGATTGGGCTCATTGATTTGAAAAAGAAATGCTGCGCTCATGGAATGGCATGCTTTGAGCACTACTGAAACGTGTTATTTACATGTGAAAAATGAATGCCATGTGCTGCATTTGCTATAGGCCTATTGTTTACCTTTATGTTGGTGACACTTTGATATCTTGATAATATGCAGCTGTTTAAAGGGTAAATCCACAGATGAAACAATGGCAAAATGGCTGCCGCTGACTCTGTTCAGATTAATCGACCTTCCATGACATCAAAATGATTGTTTTAACCATGTTATGACTATACCATGTTTGTTTACATTTACAATGTTTACAAACATTGGAGAAAAACAAGCTTATATTTTGGGTTGTCATGGAATGCGACCGTTGAACTAAGCTCATGAGGCATTTATAAGTTGTATTTTTCAAGAATCAATGGATATACACCTCCGTTCAAAAGGGGTCACATAGAAATGTCCTTGTTTTTGAAAGAAAAGCCCATTTTTTGTCCATTAAAATAACATCAAATTGATCAGAAATACAGTGGAGACATTGTGAATGACTATTGTAGCTGGAAACAACTGATTTGCTTATGGAATATCTACATAGTGTAATGGCGTTCTTCGTTTGTGGAAAGAGAGTCGGACCGAAATGCAGCGTAGTGGTTACTCATGTCTTTAATAAAGAGATTGCGATACATGAAATAACGATACAAAATACAAAACAACAAACGGAACGTGAAACCTAATTACAGCCTATCTGGTGAAACTACACAGAGACAGGAACAATCACCCACGAAATACAAAGCGAAACCAGGCTACCTAAATACGGTTCCCAATCAGAGACAACGAGAATCACCTGACTCTGATTGAGAACAGCCTCAGGCAGCCAAGCCCATACAACACCCCTACTCAGCCGCAATCCCAATAATACAAAAACCCCAATACGAAATACAACAACAGAAACCCATGTCACATTGCGGCATAACCAAATATATAACGAAAACACAAAATACAATGACCAAGGCGTGACAGAACCCCCCCCCCCCTAAGGTGCGGACTCCCGGACGCACCTCAAAACCATAGGGAGGGTCCGGGTGGGCGTCTGTCCATGGTGGCGGTTCCGGCTCGGGACGTGGACCCCACTCCATTAATGTCCTAGTTCCTCCCCTTTACGTACTGGGATAATCCACCCTCGCCGCCGACCATGGCCTAATAGTCCTCACCCAGAACCCCACAGAACTGAGGAGCAGCTCGTGACTGAGGGGCATCTCGGGACTGAGAGACAGCTCGGGACTGAGGGGCAGCTCGGACCTGAGGCAGCTCGGGACTGAGGGGCAGCTCAGGACTGAGGGGCAGCTCGGGACTGAGGGGCAGCCCGGAACTGAGGGGCAGCCCGGAACTGAGGGGCAGCCCGGAACTGAGGGGCAGCTCGGGACTGAGGGGCAGCTCGGGACTGAGGGGCAGCTCGGGACTGAGGGGCAGCCCGGAACTGAGGGGCAGCCCGGAACTGAGGGGCAGCCCGGAACTGAGGGGAAGCCCAGTACTGAGAGGAAGCCCAGTACTGAGAGGAAGCCCAGTACTGAGAGGAAGCCCAGTACTGAGAGAAAGCTCAGGTAGGTAGTAGGCTCCGGTAGATCCTGGCTGGCTGGGGGATCTGGAAGATTCAGGTTGACTAGCAGATCTGGTAGAATCTGGTTGACTGGCAGATCTAGAAGATCATGGCTGACTGGCAGATCTAGCTGCTCTATGCAGACTGGCAGATCTGGAAGAGACTGGTTGACTGGCAGATCTAGAAGATCATGGCTGACTGGCGGATCTAGAAGATCATGGCTGACTGGCGGATCTAGCTGCTCTATGCAGGCTGACAGCTCCTTGCAGACTGACAGCTCATTGCAGACGGACAGCTCCTTGCAGACTGACAGCTCCTTGCAGACTGACAGATCCTTGCAGACTGACAGCTCTGGCTGGCAGCTCATGCAGACTGAGACAGACTGACAGCTCTGACTGCTCCATGCAGGCTGACAGCACCCTGCAGACTGACAGCTCTTTGCAGACTGGCACAGCTCTGGCTGCTTCATGCAGACTGACAGCTCCTGCAGACTGACAGCTCTGGCTGCGTCATGCAGACTGACAGCTGACTGCTCAAAGCAGGCAGGACTGACAGCTCAGGCTGCCGGCAGCGGCTGGACTCCGACAGCGCAGGAGGGAAGGAAGGCTCTGGCTGTGCTGAACAGGCGAGGCGCACAGAAGGCCTGCTCCATGCAGGCTGGCAGCAATAAA
The DNA here is from genome assembly GCF_023373465.1 of Oncorhynchus keta. Classification (NCBI taxonomy): domain Eukaryota; kingdom Metazoa; phylum Chordata; class Actinopteri; order Salmoniformes; family Salmonidae; genus Oncorhynchus; species Oncorhynchus keta. The sequence goes on along the minus strand of NC_068432.1, from coordinate 14,382,312 downwards.
TATTTGGAGGTTACTGCTTCGGTTTTGCTGCCTCCTCATACCAGCTCTGCGCCGCCTCTACGTGTCTTTTCTTTTTGACTCCATGGTCAGCCTACTAGCCCTTCTTAACAGCACTGTTCAGCAGCGCCCTCCCCAATCCCAGGCGGGCCCTCTCCTGCACTCCCAGGCGGGCTCTCTGGGTCGGCCGCCCACCTGTCGATTTCTTCCCACGTTGTATACTCCATGCCTCTGCTGTCCATAACGTCCTCCTTTTTCTGCTCCAGCTGTCGCTGCCTGTTAACACGCTGCTCGGTCCGTGTGTGGTGGGTGATTCTGTAACGGCGTTCTTCGTTTGTGGAAAGAGAGTCGGACCGAAATGCAGCGTAGTGGTTACTCATGTCTTTAATAAAGAGATTGCGATACATGAAATAACGATACAAAATACAAAACAACAAACGGAACATGAAACCTAATTACAGCCTATCTGGTGAAACTACACAGAGACAGGAACAATCACCCACGAAATACAAAGCGAAACTAGGCTACCTAAATACGGTTCCCAATCAGAGACAACGAGAATCCGCCTCAGGCAGCCAAGCCCATACAACACCCCTACTCAGCCGCAATCCCAATAATACAAAAACCCCAATACGAAATACAACAACATAAACCCATGTCACACCCTGGCCTAACCAAATATATAACGAAAACACAAAATACAATGACCAAGGCGTGACACATAGGGCGGCAGGGTAGCCTAGTGGTTAGAGCTTTGGACTAGTAACCTGAAGGTTGCAAGTTCAAAACCCCGAGCTGACAAGGTACAAAATTTGTCGTTCTGCCCCTGAACAGGCAGTTAACCCACTGTTCCTAGGCCGTCATTGAAAATAAGAATTTGTTCTTAACTGACTTGCCTAGTAAAATAAAGGTTAAAAAAAAATAGGCGCCCATTATTCCAATGGCACCATTATTCCAATGGCACCTTGTGTTAGCTCATCCAAATTTATAATTTTAAAAGGCGAATTGCAATTATGTTAGCAAAGCTGAAAACTGTTGTTCTAATTAACAAAGCAATTAAACCGGCCTTCTTTAGACTAGTTGAATATCTGGAGCATCAGCATTTGTGGGTTCGATTATAGGCTCAAAATGACCAGAAACAAAGAACTTTCTTCGGAAACTCGTCAAGTCTATTGTTTTGAGAAATGAAGGCTATTCCATGCGAAAAATTGCCAAGAAATTGAAAATCTCATACAACGCTGTGTACTACTCCCTTCACAGAACAGCGCAAGCTGTCTCTAACCAGAATAGAAAGAGGAGTGGGAGGCCCCGGTGCACAACTAAGCAAGAGGGACAAGTACATTAGAGTGTCTAGTTTGAGAAACAGACGCCTTACAAGTCCTCAAATGTCAGCTTAATTAAATAGTACCCGTAAAACACCAGTCTCGACATCAACAGTGAAGAGGCGACTTCGGGATGCTGGCCTTCTAGGCAGAGTTCCTCTGTCCAGTGTCTGTGTTCTTTTGACAATCTTAATCTTTTATTTTTATTGGCCAGTCTGAGATATGGATTTTTCTTTGCAACTCTGCCAAGAAAGCCATCATCCGGGAGTCGCCTCTTCACTGTTGACATTGAGACTGGTGTACACGGCATTGTACGGGATCTTCAGTTTCTTGGCAATTTTTCGCATGGAATAGCCTTCATTTCTCAGAACAAGAATAGACTGATGAGTTTCAGAAGAAAGTGATTTCTTTCTGGCCATTTTGAGCCTCTAATCAAACCAGTGAATTCTGATGCTCCAGATACTCAACTAGTCTAAAGAAGATCAGTTTTATTGCTTTGTTAATCAGCACAACAGTTTTCAGCTGTGCTAACATAATTGCAAAATGGTTTTCCAATGTTCAATTAGCCTTTTAAAATTATAAACTTGGATTAGCTAACACAATATGCCATTGGAACACAGGAGTGATGGTTGCTGATAATGAGCCTCTATATGCCTATGTAGATATTCCATTAAAAATCAGCCATTTCCAGCTACAATACTCATTTACAACATTAACAATGTGCTTTTCTTTCAAAAACAAGGACATTTCCAAGTGGTCCCAAACTTTGAACAGTATATACAGTGCCTTGCGAAAGTATTCGGCCCCTTTGAACTTTGCGACCTTTTGCCACATTTCAGGCTTCAAACATAAAGATATAAAACTGTATTTTTTGTGAGGAATCAACAACAAGGGGACACAATCATGAAGTGGAAAGACATTTATTGTATATTTCAAACTTTTTTAACAAATCAAAAACTGAAAAATTGGGCGTGCAAAATTATTCAGCCCCTTTACTTTCAGTGCAGCAAACTCTCTCCAGAAGTTCAGTGAGGATCTCTGAATGATCCAATGTTGACCTAAATGACTAATGATGATAAATACAATCCACCTGTGTGTAATCAAGTCTCCGTAAAAATGTACCTGCACTGTGATAGTCTCAGAGGTCCGTTAAAAGCGCAGAGAGCATCATGAAGAACAAGGAACACACCAGGCAGGTCCGAGATACTGTTGTGAAGAAATTTAATGCCGGATTTGGATACAAAAAGATTTCCCAAGCTTTAAACATCCCAAGGAGCACTGTGCAAGCGATACTATTGAAATGGAAGGAGTATCAGACCACTGCAAATCTACCAAGACCTGGCCGTCCCTCTAAACTTTCAGCTCATACAAGGAGAAGACTGATCAGAGATGCAGCCAAGAGGCCCATGATCACTCTGGATGAACTGCAGAGATCTACAGCTGAGGTGGGATATATATTGCATATTGCACAAATCTGGCCTTTATGGAAGAGTGGCAAGTAGAAAGCCATTTCTTAAAGATATCCATAAAAAGTGTTGTTTAAAGTTTGCCACAAGCCACCTGGGAGACACACCAAATATGTGGAAGAAGGTGCTCTGGTCAGATGAAACCAAAATTGAACTTTTTGGCAACAATGCAAAACGTTATGTTTGGTGTAAAAGCAACACAGCTCATCACCCTGAACACACCATCCCCACTGTCAAACATGGTGGTGGCAGCATCATGGTTTGGGCCTGCTTTTCCTCAGCGTGGACAGGGAAGATGGTTAAAATTGATGGGAAGATGGATGGAGCCAAATACAGGACCATTCTGGAAGAAAACCTGATGGAGTCTGCAAAAGACCTGAGACTGGGACGGAGATTTGTCTTCCAACAAGACAATGATCCAAAACATAAAGCAAAATCTACAATGGAATGGTTCAAAAATAAACATATCCAGGTGTTAGAATGGCCAAGTCAAAGTCCAGACCTGAATCCAATCGAGAATCTGTGGAAAGAACTGAAAACTGCTGTTCACAAATGCTCTCCATCCAACCTCACTGAGCTCGAGCTGTTTTGCAAGGAGGAATGGGGAAAAAAATCAGTCTCTCGATGTGCAAAACTGATAGAGACATACCCAAAGCGACTTACAGCTGTAATCGCAGAAAAAGGTGGCGCTACAAAGTATTAACTTAAGGGGGCTGAATAATTTTGCACGCCCAATTTTTCCGTTTTTGATTTGTTAAAAAAGTTTGAAATATCCAATAAATGTCGTTCCACTTCATGATTGTGTCCCATTTGTTGTTGATTCTTCACAAAAAAAAATAGTTTTATATCTTTATGTTTGAAGCCTGAAATGTAGCAAAAGGTCGCAAAGTTCAAGGGGGCCGAATACTTTCGCAAGGCACTGTATAATTTAGTCAAAAAATGGATGTAGCAACTACAGATTTCCCCTTTCATTCTATCAAAACTGTGTGAGTTTGAGCATGTGTCCATTAGGCCTATTTTTTTATCAACATGAATTAGATTAAGCAACAAAAGCCACACTTTTATTCCATAGGCTGAGATTCGCTCTATGCAGCTGTTGAAAGAGTGCATTTTTCACTAGCTGTCCACTGGTTTCAAAAACAATGATTGTTAGGCAGTTTAAACTTCTTGTATTATTGAGTTCAAATGCAAATTTAGATTTGTGAACAGCCATCCACAACAATCACAAGCCGTAAGGCACAAATAGCTAAATGAGAGAGCAGCAGTGTGATTCACATCAATGCGCTGTGTAGATATCAATAATAAGTGATATATCCGTATCGCCATAGACTTAACCATTGCTGTTATCCTTACCTCCAAGTGTTTATTCAAGTTGGATAATCTTTGGATGCCGACAGCAGTCGCACCATTGGTAGGCATAGCTTGGACTGTAGCCTACAAAAGCCTATTGGTCTCTGACTTATGGTCAGACTCGCTCACATTGAACAAATTTAAACGTGCACATTTTTTAAATGCTGATTTGAATCACATTGAGAAAACAGAAAAGTGTCAAAGATTTTTTTTATGCAAACACCCTTTTGGGATTCAAAAGTAATCCTCAAAGTAATCAACTCGTTTTTCAAAAGTATCTAATCTGATTACAATATTTTTGCGGGTAAAGTAACAGATTACAGTTAGAGTTTACATGTAATCTGTTACTTCCCAACCCTGGTCATAATGCTTCATGACAGTGTCATAAAGTGTATTTTCTAAGTCCAAGTAAAGTGACACAGGATGGTCATAATGCTTTATGGTGACAGTGTCATACAATTGATAGAAAATAGGATGACAAAAAAACAACAGCAACACCCAGGTGGCGGCACGCATCTCTGTGTGCCTGGCAGACATCTCAGCTTGGATGTCAGCTCACCACATTAAGCTCAACCTCGACAAAACGGAGCTGCTCTTCCTCCTGGGGAAGGCTTGCTCCAAGTCTCCATCACAGTTGATAACTCCACAGTGTCCACCTCAGAGTGCAAAGAACCTTGGTGTGACCCTGGACAACACCCTGTCATTCTCTGCAAACATCAAAGCAGTGTCTCGCTTCTGCGGGTTCATGCTCTACAACATCCATAGAGTACGACCTTTCCTCAGACAGGAAGAGGCGCCGGTCCTAATCCAGGCACTTGTCATCTCCCATCTATAATACTGCAACTCTCTGTTAGCTGGGCTCCCCGCTTGTGCCATCAAACCCCTGCAACTTATCCAGAATGCCTCAGTCCGCCTGGAGTTCAACCTGCCTAAGTTCTCTCATGTCACCTGCTCCTCCACTGGCATCCATCATCTTCAAGACCCTGGTTCTTACCTACAGAGCAGCAAAGGGAACTGCTCCACCTTACCTTAAGGCTATGCTCAAACCCGACATCCCAACCTGAGCACGTTTTGCCACCTCTGGTCTATTTGCCCTCCCACCCCTACGGGAGGGCAACTCAAGTTCTGCCCAGTCAAAGCTCTTCTGTGTCCTGGCACCCCAATGGTGGAACAACCTTCCCCTTAAAGTCAGGACAGCTGAGTCCCTGCCCATCTTCCAAAACTTCTGGAACCCTACCTCTTAAATAACGCTCACAGCACCCCCGTTAGATACACATTTCATTCAAAAGTAACCTTCTTAAATACATATCATTAGCGTGGTTCATATGTACTCATGTAAATACACTTAATACAAGCCATCTTTTGTCAAAAAATAAAACCATTTAAGAGCCAAAATGTTTTAACGAAAACACATTTAACCCAAGATGTCATCTTGTCTCATTGACTTACATAGAAAGTTAGCTAGCTCATATGAAGTGGAAAATCTCACTCCATTTTCACTGTCAAAACACTTAAATTATCCATCAAAATGACAAGAAAACTCATGATTTTGTAATAAACATGTTATCGCTATAAATGTTTATAAATGTTATAAACCAGAAGACAAGATGAATGAGACATGGACAATTAAACATTTTCCACTGGGCATCTCATCCTGTTTCTCTTCTTCCAATGAATGAGGTGCGTGCCTGCTGCTAACAGTTCGAATGTCTCCCCCTAGTGGTAGCACTAATTATACATGTATATTAAAGCAACACCATGGAGGACTCCAATAAAATTGTTGTGAACAAACTAACTATGATTCCAAAATATGGACCTTTAAAGAATCTATCACAGAAAATGTGTTGTTGCTGTAAGGCTAATAATATAAGCCAGATAGGCCTATCACTTACATGACCATATGTCAGTCATAAGTCCCAAAGAGCGTGTTTTGTCCTGCTCCTGCATTCACCCCAGTCATCAGCGACAGAGCATTGGGCTAGGCAAATGTTGGACATCAATGTGTGTACAATTACAATGGTAAAAAATTGCCAATTTTAGGAAATGTTACATAACATATTATTTACAAGTAGATTGGAATGGTTTGCCTTTTGTGGTAGGTTTTCTCATAACCAGCCATAAAATATTGCAATATTTGTCACAAAAAGTCTGTGTCATGACAGTGTTATGACAGGTTATATCACCTGTTATGACATATTATGACATGGTTGTGACCATGTCATGGTGTGTTATGATGCTAGGTGTCATATAAAGTGTTCCCGAAATGTTTACTCCTGAATTTATTTAGGCTTGCCATAACAAATGGGTTGAATACTTACTGACTCAAGCCATTTCAGCTTAACATCTTTTATTAATTTGTAGAATTATTATTTTTAACACAGTTCCACTTTAACATTATGGGGTATTGTGTGTAGGCAAGTGAACAAATAAAACTCAATGTTATATATTTTAAATTCAGGCTGTAACTTGACAAAATGTGGAAAAGGTCAAGGGGTTTGAATACTTTCTGAAGGCACTGTAAGTAAATTTGTCAAAATAGTTTTGGTTCCATTAAGTGGGAGGACTATGTATAAAAAGTGCTGTAATTTTCTAAACGGTTCACATTTTATGGATGAACATACCCTCAAATTAAAGGTGACAGTATGTATCATTTCAAATCAAGTATAGAAGTACAAAACAATAAAAAGAAATGTGTCACTGCCCATGCTATAACTTGCTAACTTTAAGTGTTACTACTTTATCAAAAACTTATTTAAAAAATTTATCTCTAATCAAGTGAATGATTTATCTTTAGGCTCCCCCATGATATATATATATATATAAATGTTTACAGATTTAACTTCATTAGATTAAATATAACATTTTCTAAATAACAAATATAAGATCAATGTACCTCATCCTCGTTTTGTTGGAGTGACTTCCCAAGTTGAAATGAGACAGATGAAATGTTTAGTTGAGCAAAAGTAGAGGCAGCTGGGAGGGATATGAGGTGACATAAAGTGGTTTCTGTGAGAATTACATGCAGGTGAGTTTAACACAGGGCCTCCCCCAATGCAAACTGTTCACTAAATGATTGTGCATAATAATTTCCATGTTAAAACCTAACGCATGAAACTCTTTTGAGAATCAAAGAATGCAAAAACATGGATGCCTGTGGATGCCATCATTAAATGATGTAATGTTACATTAAGTAGTTTGATCTCCTCTCTCTCTCTCCAGGCTTTTTCGTGTTGCTAGCAATGGCAGTATACACTGGTGTGACGATTAATTACTATGGTAAACGCTATGGCAACTGGAGGTTCTCCTGGTCCTACATCATCGGCTGGGTGTCAGTGGTGCTAACCTTCTTTTCAGGTAAAACCAAGACATCACTGGTCACACTCCCCACATAACATTCAGTTGTGAACAAATGTTTTATGTAATAAAATGTATTATAGTCAATGGTCAATCCAGGGCCCATATTCACAAAGTGTCTCAGAGCAAATGACTGCTGATCTAGGATCAGGTTTGCCTTTTAATCATAATGAATAAAAGGGGGCGATCATAAATCAGCATTCCTACTCTGAGACGCTTTGTGAATACGGACCCAAGAGTATTATAAAGGAATAATATATTTTTGTTAGATTTATTTAACCTTTATTCAGCCAGGTAATTAATTGAGAACAAATGTGTGCTACATCGATTCCAGACTGAATATGTACAGCTCCTATTTACTTCAACATGCTTCAATCTCCTTACAGACTATCTGCTTTTTTGGAATATAGAATCTTTAATGGCAGCTGAATTGTGTTTTATATCATTTTGGTCTAGGTCCTTCAATGTATGTGTGTGTGCGCGCGCAAAAGTACAACATGATGTCTTTGTCTTTTTTTTATAAAGGTATATTCTATATGTGTGCCTATCGGATGCACGAATGCCCCAGAAACTCAAACTCTCACTAGAAGACTTCAGAAATGATCATCAATTTCTTATGATTTTGAGAGCCACTAACTTGTGGCTGTTCTCCGTATTTGAGAGTCAAGATGGATCAACCCACTATTTACTTTTGGAACATGGATTATAGAATTGAAATGATATGAATAAAGGACGTTGGGGGTAAACGTGTCACCTTTTCAATGATTAAATGCTTGTTCTTTTATATTTGTATGGCCCATTTTTACACGTCAGACATATTGCCCATTTTGACTCTACAGATCTGATATGATATATACAGACAAACTATCCCAGATCTGGTCAAGTTAAGTGATCCAAGTACCTAAAAGAAATTGTGACAGATGCACTGTCTCCAGGTATGACAATCCATATTGTGGAATAGCTATAACAACCTAGTTAGCGCTTTAGCAGAGTTTGGGAGGCATCAAGAAATGATATAACATTACTGTCCAGGCTCAGCCTACAGCAGAAAAACATAGTATTTTTAATGTGTACATCTTCAAATTATTTTAGTATAGTATGTAGGGGATGCACAACAAGTTACTATGTTGAACTATGTAAAAAAAAAAACATGTATGTGTTTGGATCATACACCAATGTTGTGTTCCTGTGGCAGGCATTCTTGTACAACATTATGAATTATATTTTGTCCAGGCTAACAAGATTGGTTAAGTGGAAGACCCAGATGTCATATAGGCTTACAAGGAAGCCAAATATATTGCATGCAAGATGATGCACTGGTGCCAGGTATACATATTCGCAAAACCCATACTGTAGGCTGCGATTACACAGGCAGGCAAATTCTGATTATTTTTAAGGCAAAATATCAGAATTGGGCTGCCTGTGAAAACACAGCCATATTGTGTGTGAAATTTGTGTGAAGATGTCACTTCGATTGGTTAAACATTGACCGGAGTTAATTGATGGATGTCAGAAATGTTTAGGCCAGCGTTTCTCAAACTCAAACCTGGGGACCCCAAGGAGTGCACATTTAGTTTTTCGCCCTAGCACTACACAGCTGATTCAAATATTCAAGCTTGAGGATGAGTTGAATATTTAAATCAGCTGTGTAGTGCTACGGCAAAAAAAAATATGATGTGCAACCTTTGGGGTCCCCAGACCGAGTTTGGGAAATGCTGGTTTTGGCCTATAGGACCATGTTTTGAGATAAATGTGTTGGAAAAATTGACACATATTAAATTAATAAGACATAACAATGTCCTCTGGTGTTTCACAATCAATCATCTTATTGATGCCAAAAAGTCACTGAAACGTAATGATCTAATATAACCTATCCATGCGCCCGAGCCACTGGTGCGTGATGTTAACCCTGACATGAAACAAAGATGAATTGCAACAACAACAAAAACTACTTATTTCCACTCGATTGAATTTGATTTCTCTTGTTACCAGATCAATAAATATTGTAACTGCTAAGAATGACCCGTCGTCTTTGAAGCTAACCGACGTATTACCAAAATGCAATGCTGCAAGCCTCTTATCGAACGAAAATAATACGCCACTTACTTTAGAGTGACGCAATGGCTCCCAGGCACCACATTTTACTTGATGAAGTTGGCTGTTAAAGCAGCTTAACCCCACCTTAAGAACGGAACGGATCCTATTGACTATCCGTGCAAAGACGATGTAATTGTCATTTGTTCAATTACTTTCTAATTTTCATCTAAAAGCAACTAGTTACCCTGATGTCCCTTTAAGGATAGAGGAGATGCACGTGCATCCGAGGCCTTCGCGTATTAGTCCACAATTTATCTGGAAAGACTTTGACATTTAAAATAATAGGCCTAAAATGCTTTACACGTTTTTTCAGACAGATAATTTGTCCTATAGGCCAATTATCTTCAACAGATGTTTATCCAAATAGCCTTCTACAGATAGGCCATATGTAAAAAAAAAAATAATAATTAAATAGGCATCGAGAGCATTACCAAAGTGAGCTAAGCTCTTCAAGTCATGTTATATTTACATCACTTAATGTCTCTGTTCACTCTTCCATTTCACTCGTTCAACTGTCTAATTGTGTGGTAGCCATAAAAGTGTACTCTATGATGTATGGACTCAGGGAAAGAAACACAAACTAAACAGTGTCTAAATCTGTCACATTTCCACAATCTTTAAACTGACATTTTGAGTCATTTGCAAGGTCTACACGCATTTTCCTTATATAAGCTCATGCATATGGAGGACGTGTTTTAGATTTGGCGCAGTAATGCACTTTCGCGAGTAATTGAATTCAGTAATTCATTTGTTATGCCTACCTGATCAAATGGAAATTCTGTCCTCGCGCCCAAGGATTACTACTTCCGCTCTAACATCTCCCCTAATTGCCTAATAGCATTGCAGCGAGAATACTGCCTGCATTAAGACACTTTCACATTAGCTAGCGTGATTGGAAATGTGATGACAACACGATATCAACAAATTAAGGCTTCCGTCGCTTAAATGGCGCAGGAGCACCACTTGTACTCTCCCAGATTTTAATACCAACAATTACAGCCAATTTATGGCGGAATTAGCAAATACACCTGTCATCCCCCGCATCAGTGATCCGGGGGATGACTATGAAAAGATAGTAGGAGACAGACACCCTACTAGGTATTAGGGAAACAACAGGTAGGAACTGTTGCACAAAAATAAAATGCTATTCAGATCAGTAAATGTTAGTTTTCTGTCGTATATTTGGGGATGCCAACTGCAATCCCACCTATTGAGGTCATTTAAACATGATAAGATATGCTACATGTAGAAAGTGAAACTTTATACAAATCACCTCCAGTTGTTAATCATTCGTGTTGCCTAATGGTGTAGCATATGCCTTGTTAAAAATGTTGATGTTGTTTTTTTTTTTTAAACACTGGTAATATGACAATATAAATAATAGTCTAACGGCCTAAAACAGTAGGATATATGTCTATAGTTTATATTCACTGGAAAGGGGACGAATGAAAGCAAGTTTGACTGAGGTGCAGGAGGGAAAGACTGCAGGGCTCCGGTGGGAAGGCTGTTTCAGCACCATGGCGAGCGACCCTCCCTCTCCATCGTCACAATCATTAATCCATACACAACTAATTCCATTCTCCGCCCCACCGGCGTGCTATTGGCTGATTACATATCAGTTTTATAATTTGCCACAGTCGCTCCACTTGGATAAATAGTAATCTACCTCCCTCTGAATAAATAGTAGGCTAATCTACCTGGCACCACTCACTGGCTGCCACACAGACGACCATTCTAGCGTTTGAGACTGAGGAGACGGAGGCAAGAAGTTTAGTGCTTCTCTTCCTTGGTTTGTTAGGGTGCACAGAAAATCAACACCACACGGACTCAATTGTGAAGGTGTTTTCAGAGATATAAGATGAATCTAAACTACACGTCCCCGGTGCCTCAGATGCCAGCCCAGAGGTCAACGTCGTTCTTCATCGAAGATATTTTATTACACAAACCAAAGCCCCTGAGAGAGGTATTCCACTTGCCGTTCTCAAGCTCTCTGGCTTCCCGGATGCCTCTCCTAGAATATGGATACCCACTGATGCCCACTCCGATACTAGCGCCTCACCCGCACCATCATCTACACAAGCCGGACCATCACCAGTATTTCTTCACGTCTGGTAAGTAGGAAGGCACTGGATTGTTTCATGCATTCAATGAAGCGAAGGCAGTTACAGAGTGCAAGAACAGCTAAGACAACGTCGACATTTCATTAGGCCTACAATGATTTAATTCCAAAAGGATGTTATTTCATAATGTTGGTGCATGTATAATTTCCATTTTAGTAGTCTACCAATCCTAACAGCCTGACAAAACGATGGAGTGGTCTTGGGCGTTTTGCAACAGGTACATTGGCCAATTCATGCGTAAAAGTTAGTGCAAAACGTTTTCGAATAAATCCAACTCAATCAGAAAAAAAATCATACTCCATTATATAATGTTGTGCTAAATATAACGAGGCCTAAAGTAATATTCTACAGTGTGAAGAAATTGCATGGAGTACATTGAATTTAACTTAACAATTAAACTGTTAATATAATTGCAAAAGTTGTGTTGCAATTTCAATGTTGAATGCCTTATATATTTCACAGGGATGCAAATGCCGGGGTTATTTCAGCATCATCCGGAGTTACCGGGCAAGCATTGCAGACGAAGGAAGGCGAGAACGGTCTTCTCGGATTCGCAACTATCTGGTCTGGAAAAGAGATTTGAGATACAACGGTACCTATCCACACCAGAACGAGTGGAGTTGGCAACAGCGTTAAGTCTCTCGGAAACCCAGGTAAAAACCTAAACTACATCACACTAATCATACCTTTCGGGATGGTCGCATTGTGCTGCAAAGCAAGTTTATGAAATATTCCACCTTTGTCACACAGGTGAAAACATGGTTTCAAAACAGAAGGATGAAGCATAAAAAGCAACTGAGGAAAACACAAGACGACCAGAAAAATCCGAATGACATAGATAGATCCATGGAAAACTCAAGTGAGAGTGAACTCAACGAAAAAAACACAGATGATGTTAACAGTGGAATCGACCCAGACTCATACATGTTAGAGGAAAATGAGGACGATGTTGATATCGAGGATGATATTTGCTCGCCAGAACGTTCACTATAGTGCAAGTGGCAAGTTGTTTTAAAAACAAATAGCCATAACCCAGTGTAAATGTCAATATTGAATCGTGTATTTTAGGCTACATATGAAATATATTGCTTTTTTAAACAAATCAATGACAATAATGCAAAGTATTATTTATTCGTATATGCGTAATATGTCACTCACTACACATTCCCTTTAGGCTGTCTATATTTATATTTTCCGTGGCTGTGTAAAATGCATCATGTCAAACAATTGTACATAGGCCTACAAAATATAATCTGAAGCCATGTTCATTATTAGGATATTATTATCATTATTATTAATATCATTTTCGAATCAAACCAAAAACAGTCATTTTCTTCTTAAGATAGTTTTTTTGGTGAATGTTTGAAGCCACCAGTTATGCAGACGACTTACGTTTACCCATGCAGGACCAGTTGATTATTTTGGGAGACAATCTGTGAGAAAATACATTTGTATGTTCCTACTTTGATAAACAAAAACAACTTAGCTCTTAATTTCAGCATGTCACATTTTTACCCTTTTTTTTGCACTTTCGTTCTGGTAATCGAAGTATGTTGCAGCATATGCCCTTTGGAGTGTTATTGCTTTACTATTAAAACGTGCATGATAAACATAACTAATTGTTTAGCCTGTACCATTTATCATGTACATTTGCCGGTTTATTATTGGGGATTGCAGTTGCATTTTCCTATAAACTTGGATGAACTGACCAATGTTTCAATTTAATGCCATTAATACTTTAGTATTAGTTAGCTATTAGTCAATAAGTCAATCTTTACAGGACACTAGAGATTGAACAATTTGAATAGAATATTTGTATTTCATTGAAATAGTTTCTTGGAATACCTATCCATAACTCATTATATTTCGGAAGTATGTCTAACCCTACTTTTGAAAAACAATTATAGCCAATGATTATTTCCCGACAGTCCGATTCTACGACCTCTTTGTACTTTAATAATATTTCGAATAATGATCATTAATTAATAATACCTACGAATTATGGTTATACGAATATTTTTAAGTAGCCTATTATTTTGCATAGGCCTTTCGACATTCACATAGCCAACCTTAGGCTTACAGAAAATTCCCCGGCCGTATCTTGAGAGGTCAGTTGTAATAGCGTTTTACTAAAATAACCCACCTGCTTGAAGAAGCAGGGCCTCGTTTCCCAGTTTCGGTGTAATTTAAGAATTGCGATGATCGTAGGCTACCCAATGCATCGTTATTTACGAGCCAAACAGTTTTTCCCAAACATGCACGTAGAGAAGCCGTTCGCTAAGTGCGTCATTAGACCATGTGTCGATATTGATAGGCTCGAAAGAAAAGTAGCGCTGCTCTCAGATCAGCTTTCTCCATTCAAATCTACCTTAACATTAGAATTATTCAAAATTACCAACGAAGGATCAGCTCCTAGATAAATATTACCACCTGTTGCTGCAAATATTGAGGCGGCTAATTATGCTTACCCAATACTAATGCACTAACTAACAGATTGGCATATCACTGTGCACATCTTGTCACACATCATGAACCGTATTGAAGCTACAATTACAGACTCAACAGACTCAACTCAATATGATTGAAATAGGCACATGTAGCCTATTTATCGTTTAACGAAGTCATGTCGGTTTTTATTTGAAGCATCGTTTAATATTTTACTTTTTTGTAAAACTGAGCTTTGTAGTCAACTTCGTTCTGAGGTTATTGCGGTCAGACAGATATAATAATCTTGATTCGATGTTTAGCGGAGATCTTCTGTGGATAAAGTGATGCAGAAGGGCAAATCAGCATCTAACGATGCACTTTGGCTGCTCTACGAATAGTCTGGATCACTCATAGATGTGTGAAGGTTTTTAATTAAGAATCACGTTACTAACAAAGGCTGTGTTAAACAGCTCGGCTACTAAAGATACATCGTAAGATCTTAACGCTACGAAGGCTCTGGGAAACGAGGCCATGGACCAGAACCACTACTACAGGAATCACTTAGCAGTGGAGGAGATGTTAATCGGAGGCTATCTGTTAAATTTGTTCATGCTGTGGTAGCCTTGGTAGCAGGGACCCCGCTGTGGAATAAAATAAATATTTCATCATACAATAACAAATAGTTGTTGCATGTAAACGTAGAGCGGTAGCTATTCATAAACATTGTCATGATTTTTATTGAACTTGAGTTAGGCTATTATTGGTTACTGCTAGACCTACTGTATCACCACATGTCTTGAAAGGAGCAGTAAGAGAAGACGCGCACAAAAGGCTGACGAGGCACACCCGCACCAGTGAGGGGGTTCGAATAATCTGTCCCGGGCGCCCGGGTAGGCGTGTTTTGCACCGGATGAAAGTTGATTGCTTTCGTTTCGGAACGGGCTGCATCTCTGGCGTGAACAAAGTGCCCCCTTCAAAGCCCACGGCGTAATCGGATCAAAACAAAAGTGACGTAAATTAAGCACAATGATTCATGAATAGGATTCTGTGTTTTCACATGCGAAAGTAATTGATTTTGATAAAAACGCGTTTATCTGTCTTCCCAACGAAAACTAATCAGAAAGTGAAAACAATCGTGTTATGGGAAAGAGACGATATGGGACGATACACAATACTGCCTTGTTGACAACATGATCAAGCTGTGCAGATTACTTTTCGATTTGGGAAAGGTGCTCCTCGCTCACAGGTTTTGCCCGTTCACGTCAAGGGCCATAGACCGATGCCCAGCGGCTCGGCATAATATAATTCGCCCACTGACTCAAGCAGCCGGCTCAAGAAAACATGGGTCTGTCACAAAAACATTGCGCTCAATGTAAGCTAATTTGGGACATTTGGAAAATTGGAATGCTAAGCTAAATGGAGACATTTGGACAGATATTTAACTCAAATAATGTGTGCACAATGTTGGTGAAATTACAAGTAAACCAACCATTGGTCTTTGCCTCTCCATGGTAGAATATGAATTGAGGCCACCCGCTCCAAACAAACAACATTTGACACCCAAGTCAGCTGATTTGTTCAGAGAATTTTATTAACATTTAAGGAATGTCGTAAAACATAATTATTTTCTGGAAGTAAGGAAAGATTTCAGGCTAAAAGCAAGTAATTCAGCAGCCTACAGTCCTGGAATTTTGTCAGCTCTTGCACACCACTGCCACACTTGAAAACAATATGCATTGATTAATGAAATCTTAGTGTGGCCCATTAGGTCGATTTGATATTTTTGTATTATTAAAACTCTATATATAATTCATGGCTTGTGTTTTAAATGCTCAAGAGTGCAGTAAATGTGTACATTTTTCTGTTTGCAAAATATATTGTTCACAACAAGCTGTTATGTTACTAACTACTCTGCCCCTCAGTGACTCTGCCGGCAACAGCAGCTCCACGAGCACATAGGCTGTGCGAACATTGCTTGGATTGTTTTGCCGGATTTCATTGCATAAAATGTAACAGTCAAAGTAAATGGACTGTCCTTGGTCATTCACATGTGCGCTCATTCAGAACTTATGGGTCTGATCTAGTCTCCCTCCCAATGAGTCTCTAGAGCCAGATAGCTTACTTCTTTCTGCACGTGAGGCTAGATCTGCGCTATCAGGTACCGATGGCGCAAAAGCAAAAAGCAAGTTGTAATTAACTTGTAAATAAACGATTATAACAGTCATTTAAGCCTGTCATAACAGTCATCTACATCCAACAAGAGTCAAAGGACAGAGGGATACACAAGCTTGAACCTTCTCATCGCGGATCTGGTAGGACAAAAAATCATGAATGTGGCTGGTAAATTTGATGGTTTCCCCCGTGGTGTTCATTAGGTTACATTGTTCTGTAGGTGGCAGGGTGACATTTTGTATGGACTAAAACAGCATAAAACAGTGTGTATCACAAAGCATGATCAAATCAATTAGCCAGCTACAATCATTTTGAGAAATATTGAGAAATAGTTAGGTCGATTTTTTGGGGTCAAATTAACCAGTCATCTAACTGATAAACAGCTAGAAAGCTACAGCTAGCTGATGCTAGCTCCCATGCCAATTTCAAGTCTATCTAAACTAATATCTGTCTAACTCGTAAATATTAAGCTATTTCAGAATGAAAGTTAACTGGCTAGCACATCATGCTTTGTGACTTTATATTAGCTACCTATCCCCAGTTAGATGCATGCTTTGTAACGTTCTCCCTGGTGCACTCTTTCCTTTGTGAGCTGGCTGCTCATTCTAAATGTTATAATCAATCTGTCCCAAATAATAATAATATAATAATATATGCCATTTAGCAGATGCTTTTATCCAAAGCGACTTACAGTCATGTGTGCATACATTCTACGTATGGGTGGTCCCGGGGATCGAACCCACTACCCTGGCGTTACAAGCGCCATGCTCTACCAACTGAGCTACAGAAGGACCAAACAATGGCAGCATGTGTAGGAGGGGGTCATTCTGTTTTTGACATGCACAAGTTAATTCATTGCATTTATGCTGTTGTTCAAATGCATCTAATTCTGTCATGCATACCTTTCTGACCCCCACCTTGATCATTTTAATGTAAAACAATCGCAGTAAGGTACTTAACTGTTACCCAGAAGATACTCACCTTAGATAATACTCACCAATAGCATGCAAACACTACCCTTTGGGCCTACAGGTGAGTAAACATAGAAATATAATGATTTACATTTGAGTAACTACGCCAATTTCTTCTGCTATGGCAATGAGTGCTACATTTTTCTTTAGGTATCACCTCTAGTAGAAACATACTTTCTTATCCATTTTCTTTTCAGACAATTTGCCTTTTAACCCAAACCCCAGAGAAGCACAAACACCTACACCAAGGAGTTGCATGCCAGGGTCTGCCCCTGGAGCAGATTATGGGTTAGGTGCTTTGCTCAAGTGTGCAAAGGCTTTCCGCATGCCACTTGTCACAAGATTTTCCTATCAGACTTGGGATTTGAACTGGCGACCCTCCGGTTGCTGCACCGCCTCTCTAACCTCTAGATGACCTGGCACACCCAAAGTAGTAGTGTAACAAGAGTGAGTGGGTGGATTCCAATCCATAGAGGTCATCCCTGAGACCACATTGGTTTGATCAGAACGTAATGGAACTTCAATGGTCATCGTTCATAGCTCAATTAGTGAACTGTGATCATCTATAGCAGGCATGGGCAACTTTGATGGCCACAAAAATCTGAACTCATCGTGAGGGGCCGCAGTGTCTAGCGGGTCTGTGTACCCACATCTATACCCACACTTGCAGTCAGAGCCGGCCTTAGCCTTCTGGGCCTTAGCCTTGAAAAGCATGCACATGTGTACACACCATACCCACACACACACGTACGCACTCACACGCACACAGGCCAAAATCATCAATACCAGCTATTATTTAATTTATTCAGTCATTTAAATGTGCACCAGGAGGCAGCTCCCCATCAATTTAGAAGGTTTACATTAACAGGCTCATCCAAACAGGATACACAGCACTCTCCCGCCCTTTGAAAAGCAAATCATGTCGTTTTCAAAACGTGATGCAGATTTACTGAGAAAATAAAAAGCGTTGAAGAGAATAGGCTGTGCGGAAGGTGATCAATTAAAAGATTAAGCGTTTTGCAACACATGGATGCATCTGCATTTGGGCCTAATAGTGGGGCCATCAGCTCATTTTCAGGGGCCTGCCGCCTACTTAGGCGCTGTCCTCACATCAAAGCGTGCGCGTCTGCCCCGGCTATTCCAATCGGCAGAAAGGGATGCTAATTTAGCCCCCTTCATGTGTGGTGGTGAGAGACTCCTTCAATTAACTGGATTTCTATGGCAAAAGAGGGGTGGGGGGAAAGATGCAAAGAGAGTTGGTCTGGATAGGCAGTGTTTCTCATTAATTCAAAAGGTCCGGTATTTATTATTACCCCCACGCATCTGAGGCTTAAACACTAAAAACACAGTGCATCAAAGACGCCATGATGGGTTAAATAGAGACTATAATCAAATTAAAATATTACATAGGAGTAAATATCTCTTTTATAATGATCTGACGGTTCTATTAAAGAAATGGGGGGTGCTTGAGATTTGTTTTATTGGTGGGAAAATTATCACTAGTTTACGGAGCCCTAATCAGGTGGGCTTCAAAGGGTCATCTTTGTTTGACTCATTTGTATCTGGAAGTAGAGACTGGGGGATACAGGGAGAAAATAATCAGGCACAGAACAAAAAGAGCAGATTATTTCAGATTAACAGTAGCAACCAGGTGCGTGAGAGGGTGAAAGGGGGCAAATTGGAAATGTGGATAAAATGGCAACGTGTGAATTACCGACTAGTACCCCCCAAAAATGAGACAATATAGCCTGCAGTACCAAAAGCTTTCCGATTTAATAATGTATTGTTGAATTTACAAAGGATGTTTCAATGTCGAGTGCTATCAAAACTAATAAAAAAAAAGAGAAAAGGCGGAGAGCACTATGTTTTTAGTGTTTCCATAAGTGTCCTTTGTCATTATGACAACAATTTGACCATTAGATCTCTACCAATGGTCTAGCCATGGTCTTTGTACTCAGTTGCCGATTCCTTGTCATCAAACAACCTACACAAAGCTTTAGAAGATGTACATGTTCTCTCAGATTGTATATAGTATTGTACTATTAACACTGTATGTGTAATATTGTACAACAACAAACCATATGTGTTATGCCTGAATTGACTTGAGCAGCTGTATTAAACATTTTCAGGTCATGTGCACTCAAGTCATGACTCATGAGCAATTGTAAGGAATATTAGCAGAGAGATATTATTATTAGTTATCTGAAATGTGTACAAACATTTGCATATTATTCAAACTTCAATAAGGTATATTAATATATAGTCCATATACTGCCTTTCCCCAAAAGTTAAATGGCCATGTCAGCTGTAAGGGGAAACCTGTTGTTGCGTGACTCCAGTGTGTTGTAAAGTAACTGGGCCGGTGTAGTGTCAGATGGTGTGCACCACCTTGAAGTGGGCCATGGTCTGTATCTCCTGCCCCTGCCGTTTCCTCAGGGCCTCCAGTGTGGCCAGCTGGGAAATGTCGAAGCCCTCCAGAAGGCGAGTGTGGCCCCTCCTGGGCCCACTCTCGCTCTCTCGTCTTGGTCTGCTGAGGCAGGGGTGCCACCTTGGGCCGCAGGATGCACCTGGAATACTCCAGGGCCTGAAACATAATGGAAATAAAGGTAACATTTGATTTATCACTGACAGGTATAATGACGATGCAGTATAATACCATTATAATCAGTATAATACCATTATAATTGATTGTAAGACTGTATGGTGCTCTTATAATTTCCTATATCAGGCCTATTGACTAAATAACAGCCACCTTGAGTCAATTGAACATTTGCTATAAAGACTTAAGATGACATAAAAGCTCATGCTTATAACAAGTAATAAAGCATTATACCTGTAGGCTTTAAGTAAAGTGTTACAGAAGAATAGTTTGGAGATGGAGGGGGAGGGAAAGGTACACCTGCAAGAGCTGATAAACAACTAGGCTTTCATATGGCTGAGTGAACTTGGCGATTGAACTTTGTGACAGAATGTTTCCGCAATCGTTCTCAGACTCGCAATCTCAGTGCATGGGGATTTAATTGTTATAGGTGCCAGTCAAAAGTTTGGACACACCTACTCATTCCAGGGTTTTTGTTTATTTTCAATACTTTTTTACATTGTAGAATAATAGTGAAGACATCAAAACTATGAAATAACACATGGAATCATGGAGTCAAACAAATGAAAATATATTTTATATTTGAGATTCTTCAAAGTAGCCACCCTTGACAGCTTTTCACAATCTTGGCATTCTCTCAACCAGCTTCATGAGGTAGTCCCCTGGAATGCATTCCAATTAGCAGGTGTGCCTTGTTAATTTGTGGAATTTCTTTCTTAATGTGTTTCAGCCAATCAGTTGTGTTATGACAAAGTATGAATGGTTTACAGAAAATAGCCCTTTTTGGTAAAATACTAAGTCCATATTATGGCAAGAACACTTCAAATAAGCAAAGAGAAACGACAGTCCATCATTACTTAAGACGTGAAGGTCAGTTAATACGGAACATTTCAAGAACTTTGAAAGTTTCTTCAAGTGCAGTCGCAAAAACCATCAAGCGCTATGATGAAACTGGCTCTCATGAAGACTGCCACAGGAAAGGAAGACCCAGAGTTACCTCTGCTGCAAAGGATAAGTTCGTTAGAGTTAACTGCACCTCAGATTGCAGCCCAAATAAATGCTTCAAGTAACATACACATCACAACATCAACTGAGGAGACTGAATGAATCAGGCCTTCATGGTCGAATTACTGCAGAGAAACTACTACTAAAGGACACCAATAAGAATATTTTTATTTAACTAGGCAAGTCAGTTAAGAACAAATTCTTATTTACAATGATAGCCTACCGGAGAACAGTGGGTTAACTGCGTTGTTCAGACTTTTACCTTGTCATCTCTCGGATGATCTCCGCATGAATGGTTCCCACCTTGAAGCATGGAGGGGGTGTTATGGTGTGGGGGTGCTTTGCTGGTGACACTGTCAGTGATTTATTTAGATTTCAAGGCACACTTAAACAGCATAGCTACCACAGCATTCTGCCGCGATACGCCATCCCATCTAGTTTGCGCTTAGTGGGACTACAATTTGTTTTTTCAACAGGACACTGACCCCAAAACACCTCCATGCTGTGTAAGGGCTATTTGACCAAGCAGAGTGATGGAGTGCTG
The DNA here is from genome assembly GCF_023373465.1 of Oncorhynchus keta. Lineage (NCBI taxonomy): Eukaryota > Metazoa > Chordata > Actinopteri > Salmoniformes > Salmonidae > Oncorhynchus > Oncorhynchus keta. The sequence goes on along the minus strand of NC_068432.1, from coordinate 14,360,888 downwards.
CAACAGATGACCTGGCCTCCACAATCACCCAACCTCAACTGAATTGAGATGGTTTGGGATGAGTTGGACCGCAGAATGAAGAAAAAGCAGCTAACAAGTGCTCAGCATATGTGGGAACTCCTTCAGGACAGTTGAAAAAAGCATTCCTCATGAAGCTGGTTGAGAGAATGTCAAGAGTGTGCAAAGCTCTCATCAAGGCAAAGAGTGGCTACTTTGAAGAATCTCAAATATAAAACATATTTTGATTTGTAACCTCTAAGGGATCGGTGTCCCTAATCCGGGACGGTTGTTGCTCAATACGCGATAATGTGACTAGAATGACAATTCAGACAATTCCAGGACATAGACATAACGTATATGGGCAAAAAGCTCCCGAGGGGCGCAGCATTCTAAGGCAATGCATCTCAGTGCTAGAGGCGTCACTACAGCCCCTGGTTAAATTCCAGGCTGTACCACAACTGGAATCACAATTGGCCCAGCATCGTCCGGGTTAGGGTAGGTTGTCATTGTAAATAAGAATTTGTTCTTAACTAACTTGCCTAGCAAAATAAAAAACAAAAGCTTAAATTATTGTTAATCTAACTGCAGTGTCCAATTTACAGTAGCTGTTACAACAAAAAAAATACCATGCTATTGTTTGAGTGCACAACAATGAAACGCTTTTATCACGGCAACTGGTTTGCTACATTTACCTCTGAAGCTAAATAATGTACTTACATTCAGTAATCTTGCTCTGATTTGTCATCCTGAGGTCCCAGAGATAAAATGTAGCATAGTTTTGTTTGAAAAAAATCTAGTTTAAATTCAAATGTTGGAACTGGGTTCTACAGTTTGACCCCACTGCTGGCTCCACCCGCCCCCGCCATCTAGATGTGTGGAGGTTAGTGTCTTTTCTGTAGGAAAGCTAATGATCCATCACATATGACATTTCTGGAGGTGTAAACGTACATTTTTTATTACCATAGCATTTTTGTATGTTCTCTATAGTTGGGCTCCTAAGTGGCGCAGCAGTCTAAGGTAATGCATCTCAGTGCTAGAGGCGTCACTACAGACTCTGGTTTGATTCCAGGCTGTATCACAACTAGTCGTGATTGGGAGTCCCATAGGGCGGTACACAATTGGCCCAGCGTCATCCGGGTTAGGGTTTGGCCGGGGTAGGCCGTCATTATAAATAATATTTTGTTCTTAACTGACTTGCCTAGTTACATTTTTTATATATTTTTTGTACTTGAAAATGTATAAATTGACCAATTTCTCACATTTGGGCAAACTCCTGGCAGACTTGATACAAAATGTTGTGTAGTGTTGTAATTCTCCACTGGATTAGTATGAAACTTTGCACACACACTGCTGCCATCTTGTGGACAACATCTAAATTACACCTAAAATCCTATCTGAATGTATGGCCTTTCTCTTGCATTTCAAAGATGATTTTTGTTGTTGAAAAAGCATGTTTATTTGTTTGTATTATCTTTTACAATATCTAATGTGTTTTATTCTCCTACATTCATTTTACATTTCCACAAACTTCAAAGTGTTTCCTTTCAAGTGGTATCAAGAATATGTATATACATGCTTCAGGTCCTGAGCTACAGGCAGTTAGATTTGGGTACGTCATTTTAGGTGAAAATTTAAAAAAAAGGGGCCGATCATTAAGAGTAATGTTGGTTACTACATGATTCCATATGTGTTATTTCATAGTTTTGATGTCTTCACTATTATTCTATAATGTATAAAAAAAATAAAGAAAAACCCTTGAATGAGCAGGTGTGTCCAAACTTTTGACTGGTACTGTAAATAACTAAAAGTGGGGACTGGAGTTGCAATACACTGAAGCTGACAGATGATGATGATGGACAAATTGACTGAGGAAACCGGGATGAGATGGATGAACTTGTTATGAAGCAATGTACTCTCTCTTTCTGTTTGTTTTTTCTTTCTTTAACTCTCTCTCTCTGTTTGTCTCTGTCTCTTCACCTCTAAGTCATTTTCTCTCTCACCCCCACTCTCTCTCCCGAAGTCTCTCTCTGTCTTTCTAATTCTCTCTCTGTCTATCTGATTCTCTGTCTGTCTGTCTGTCTGTCTGTCTGTCTGTCTGTCTGTCTGTCTGTCTGTCTGTCTGTCTGTCTGTCTGTCTGTCTGTCTGTCTGTCTGTCTGTCTGTCTGTCTGTCTGTCTGTCTGTCTGTCTGTGATTCTCTCTCGGTCTCTCTCTCTGTTACCTTCCTTCTGGGAACCATGTTGTCCTTGTTGTCACTGCCCAATGGGTTCTTGGCGTCCGGCAAAAGGTAATCCTACTTATCTTCTTGTTCTGCTCACGGATCCCATTTGAATACAGCTTCTGTCGTCTCATTTTCTTGTCCTGGGCCATGTTGTGAAAGAACAGAGAGCGAGAGCAGAGGGGGAGATTACAAAAGAGTGGGTTTAATTAACTGAGCCATTTCTCCCTTAAGGCCTTATTCTCTTTGTGTATACCTTGGCGGAGCCTCTCCACACCGCCCGACAAAACCAAATACAACAAACCATTCAGAAGGCCTATCAACATTTACACATATCATTCACTAATAGGGCCGGCCCTAGAGACAGAGGCAGCCTCAATCTAGTCCAAATTGGCCATACATGCTCACTTTTTACTCTCAGGGATTAACAAAAGATACATCAGACCCCAAATACCACTCAACCTTCCAGGGATACTCTCATTTGCTTTGTAAATCCAATTTAATCTGTTCAGAATGAGGCAAGTCATTAATGAGAAACATGGACAGAGGGGCGGGAGATAATGGAAGCACAAAGAGACTATTGAAGATCATCAGCCAAATAAAATGAACTGGGTAAATGGATTTACGGTCGATCTAGTCATTGCTGTTGTCTGTTTTATAACTACCTTCATTGTTGTTTTATTAAAACAAACACTTATTGTTTAAGTGTTAAAGTTAAATAAGTGTTTCAAGTTATACGTGTTAAAAGTAATAATTTCTTCAAATGTTCAATTTAAGATTACTGAATGAAGTAAAGCATAGTGTACAGGATTTATGGAAGCCACACGGCCATATTATTATGATGGACTGCTTATAAGGTGGGAAGAGGCACACTGTTCCTCTGTGGTGGTGTAATCAGGCCCAAGGCAGCCAAGATTCACGTCCTGAAACAGTTGCTTGTAGTCCTTCAGGGAGGAGGCCTAACACACACACACACACACACACACACACACACACACACACACACACACACACACACACACACACACACACACACACACACACACACACACACACACACACACACACAGGTAAATGCAAAATATTTGTCACGGGGGATTGGGGGGATTATCTAGTTTATAGATTTCTAGGTTGGTTGGTTTGTGTGGTTCCCAATTAGAGGCAGATGGTAAATGTTGCCTCTAATTGGGGATCATATTTAGGTAAGCTTTTTCCCCACCTGCATTTGTGGGATATTGTTTGTGTTAGTGTGTTTGGGCACTATGTCCTCACGGTCTTTGTAAGTTTTGTTATTTTGTTTCGTTCGTTTCACTTAAATAAATATGTGGAACTATACTCACGCTGCGCCTTGGTCCGCTCATTTCCAAGATCGTGACAGAATATCCCACCAGCAAAGGACCAAGCAGCGTGAAAATGAGGTAAGGACGTTTTGGACTTGGGAGGACATGAGACCCTTCCTTGGCGGGAGTCGCCAAGGAGCATGGAAGGACAGCGACGACACCGGGGACCACAGCCACAGAAACCCCAAGATGCTTTGGGGGAGGGGGCACTTGGAGCTGGTGGTCGAGCAGAGGAGGGTGCCAGAGCCTGTTTGGGAGTCGGAGGAGGAATTTGATGAAAGATTCTGGAGAGAGGTGGTAGCGATGAGAATGCTGCCGTACAGGCGTGCTGAAGAGCGTGACACGAGTCCGGCACCACCTGTAACGGCTCCACGCACTAGGCCTCCAGTGCGCATTTACAGTCCAGAACCTCCCGGCGACGGTCCACGGTCCAGAACCTTCCGGCGATGGTCCACAGTCCGGAATCTCCCGGCGACGGTTCTGGAGCTTCCAGGCAAGGCGTCCAGTCCTGTTCCAGGGTGGGAGCCTTCCTCTGTGCTGATGCCCAATCCAGGCACGGCGGCCAACTCAGCTCCATGGCCGGAGTCTTCCTCGGCGCCGGTGCCCTATCCGGGTGCGGCGTCCAACCCAGCTCCATGGCCGGGGTCCTACTCTGCGCCGATGCCCAGTCCGGGCACGGCGTTCTACCTGGCTCCATGGCCGGACCCGTGGTCTGGGCGGGGGCAAAGACCCGCACCAGAGTTGCCACCGACACTAGTCACCCCTCTACCCTCCCCATTTGGTTTCAGGTTTTGCGGCCGGAGTCCGCACCTTTGGGGGTACTGTCACACCCTGACCATAGAGAGCCCTCGGTTCTCTATGGTGTTTAGATCAGAGCGTGACTGGGGGTTATCTAGTTTATAGATTTCTAGGTTGGTGGTTTGTGTGGTTTCCAAATAGAGGCAGATGGTAAATGTTGCCTCTAATTGGGGATCATATTTAGGTAAGCTTTTTCCCCACCTGCATTTGTGGGATATTGTTTGTGTTAGTGTGTTTGGGCACTATGTCCTCACGGTCTTTGTAAGTTTTGTTATTTTGTTTCGTTCGTTTCACTTAAATAAATATGTGGAACTATACTCACGCTGCGCCTTGGTCCGCTCATTTCCAAGATTGTGACAATATTACTAGAGAATAGTTTTTATACAGGCAGGTGATGAGAAACACACACATACATTAGATTTGGTTCCAGAAAAGATGCCTGCCTAAGTACAAAAATATTACATCTTTCCTTTACACTGGTCACTCCTAAGTGCCTGTATGTTTGGGTCTTTTAGTATAAAGAAGTGTGTATTGCACCCTGGGGAGTAGAGTCCAAGGGACAGGTTGACAGAGATGCTCTCTCTCTTAGGCAGAGAGAGAGGGTAAGCGCCTTAATCCGCTATGTACGTCTGAGGTGCACTCGAGAAGCAATCCACAAGCTGCCCCAGACAATAGGGGACTAATCATTCCAGATCAGACTGGCTCCTTTTAGGGGCTCAGGCCACTTTGGAATTAGCCATTGGTCATGGACACTGTGGGACGGCTTCTTGTTTTGTTTTTATCTTTCTTTCTTTTCAACCCCCTCCCCACCCTCATCCGCTTTCACTTTTGTGATACCCTCCACATTGGGGTGTTTTACAAATCTACCCTGTAATCTTGTCAGATGATGGTGAACATGGCAAAGTGGGGATACATGGAGAGAAAAGGGGCAGGCGGAGAGGCTAGTGGCAATTGTGGTGTAAAGTGACCTCTAAATACACATACACTGATGGGTTAGGGGGGAAAAAGCTAGTCAGATCCAAACTTGGCAAACGTAACCACCGTAAGAGCATCAATTACCTATCGATATCCTTTCATACACTGGCCCGTACTGCTATCACTGGGTTTCCAATCTATGCTTAAAATATGGTAATGTCATAAAATACACTTTCTCAATCTAATTGGTACCTTAATTATCAGTAGAGTATCTATTTACGTTAGCTACCTACTAAATAGAAAATAGTAGGTTACGTTATAACATTAACTGAGTGTTTTGTCTTAAAGTGAATATCTACTACTGTATGTGGATGTCTGCAGTCTGTGCTACACTACCTTATGGGGATGACTTTCTCTGTTCATCAGTGGAACACACCTGCAGGGCTCAAGCTGGTGAATGACAAAGAGGCCGTCATTACATGCAGATGGACGTCTTTGCCTCACTTGCTCTCTTTTATTCACCTTATTTTCTAACAACTGGATTCGGCCTGTGAGGGGGTTAAATCTGGACAGTGGGTGGTTTGATTTTTAAAAATTAAACCACTGTGGGGGGAGGAAAAACTCAATATACTTTAAAATGACTAAAACCAAATCGACTGTGAAAAGCTCGCTAAAAATCACCTAAATTAAAGCGAGACAAGTATCAAAAATACCAAAAACGGAGGATAGTAGAAAATCTTTATGACGGCAAAGAAATATAACTCATTTTCAGTGCGCACTGAAACACTACAAGAAACACTACGTGTCCCTGATTTATTCCACTGCAGTAAAAGGTTTAAGTGCATCTTACAGGAATTAGACAATTAACCTGCTGTTTTGCACTCGTTGCCACTAAAGGGCCCCTCCTTTAGTAGTTCCGTTTGTAAAGGAGAATGTGAGGATATCATCTGTCATCAAAGCACATTGTTTGTGTGACTGATTATGCCCTTTGAGATTAGACAAATGACTGTGTACTGTAATTAGCCCAGTAACCATATTGAGAAATGTAACAATAGCCTGGCTAGTTAGTGTGGCAATTACAGATTAACACACACACACCTTGTAAGTGACTCCCTCATTTCAATTGTTTCTCTCTCCTCATCTGTGCCAGGTAGCCCTCAGAGCTGCTTCTCTGCATGGAGGTAAATCTATGTGCGGTTCTGTCACTGCCCAGCTCCCATCATTGTTTTACCTATAGAGGGCAGCACTGTGTAGGAGCCGGAGGAGCATTGCGTCTCGGAGGTGCAAGTAGACGTGTGACCATCCTCATCATCATACTGCAGGACAATGCGGTTTTCACTGTGCCATGGGGCGTTCTCCTGGTGCCAGAGGTGCAGTGGTTCTCTGCTGCCTTGGGAGAGAGGTGCATCTCTTGGAAGCCCTACTTGCAGCGAGAGCCCCAACCTGGGCTTGGTGGAGACACAGCAGCCTGTGGAACCAAAGCGAGCTGTACCCAACCGTCATGGTGGAAGGAGTGAGTGCTTGGGTGGGTGGGAGTCAGGTTTGACGAGGATGGCCTTCCTAAGCGGTACGTTAGCATTAGGCCTGTATCCATCTGTAGACTAGGGCTTCCATTGGGGCCCAAGACCGCTACAGGGTGAGGTGAGGTTATGTGGTGAGTACCACGTCCTGGTGACTGTGTTGCAGGAAAGGGAGAGGTGTTGAGGTTGATGTTGAGGTGGACGGTGGGGGGCTGTCTTAAGGATATGCGTTGGCACATGTGTGGCCAGTCTCCAGTATGCTAGACTGGAAGACTGTGCCACTGTGCTTGGAGGCGGGGTTAATGCTGTGGTTGGTGGTGAGAGTAAGAGTGGGAGTGAGCCTGGATCCTGGCTGTGGGTCTAGGGATGTCAGTGGGGGGGCTCAGGTAGCAGTCTTTCTGTCTGGCTTTGCCCACCTGAGTTTGGGATTGACTGTCCACTGAGCTTTACTGTCTTAGGAGATCTGAGTAACCTGTGAGTAGGGATTGACTGTCCACTGAGCTTTACTGTCTTAGGAGATCTGAGTAACCTGTGAGTAGGGATTGACTGTCCACTGAGCTTTACTGTCTTAGGAGATCTGAGTAACCTGTGAGTAGGGATTGACTGTCCACTGAGCTTTACTGTCTTAGGAGATCTGAGTAACCTGTGAGTAGGGATTGACTGTCCACTGAGCTTTACTGTCTTAGGAGATCTGAGTAACCTGTGAGTAGGGATTGACTGTCCACTGAGCTTTACTGTCTTAGGAGATCTGAGTAACCTGTGAGTAGGGATTGACTGTCCACTGAGCTTTACTGTCTTAGGAGATCTGAGTAACCTGTGAGTAGGGATTGACTGTCCACTGAGCTTTACTGTCTTAGGAGATCTGAGTAACCTGTGAGTAGGGATTGACTGTCCACTGAGCTTTACTGTCTTAGGAGATCTGAGTAACCTGTGAGTAGGGATTGACTGTCCACTGAGCTTTACTGTCTTAGGAGATCTGAGTAACCTGTGAGTAGGGATTGACTGTCCACTGAGCTTTACTGTCTTAGGAGATCTGAGTAACCTGTGAGTAGGGATTGACTGTCCACTGAGCTTTACTGTCTTAGGAGATCTGAGTAACCTGTGAGTAGGGATTGTAAAAAACAGAACACACATGTGGAATAACATCACAGTAACCAATAGGCAATAGGCTATCAACAATAATGAAAAAAACAAAGTACTAGTTCAGGGTTAGGTCAATATCAATGATGTAGGAAATGGAAATAACGCTTGATCGATGAGTCTTACAGTCTGTAATGCATCTAAGAAGGACCCTATCTGACCAAGGAAAATATGGAGGATTCCAATGTACTGGACACTTTCTTTAATTGATAAACAACCTCAATGTACTTCACATGATGGAGAAAAAACAAAAAGTACTTAAAATTATTATTTTGAAAAATACAACCTCATAATGTACTTCCCATGATTGAGAAAAACAAAAAATACACTTAAAATTATTATTTTAAACCATCACATTTTCAAATTGTGAACAACATAAGAGTATCATCTGTTCCTTAACTCAACGTATCAGTGGGACGATGGATGGATGATTCCACCCAAAATGCAGAAAAAATACCCCTCTTTCTTTATGTAACTGATGCGTTGTGGCTATTGTCGTGGCCATGTACAGAGAGGGCCTTTCATGTAATGTCGGAGCTCCTCTGAGCATGGCCCTCACAAATTATTCTGCCGGGCTCCGAGGCTGTGTGCCTCAGCATCTAATGCCTCTGATTTAGCAAACACCAGCTTTCCCTCATTCTAATGGGAAAATATTTACACTCCTCTCCTCTGCCAAGGCGGCATTAGGGTGACCGCTCAAGTGCTCAAAATAATGATGCTTCTCCATTCCCCTCGCTTTTTCCCGCCTGTAGAGGCTCCGTTTCAGGAGTGTTTTCGGGCGAAGGCCCTATTGTGCCTCGACAACTCTATCAGATGAAGATTGGGTCTGTCGTGGGGGTAAAATGAAAATCCCAGGTGACAGTAGTGCACCCACTGTGCAGACATTTTCATCTTGAGCAGAAAGCCCCATGCTGGAAGTTATGCGTTATAAGGCAATGATGGTGTTTTCGTAAGCAACCCCCACCAAAAACACACACAGGAGAGAAAATCAATGGGATCATAATGTGAAAAGGAGTGGAGAGGGTCCCACCTTGAGTTGCTGGGTTTTTTGGAGCCACCTCAGCTCTGGGTCTGAATTGTCCTCTTGGCTTTTCTTCTCCTGGCTCCCACCAACGGTAATCTCCTCAGTAGTATCTGAAATCTTTGGATAGAAAGGGAGAAAAGATTAAGGAGAGTGGGGCAAAAAGTGTCATTCAAAATTAAAGAGCCCCTCATGGGACATATTGAAAGACATCAGGTATCTAGATGGGAACATTTTTGTCTGTGCTGTGTAACACTGTATGAATACATGGTTTGCGTAAGAGCAAAGCATATTGGAGGTAAACATTTCAAGGCACGATAAACTGTGAGTTAATCAATGACAGTCCAGTCAGGTGCACAATACTCAAAACCGCCCAATATATTCCTTATTTTCTCCAAATAATGACAAAAACACTCCAAAGACAAATACTATTTTGAGAGAATGCATTTTGAGGCACTAAACTGCATGCTTAAAATGTATTACAAGAATACTGGGCAAAAACATAGTATTGATGCTTCGCTAGCCACCAAACCCACTCTACTCTGTCAAATCTGTAGCATAGGCCTAAGCTATATATATATATATATATATATATATATATATATATATATATTATTTTAGTAGTCTGCACAACAATCAATTCCCTCACGTTTCGGCCTAAGCTTCCACAAACCCTCACATTATATCCATTCTCCTTCATGTTGTCCTATAATGCACCGTTTTTGAGAGAGAATGTCTTCAGCTAATGCCGTAATGAAAATCATTTAGTTAACTTGGAGGCCTCCCTTGGCATCCCAAGGACAATCTGAGAGGATCGATGGTATTGACAGACTGAGGAGTTCCTTGTTGAATGCCACTAATTCTGGGAGAGTGAATAGGCGAAGGTCAGAGAGAGTGAGTGGATGGAGTTGTAATATATCCATCAATAAGTGTGGCGTCAAACTGTTCTGTCTATCTGCTGAAAGGCCAGGTATGCGGGGAGCTGGGCTGATAACACGATGCCGTGTCCTCCCTATCTGGGCAAGAAGGCACACAGATGATAGCTAAGCGGCGAAAAAAGCAGAACCGGTGTTGCAATAAAAAGCAAATTAAAGTAACTGAATGATATTCTATTTTGATCTGAAGAGGGACATTTTTGTATTACTATTATGGTGGGATTTGGTGCAGGATACATGTGACGTTATGGCCTGTCCTCTAACAGAAACTGGTGCTAAAATGGCTGCCAGCTAATGATCTAGGTGGACCAAAAGAAATCAGTAGGAATACATTTTATGAGTAGTAGCCTAACTTCTCAATGTGAAACTAGGGGAAACTAGACCTATATTGTATCATTTCAATGGCAAATATTTTAAAAACAGGTCTCTTTAAATGCTGATATTTAAAGATTGGTTTTGTAACTAAGTTAGTTGTTGGTCATTTGGCACATCAAACTCAAGGTGATCCTAACAGTGTCCAGTCCAGGTGTGACACTGTTGGAGCAGCATTTGTTTTGTGTATAGATCAGTAACAGGTGTCAATGATTCCACCACATACACCATCCATCCACCCACCCACCCACCTCTCTCTCCCCAGCTCTCCCATGGCAAGACAGGCCACAACCTCTGCCCGTGCCCCCTGCCACTGCCTTTTGTCAGCCATTATAAAAGTCCCAATCAATTGGAGCCAAATGATCTAAGCCAAATTGCATTTTGAGCATCGTAAGCTGTGTAATATCTATTCTGCTAAATTGGGGTCGTAATTGTCCTCCTCTCGGCGAGATGGGCCACAACAAAGTCCAGGCAATCGCGGCATGCCATTTTACCTCGAGCCGCCCAGGAAATATCAGCTTTTGCAATGAAGACTTCAAAGGGCTGCGGATCTTGGATTGCTATTTGCTTGCTATTGTGGCCAGGCCCAGGCAATCTTGATTAGGTGTTTACACTGAGGTAGGGTATATAGTGGCAGAGAGCCCCTGGGAGGCTTTGGTCTAAAGCTATTAAGAGATTGTACATTATGTCCCATGGCTTTGAAGTGAGGGCCTGAGAGACAGGCGAGGGACTCGGCGGGCTGAGTGCAATAGCTGAAGATTGCTGCTGCTACTTCTGTCTTTATCAAAGGGGGCCACTGCTGGAGCCCATCGTTGCTCCTGCCACTCGCCGGCTACAAAGTTGGCGCATTACAAGATTGTGTACATTTAATAACACTGCTAATTATCGCAAGTTGGTTTCGAACGGTCTCGTCAGTCAAATACCAAATTGGGCCTTTTAAAGAGAGCCCAAGGAGCATGCTTAGCTGGGCTTGGATAATGATGGTGGTGAAACTGATGCGATTTGGCTAGGGAATTGGCTTCTTTTGAAGGACATTGTGGACAAAGAGAAGGAAGCGCAAAATGTGCAGCAGAAGTATCCAAACCTTAAATGATATCAGAACAGAATGAGTAGGCCTGGTAATTGTGACTTGTGTTTGTTCTGCTTTTTTGGCTGTTTGAAGAGTGCAACTCCATCTTCGCCGAATGGCTATCCTTATACAAATTATACAACAACAAATCCTTCTACAAATGTTCTAAGAATGTTGGACTGCTTCATTTCATGGTACTGAGTTTCATCAAGGAGGCGGTAACACCCACAAGCTGGATCATTCTTGAATGTACTAAAATAGGATTTAGTCTACACTACATGCAAATGGTTGACCAAAACTTTTATCCACAATGTCAGCCCTTGAGAAAAATATGTTGTGTAGTCAGTAGTAGCAATTTGGAACTAACAAGCTAAGACAGAGGAGACTGGCAAATCAGACAGTTTTGGGGAGGGAGAAGGCCTTTTGCTGTACAATGCTAACGGCTCTTGACTATGCTAATCTGGATGATACAAGACATTGTGACAGGCCTAGGGGCTCAGATGGATAGATGGTAGATGGGGGAAAAGGGTTCGGAGATATAGCAACCAGAGAAGCATATACCCCAGCACAGAGGGAGCAGGTTACCGTCCTCAGCCAATTATGCCCCTGTGCCAGGTGCAGGGGGATATCTAAGAGGCTATTGGTAACCATGCCTCTCTGATGTTCTTAATAGCTACTGTTGTACAGATCAACTCATAATAGGCACTACATAGCCAGACATGGCTCCCTTTCCCTTCTCAGAGTGGATGGCAATTGAAAACAGCATTGCTCCTGCCAAATTAATTTTCCAGACTGGGTCAGAGACCGCTGCTGCATATTCTTGTTTCCATGTGAGCCGAAATTACATATTCATGTTTTGGATGAAATGGACGGGCGTGAGTCTGGTTGGATAAAAGTTTTAGCCTTTTGCTTTCTTTTATTTAAAAAGATATGAGGATAAACTAGGGAGATGTGTTCAAATATTCTGGTTAAGGAAAGGCAGTCTATAATTTTGCTCATATTTGCCATTGAGAGGATTCAAAAGATCATCCAAATTTGAAGCTGACTATTGATAATGGCAACGCTTAATATTCAGGAACACAATGGATACGTTTAGAGAAGGCTATTTCCAAAGAATCCGACAATCTTCACATCAGGAGAGTGTGAATACTAAGGTGTTGGATCATGTAATGTTAAGACACTGACATCTTCAACAGCCAATTGTTGTTGTTGCCTGAACGAGTGTCTGCTATTCTCATAAAAATTTAAAAACCAGTGACAAAAAAAGAATTTCATATATTATATATTTCAGTGAGATGCAGTCTACTCTGCAATCCTTCTAATGGAATATAAGTGGTCAATGTCAAAGCCTCCGTCTGCGTCATAAATGCCAAACTCAGCGTAATATATATATATTTTTTTAAGCGGCAAAGTATACGTTTACAGACCTAGCACATGTAAATTACTTCTCTTTAGAGACGCCGGGCAGCATTTAAAGTCAGTATTATGGAATTAAAAAACACATAACGAGTATCATCATAGGTATCAAATACCAGTGTACTACGGTGCAATAAAATGTCAATAAAATAGACATTGACCCAAGACCAAGACAATGCCCTCCCATCCCCTATTCCATAGGCAAAACTGCCACAGGGTACACCACAAGACATGCCACCAGAGGACTCTTCACAATCCCCAAGTCCAGAGCAGGCTATGGGAGGCACATGGTGTTACATAGAGCCATGGCTACATGGAACTCTATTCCACATCAAGTAACTGATGCAAGCAGTTGAATCAGATTTTTAAAAGCAGATAAAAAATACACTTTATTGAACAGCGGGGACTGTGAAGAGACACACACACACAGGCACAGCCACACATAAACATGATGACACATGCACTCTACCACACTTACACCAGTGGCGGTCAGTGGCCTTATTTCTATTACAGCATATTGGATGACTCATTCATTCATATTCCATTCACCCAGTTCAATGTGACAGCAATTTAGGCTGCTAGGTTTAGGCTACTACATAATACTCTAATTTCCCCTATACTCATTATGAGGTTGCTACAAACTAGTCTATGAATGAAAGTTTACAAAGTAGGTGCACACAGGTCGAGAAACTAAGTGGCAGACAGTGACATTCTATACCGCCTTGCACACTAGACTCTTGCCTGCATCTAGTTGATGTTGGGTGTAATCATTAGTCCAACAGTTGCAAACAATAGTTTCTATTGTAAACATGCAGGTATGTTTATCCCCGTTTTGTTCTGTTTGCTTTCTTTAAAAGAAAAGGTTTTCAACAGAATCGCAGGAATGAATACACCCCTGATCACGCGTAAACAGAGTTGACTCTCATAACAGCCACGTTCACTCGCATAACAGGACTTCAATGCACAACACAACAGCTGTATGTGACCAGGTGAAAAAACTTTCCAAACCAAACCACTACACACAGCCTACATAGTTGTCACCGTTTTAGCTAAAGTAACGTCATAGTCAGCATAGATAATCGAACTAACGCATTAGTACATCTGCTACAATCATGCAGTAACGTTAGTGTACAGTCAGTAAACAGTTACACCGGCGGGCCCCGCTGGCAATAAATTAGTAATACCAAAAGCTTACCTTGACTTGGAAGAGTTCCTGTGTTGTGTTGGATAGTCATAGTAAGCTAGCTAACATAGCATCACTCTGTTTGAGCAGGGTGTTTCTGTAGGCTAAACTAGCCAACTGCATTTGCTAGATAAGTAAGTGAAACTGAAAAAAAGGACAATCTCTTGCTCCCTCTATTTCTCTCTTGCTTCTCCTTCATTTTGGAAGAAATGTATTTGTTCAAAACTGTTCAACTATTGTCTTTCTCTCTTTTTGAGTCAACCACTGTCATGCACTGCAGTGCGAGCTAGCTGTTGCTTATGCTTTCAGTACTAGATTAATTCTCTGATCTATTGATTGGGTGGACAACATGTCAGTTCATGCTGCAAGAGCTCTGATAGGCTGGAGGACGTCCTCCGGAAGTTGTCATAATTACTGTGTAGGTTTATGGAAAGGGATGAGAACTATGAGCCTCCTAGGTTCTGTATTGAAGTCAATGTACCCAGAGGATGGAAGCTAGATATCCTCCGGCTACACCATGGTGCCACCCTACAGAGTGCTGTTGAGGCTACTGTAGACCTTCATTGCAAAATAGTGTGTTTTAATCAGTTATTTGGTGATGTGATTATATTTAGTATAGTTTGATCTAAAAAGTATTTTTTAAATATTTTACAATAAATAAATAAAATATGAGTAGTGTGGTGGTAGATTAGTGGCCTGAGGGCACACACTTAATGTGTTGTGAAAAGTGTTATGAAATGTAATATTTTTTATTGGATGTAACTACCTTGCCAATGGGGATCCTTAATAAATACAAATATGTCATTTCACAGGATTTGTTTTTGGACGGAAGCTGTAGAGATTGATAAGAATGGCACTTCTGTAGCCAAATATCGTATTCATATTTTATTTTGTTTCTAAGCATTAAAATGACCTGCTATTATGGTGCATCGATCAGTTATACAGTTTAAAGCCGTTATTTTAGAATTTTTGCACAAAGTCAACTTTTAAACCCAGTGTTTCCAGAGTACTATTAAATATGACTTATAATTAATTACAATATGAGTGAAATATTTTTCCTTCCAAAAGTTTTTAATTTAAGTATGTTAAAAAGCAGCTTCCTGTGTTGGAATGGGCGTACCCCAACAACAGAATGGTGTGGGTGTATACCGGTCATTAAAAATATTAATGCGACTTGACCGCTGATTGGCCAGCTCATCCTCCTTAGTGTTTTTTAAGTGTTTTTTTTTAATCCAATTTATGCTTTGACCACAAATGCGAGTATAGGATGAGTCAGCAACATTATTTGTGTATGAGTTAACAGAATATGTACTTTTAAAAGTGAGATTTTCACTGGATAGTTACTTTAAAAGTGCAACATTTTCTCTCAGCCTCATGGCAAAATGTGTAGAGTAGCAAGAAATTTGCTTTAAAACGGCAGAATTATCTTTCATCCTTATAGCAAAATGTGAAGAATAGCACGAGATGAGCAATAAAACTGCACATTTTTCTCCATGTCTATTGTTTGTCCATCCTAATATCTATACCACACTTTCCCATTGCCCTATACAGAGACTCAGCACCTTACTACAAGAATTTCAAAACGACTAGCCCAAATGTTAATTTCCACAATACAAAATGCCTTAGTGTATGAGTGGTATGGGACATGGCCTTCACTAATCCAGTGAGAGTGTGAACTATCCAAACCGTTGGAAATTATCATTATCCAATAGCAAATAGCCTAAGTCCGTAATGGCATGTAATAGGTTACATTGAACAGTGGGGATTTATAACTAACATTTTCTCACTCATTTTCAACATTAGAATCTCTTCATTCTGTAGGTCTATGAGTAGAATATGACTTGTTTTTCACTATACCGTTGAGATTGTTTGATTTATTGAAATTGTCATTTTATTAAAGAAACTTAAATAATTGTCTATTCTTGTGTAAGTGGTATTTATTTTGTAAATAATCATGTCTTGTGTCAAAAAAAACCTCCCTTTGAGGGACAATGCCATTTTCTGCTGCTACATCTGAGGGAACTGGAAGCTTGTCAAATGAAAGACATGGGAGACTTTCTTTTTCCATTCACCATGTGTATATCTTCGCACCTTCCTGAGGGAAAAAAATGTACATTTCACATGTAAATGTCTGTTGGTTCATCCCTCTCAGCTCGTTTAAATTGGAGTACAGAACAAACCATTAAACATCCTGTCGATTTACACTACACACACATCAGGTAGTGAGTGGGTTTAGTAGAGATCAGGTGAAAGGAAGTGAATTTATCACTATGTTTGTGCAGCTCCTAGTGACAGATTTTATAACTGCAACCTATTCAAGGAGAGAGAGGCAAACATAATAGAGCAAGGGAGTGAAGGGAGTGAGTGAACAGCAGGAGAGCCCACATGTGGTCTTATTTCTCTTCAACCTAGAATAACTGCTTACCAAACCACCAATTCAGAAACCTTGTAATGAAAAGCTTACCTCACCAAATAAATCTATCTGATTTCACCTCCTTCTGGCTGAGTTGATCCCCAGTGTCACTTTGTTGCATTCAATGATGTCACCGATCTCGACAAACCATTTGTGTATGGACCTCACTTTGTGTACGGGGGCATTGTCATGGTGAAACAGGAAAAGGCCTTTTGCAAACTGTTGCCACAAAGTTGGAAGCACAGAATCATCTAGAATGTCATTGTATGCTGTAGCTTTAAGATCTCCCTTCACTGGAAGTAAGGGGCCTAGAACGAACCATGAAAAACAGCCACAGACCATTATTCTTCCTCCAACAAACTTTACAGTTGGCACTACATTGGGGCAGGCATCCGCCATACCCAGATTCTTCCGTTGGATTGCCAGATGGTGATGCGTGATTCATCACTCCAGAGAACGCGTTTCCACTGCCCCAGAGTCCAATGGCGGCAAGCTTTACACTACTTGACGCTTGGCATTGCGCATGGTGACCTTAGACTTGTGTGTGGCTGCTCAGCCATGGAAACCCATTTCATGAAGCTCCCAAAGAACAGTTATTCTGCTGACATTGCTTCCAGTGTCAGTTTGGAACTCTGTTGCGACCGTATTACCACTACACCGGAGGTCACGAGTCATGAAGGCAGTCAAATTCCACGTGACCGTTTAGTCATGGTAATGCTACTCATGGTCATTAGTAGCCTACAAAACTTGCCAACTGCCTGGTACTCAGCACTCTATTGTCCCTCTAATCACTCTGACATCAATGCAAATGTAATCGAAAATCTAATCAAACACTTCATGAGAGCCCATGAGCTCATGTTGCGCAACATTTCTATAGGCTATGCAATGGCGTGAGAAAACAGAGTGATGACCTCAACTAAAAATAGGAGGATCCCATTAGATTTCTATAGACTAGGTTTACTATATTTATTTCTCAACTTTCATAATATTAAGCACATTGCTTCTCTTTACAACAGGAGTATAGCCTACCTGGCTGGTATGATAATGAACCACAGGAAAAGCGTCCTCCATTCACTATTTAAGTGCCTAGATGACATGTATATTTTCCCGCTGCCCCTGTTTCTAGACAGGTGCATGATAATGTCCATTCTAAATCAAAACACATTTCACACATATTATTTAGTATATGTAAAGACAAGATTAAATCAAGAATAGTCTGTTCGGTGACAATATTAGCCTATCACTTGTGAATTCTATATTATAATTTGTGAATGATGCCCAGCATAAGGAACTGCCTTTTTTTGCGACTTTTTCTAATCGTAGTCACACACCTCACGTAGCCTAGCCCATAGGCCTATATGTTTTGACAAGGTTTGTATCACAACTAAAGTGGACAAATAACTTCTTAAATTGAAGCACATTAATCCACTTTACAAGGGGTTTAGAGCCTAACTGGTATACATAAGCAGTGGTGAGTTTCAAGTGCAGTCATTTTTGATTATGGTGTTTTCCCTCTAATGGAATATTCACGCTTATAGCCTATTGCCATGTGTGCATTGCGGCGCTTATAATGTGAAGAAATAGCCTAATAATTTATCAACATTTTAAGCTAAACGTTCTGATCTGTTGTGTCAGCCACATTGCATAAAGCATTTTTAAAAAATTAATTTGGGATATATAAGGACACGCACAGTTGCGTCCCTGATGTGTCTGTCTTCACTTGTAGCCTGTGAGAAAGACCTGATCACCTGATGGAGAGCCATGTGAGTGAGAGGCGCTTCGGATTCAGAGAGAAGGGCACTCAGAGAGAAGGGCACAACCCAGCACTCTGAGCCACAAAAGACATGGATTTTTTTTGTGTGCATTACGGCCACAAAGGGGATGTCACCGGGAAATTAGACTATTGAAGTGTGTACAGCCTGCGCAAAAAATAAAGCAGACTCATGCCCTTCAAGTGACTTTTTTTCAAATCATCATTAGTCTCATCATGCAGTCTTCCAATGTATTTCAAATCAAAACATATAGCCCAACGTTTGTAGAACAATTAAAGCTATATTAATATCTCTAAATTAAGCATATAGGAGTAGCTATTTCTTTGTTAAACGCTCAACACAGATAGCCGCATGTGCACACTCCCTCAAATCGTTTGGAGAAAATATTTATATTATATTCAGCTTTGTTCAATTGTATTCTTCATACTATAAAATAATATAAAATAATGCCACGGAATTCTAAGCAAATCTTGTCTGGTAAATTAACTAGTGTAGACCACAGCCATTTGGCATATCAGGACCTAACATAAGAACAACTTAGAGTATGCTATTATTTTCTTCTGAAATAGACTATATTTTCTTCAAATCATGCTTCTTTAGAACTGTCTAAAATAAGTAATGGATTTGTTGTGAAAGTGTAAGCTATAGTACATGGATTTATTGGACTTTTTAAAATGTAGATGTTCCAATGGTTTTGTAGCTTGTAGGCTGTGTGTGAAAACCAGGAGATGCCAAATGTGTTTCTGTTAATTAACCGTCAATTACCATGAGACTGACAGTTATTTTCTTGACAATCAACGGCTGACAAAATTGAGTGACTGCCACAGCCCTAGTTGCAACCAGGGACAGGAGATTGTTACGTGCTATGCGCTTCAGCACCCACTGGTCCCATTCTGTGAGCTTGTGTGGCCTACCACTTTTCGGCTGAGCTGTTGTTGCTCCAAGACATTTCTACTTCACAATAACATCACTTACAGTTGACTGTGGAAGCAGGGCAGAAATTTGACGAACTGACTTGTTGGAAAGGTGGCATCATGTGACAGTGTCAAGGTGAAAGTCACTGAGCTCTTCAGTAAGGCCATTCTACTGCCAATGTTTGTCTATGGAGATTGCATGGCTGTGTGCTCGATTTTATAAACCAATCAGCAACGGGTGTGGCTGAAATAGCCGATTCCACTAATTTGAAGCGGTGTCCACATACTTTCTATAAATAGTAGAACTAGAGGAATTTGAATTTTCTTTAGTTACCAACCTCAATCAGAACACTATAATGTCAAAGCGCCATGTGACTGATTAAAACATCATCAAAGGCACAATAGGCTGGCCTATGTTAAAATAAAATAGAAATGGAAGATCCTATTATTGTCATTGAATTCAAAAGTATTGGGACCATGTAGGCCACCATCCCTGAAATAAAGATTTTGGGAAAACTAGAACACAACAAGCTTTGAAAGGTCAGAAGTACAAGAGGTGTTACTGTACACCGCAATGATGCTGATGGTGTCCTTAAGCAATGCGAGTGAGTCCTACTTTGAACAGACAAGCCGCTGTTTCAAATTGAATTTGACATCAGCACATTATCTGCCTGTATTTCTACCTAATCTCCGTATTTTCACCTCCTTATCCACTAATGAGGGAGTGTCTGAAGACTACTACTGGTGAATGGTTCACAAATGGACATTTTCAGCTGATAAAATGGACTGGAATTGCTACCTAATGTGCCCCTTCTAACGGTGATGAAAAGATCTCATTAAAATAATTAGCAGAGTGCCTCTTTGTTGTGCTGCTTTGCAGATGAGGGGAATCATACTCCTCATCTCATGATGCCCCTGCGTGGGGCTTCCTAGGTGTAGGGCACTTCACTCAATGAGGCCAAAAGGGTAAGGGATGGCTCAGTAATGACTCAACTGCAACAAGCTGGAGAATGTTTTATGGATGCAACACAGCTGGGCGACACCTTCTTTACCGTGCACAAAACAACACCCATTGGCTATTATATGGCAGCCGAGATACAGACCAGCCACACAACCACTACTACCATGCACAATAGGTACTCGGTTGCTTTCATAAAACAGTTTAGACTAAAAACTGAACTGTGTGGGAAGTAAAAAGAGTTGTGTTTCTTCATCAGAATTCTAAAGAAATTGCAAGGTAAACATAAAAGCATATTGCACTTAATGAATATAGGTGCTTGAATGAGTACATTGGGGAGGCTTTTGATTGAATGACAAGTAGGCTATACATGGGTGTAAAATGCCCACTGTCAAAGGGGAAGCCCGGCTTTGAGGACAGAGCCGGTCAATTGTGAGACTATGATGCTGGGAAATAGGGACTGTTCTCAGGCCAGACAATCTGAAATGGACCCTTTTGTGAGGATCTGTCATGGTCATTTTCACTGAAACAATGTGGGCATACATGGTGAAGTGGATCACTTGGCAGGCATCAATCTACCCTGAAACAACAATGAGGGGATAGCCTGTCACTGTTTAGGGTGAAATTATTATTGTGAGGCCAGTGAGGAAACAATTTGAGTAGATGGGGAGAGTGAGAAACAGATGTGGGGGTCCTCTCTTCAGATTACTGCATCAGGGAGGTCTCTGGCGTGTTGACAATTCAGCCAGTTAATGGACAGGAGAGTGACCGCTTATTGTGATAACCTCCAACAAAATGAAATCAAATTTGACTTACGACGGCAGTTACTCGGAAAGCACCACAATTAGCCTAGTCGTCTGCTGACAGCACAATTCATTGTCCAATGTGTGAATAAGGCTCAATTACCTGCCTTGTACCATTGTTGAGTGAAGAATGAACACAAATTCGTTTTTTGTGCTTGTAAGTGAGGGAAATTTACATAAGCACTGTATTATCTTCTTAATTTTGATTAATTTGTGTAATTGAAAAACAGTCAGTTTCCAAGGCAATAATCAGATTAGGCCTAATTCAAATGTTGTAATGTTATTATTAGTATTTTTTTAAATAATTCTAAAGAATTCCTTGGCTCATTTTAAAACAATCACAGTTGGTTGTAACATAATTATCAATACATTATGTCCTGTACATCCCCTGTAGCCTTTTTGTATTTTGGACTTCTGATTATGATTTAGTGCAGTGTTTCCCAACCATGGTCCTCGAGTACCCCCTACAATATACATTTTTGTTGTAGCCCTGGACAAACGCACCTCATTGAGGGCTTGATGATTAGTTGACAAGTTGAATCAGGTGTGCTTGTCCAGGGTTACAATAAAAATGTGTACTGTTGGGGATACACAAGGACCTGGTTTGGGAAACACTGATTTAGTGTACAACATAACACGTTCCAGGCAAAATTGTAATAAATACTTTGCATATCTAGCTAAGCTAAACCCAAATCTGATCAGCTTCTTCATACATTACAAAGGGCAAAAAGATACACTAACGTTATAGGCTACACAACCCTTTGAGATGCACAAAGGGTTGAAGAAGAAATACATTTGAGGTGCCACTTTGCATGATCTACTACTGCCACCTACTGACCAAACTGAATATGTCTTGAAGTTTAGTTTGGGAAAAGATAAGATAACAATGTTAATGCCTAATGCCAGTGATACCATGCATCTAGACAGGTCACATTAACTGTTGGCCTCTTTCCAGTGGCTGAGAATCTGTCAGAATACATCATAGAACTTGTATGAACTTGGCAGATTGACTAAATCTCTTAGTCAGACCATTTCTGAGTGATCTTTGCCTCATTGTATCTGCATCACGAGACTAATAAAATATTTTACAATTAAATGGTGTATGTGCTGCTTTGCAGATACATGTTGAACATTAGACTAATAGTCGACTGTAGCTCAGTAGTACATGGCGCTTGCAACGTGTGTTTCTTTGGTTCCCACGTGGGACCACTACGGAAAAATGAATTTATGAAAATGTATGCACTCACTACTGTAAGCTGCTCTGGATAAGAGTGTCTGATAAAAGGTAAACAGATTTGTTGAAGAGTCACATCGATATTCAGCAAAATGTCTTAGAGGAAATCTATTATTCCCCCCCCTTCTGGATCTCAAACCTCATTACTTTCCATGCACTTACACATGTGGTTATTAAGTATAGGCAGAGTCATGCAAATTTTAACAACATGGTTCAAGATATGATCTCCACACTAATGTTTGATATGGGAAATGAAAATGGTCCTGACAAAGCTATTACATTGTAGTTGCATGTGTATTGTCTAGGCCTACTATGGTTGTTGTCATGTGTAGACTAATCTCTGAAACCCAGAATAGAAATGTTGCGCAATTGTGTGATGCTCGATTAAGTTCTCGGGGGAGATGTGTTAGAACAGATACTACAATGAGAAGTGGAATAGGACAGGAGCTCCACCCTCCTCTCTCTGCAAATTTGTGACAAGTCTATGAGTTAAATGTCCTCAACCCTTCCGAAATTCGAAAGATGTGTGCACCTGAGAAATCGTTATTTCTCCAAATGATCAATCAATCAGTCAATCAATCAAATCTATTTATAAAGCCCTTCTTACATCAGCTGATGTCACAAAGTGCTGAACAGAAACCCAGCCTAAAACCCCAAACAGCAAGCAATGCATGTGTAGAAGCATGGTGAACAGGACTGGGTTCCATAGCCGCAGTCAGAACAGTTGAAACTGGAGCAGCACGACCAGGTGGACTGGGGACAGCAAGGAGTCATCAGTCCAGGTAGTCCTGAGGCATGATCCTAGGGCTCAAGAGAGAGGAAAAGAAGAGAGAGAGAGAGAGAGAGGAAAAGATGAGAGATCAGTGATGGAGCCACCAGAACTAATTTCCTTCTTAGTCGTCGCATTTCACAGTCTGTTGACAGACACTGCGACACCATTTATAAGCCTGCTTCCATGCAACAGTACAGGACACAATTTGTTCAGTTCCTTTAGGTTATGATTACAGTGTTGCAACCTCAAATTCAAATATGGACCTCGAAGCCAGTTCCATTGCATTTTTTCATTCTTCCCCTCTTATCAGGGACTGATTTAGACCTGGGACACAAGGCAAGTGCAAGGAATATCAGGTAATCAAATCAAATGTTTTATTGGTCACATACACATAAGACAAGGAGACAAAACCTGCAGTGCTCCGGACCTTGTAGGGTAAGATTTGAATACCCCTGGTATAGCCTAACCATCACCATAGAGCAGTGCTAATAAAGCAACGTTTTAGGGCCTACCTGGACAACTCTTTGTCATAGCTCTGCTGCTGGATTTCAATGGGCTTCGGACTGGCGTTCTTTTTGTCCTGCCCAAGTGCTGATACCTCGGGACTATCATAGACATGAATGTTCCCCCTCATCCTGCTCCTCCTCTTCTTCTTCATCCTCCTCTTTCAGACATGAGCTGTCTGTGTCTTCCTCTTGGGGTCGTGTTATGTTTTTGTCGCCAGACTCGCCACCAATTCGCCTCTGAAGCTCACGCTGGTAGGCCCTCTCCTGGACCAAGCTCTCTGTGTCTGATTCAGTGGAGTCCCACAGGCTTAAACCAACATCTGGTTTTGTTGGGGAGGGTTTCCTGTGTTCATCCTTCAACCTGACATTACATTTACATTACATTTAAGTCATTTAGCAGACGCTCTTATCCAGAGCGACTTACAAATTGGTGCATTCACCTTATGACATCCAGTGGAACAGCCACTTTAAGTTTTCCATTCTCATGTCTCTTCTTACCTTCCTTTTTGTGTTGCACGTGTTGCCAAATTGTAACTTTTTAAGTTTTGTCAACCACGATAATAGGGAGGGATGAAAGAAGAGTGATTCCTCATTCTGATTTTAGAGGTTTTCACGAAATGCAATGCATAGAAAAGTCATTTGGAGGAAAGATTGAAAAAAATATATTTTTTACATTCATTTGTGAATATAAAAAAATATAAACATGAATATTGAAAATATAACATTTTTGATTTGGCAATTTTTTCTATATATTGTTGAACATAATATACTCTATGGGCATATCAAAGTCATAGAGTGGGATCTCTGCTACTTTTAGAGTTATGATCCCATTTTTAAGCATTACCAACAAAGTGAACGTGAAAATGGATTCAAAAGGTCGCCCTCTTCTGGTGATTTGCAGGAAGTGCAATGATACAAGTAAAAGAAGGGCTGTGATTGGTTACATTGCATACTAGGGGAGATTGGGGTAGATTTTTTTTACATTCAGCATCACTCCGTCAAGGCAAATATAGTATTTTTTCTAACAAATATATCTACGTATATTTCAAGATGTTGTGTATTCATATAATTAATAATAATAATTCAATAATTAACATAAACATTACAGTTATGAAAACATAGCTTGTCCAGAAAAAGTGGTCTCTTGGCATAACTTACGAGACAGGGTAAGTTAAGCCAACTACAAATGTTGTACTGAATGAAATATCAACATTACCTTTTTAAAACCATGTCTAGGCTTATCTTCATTTCACAAATACAATTCGACACAATCATAATCACGTTTTTGTGTTTTAATCATTTTAAGCATATTTTAGCACAGACTTACAGCTAACAAACATGTTTTACTGTTTTAATGATATCCAGGCCCTGTTGCTACTTCATATACCAGCGATAATGCCTTGCATTTCGAAAAGAAAATACTTACATTTGCTCAACTCCCTTCAAGGCCATTGGCTCAACTTACCCCAAAGGCAAACATTCTGACTATATTAGCCCACATAGCTACAAGGATGCATGCTAGGTTTAGGACCTCATATTGAAGCTTTTAGAGACCCCAACTGAAGTATAGAACAATCTTCAAAGTATCTACTTTGGTTTAGATACAAGCATCATGAAACCTCAAACACAATACATTCATTTGACTTGCTTACCGTTTTTTCCATGTGGTTTCTTCTTCACAGACTCTTTGAAATTATGAGCTCTTCCTAAAAATGTTGTCAAATTACACATTTTGCGTATGGTATCCAGGAAATAAGGGTGGCTCAACTTACCCCACTTTCCCCTATGACAATTCTCTGTATAAAATGGGCCATAACTTTAAAACTAGCAGAAATTCCACTCTGGAACTTTGATATGCTCGTACAGTAAACAGTGCATTTCAGAAGGTATTCAGACCCTTGACTTTTTCCACATTTTGTTACGTTACAGCCTTATTCTAAAATTGATTAAATGTTTTTTCCCCCTCATCAATCTACACACAATACCCCATAATGACAAAGCAAAAACCGTATTTCCTTCAATCTTTGTAACTCTAGGGACAAAATAGTCCAAATTGGTGAAGTGAAATGAAAAAAAAATACTTGTTTAAAAAAATGAAAAAAAAATATGGAAAAGTGGTGCGGGGATGTTTTTTAGCGTCATGGACTGGGAGACTAGTCAGGATCGAGGGAAATATGAACGGAGCAAAGTACAGAGAGATCCTTGATGAAAACTTGCACCAGAGCGCTCACCTTCCAACAGGACAATGACCCAAAGCACACAGCCTAGTCAATGCAGGAGTTGCTTCGGGACAAGTCCCCGAATGTTCTTGATTGGCCTAGCCAGAGCCCGGAATAGAACATCTTTGGAGAGACCTTAAAATAGCTGTGCAGTGACGCTCCCCATCCAACCTGACAGACCTTGAGAGGATCTGCAGAGAAGAATGGGAGAAACTCCCCAAATACAGGTGTGCCTGTAAGAAGACTCAAGGCTGTAATCGCTGCCAAAGGTGCTTCAAAAAAGTGCTAAGTAAAGGGTCTGATGTAAATGTAATATGTTGTGTTTTAATTGATGAGGGATATAAAACAATTTAATCAATTTTAAAATAAGGCTGTAATATAACAAAATGTGGAAAAAATCAAGGGGTGTAAATACTTTCCAAATGCACTGCTGGCTGCTTTCACCTCAGTTTTCCTCCACCTCAAGAAATGTGACTGAAAAGACAAGATTTGTGTCTTGGACAGTGCTTGACTTGGGCGGGAGCGGTCCGGAGCACCAAACCTGCACCTCAAATGTTCTGGGAAATGTGTACCTATCACTGGTTCAGATTCACACACACCGTCAAAATTAGGTTGAAAACAAAAGGATGATCAAATCAAATCAATCAAATCAAAACACATTTTATTTGTCACATACACATGGGGAACACCCCCCTATCCACATCTAGCCACTGGGATTTTTGCCCATTCTTCAAGGCAAAACTGCTACAGCTCCTTGAAGGTGGATGGGTTCCACTGGTGTACAGCAATCTTTAAGTCATACCACAGATTCTCAATTGGATTGAGGTCTGGGCTTTAACTTCTTCGATATAGGGGGCGCTCTTTTAATTTTTGGATAAAAAAACATTCCCGTTTTAAACAAGATATTTTGTCACGAAAAGATGCTCGACTATGCATATAATTGACAGCTTTGGAAAGAAAACACTCTGACGTTTCCAAAACTGCAAAGATATTATCTGTGAGTGCCACAGAACTGATGCTACAGGCGAAACCAAGATGAAATTTCAAACAGGAAATGCCCCAGATTTTGAAGGCGCTGTGTTCCAATGTCTCCTTATATGGCTGTGAATGCGCCAGGGAATGAGCTTACACTTTCTGTCGTTTCCCCAAGGTGTCTGCAGCATTGTAACGTATTTGTAGGCATATCATTGGAAGATTGACCATTTTACACTACATCTACCAGGTGCTCGCTTGGTGTCCTCTGTCGCAATTATTGCGTAATCTCCAGCTGCGTGTATTTTTCCATTTGCTTCCGAGGAGAAACCCAACTGCCACGAATGATTTATCATTGAATAGATATGTGAAAAACACCTTGAGGATGATTCTAAACAACGTTTGCCATGTTTCTGTCGATTTTATGGAGTTCATTTGGAAAAAAGTTTGGCGTTGTAATGACTGAATTTTCGGGTTTTTTTCTTAGCCAAACGTGATGAACAAAACGGAGCGATTTCTCCTACACAAATAATCTTTAAAAAAATAAAAAACTGAACATTTGCTATCTAACTGAGAGTCTCCTCATTGAAAACATCCGAAGTTATTCAAAGGTAAATGATTTTATTTGAATGCTTTTCTTGTTTTTGTGAAAATGTTGCCTGCTGAATGCTAGGCTTAATGCTATGCTAGCTATCAATACTCTTACACAAATACTTGTGTAGCTATGGTTGAAAAGCATATTTTGAAAATCTGAGATGACAGTGTTGTTAACAAAAGGCTAAGCTTGTGAGTGAATATATTTCGTTAATTTCATTTGCGATTTTCATGAATAGTTAACGTTGCGTTATGGTAATGAGCTTGAGGCTATGATTACGCTCCCGGATACGGGATTCCTCGACGCAAGAAGTTAACCAGGCCATTCCAAGACATTTAAATGTTTCCCCCTAAACCACTCAAGTGTTGCTTTAGCAGTATGCTTAGGGTCATTGTCCTGCTGGAAGGTGAACATCTGTCCCAGTCTCAAATCTCTGGAAGACTGAAACAGTTTTCCGCCAAGAATTTCTCTGTATTTAGCGACATCCATCATTCCTTCAATTCTGAACTTTTTACCAGTCCCTGCCGATGATAAATATCCCCACAGCATAATGCTGCCACCACCATGCGTCACTGTGGGGATGCGGTTCTCGGGGTGATGAGAGGTGTTGGGTTTACTCCAGGCATAGCGTTTTCCTTTTTGGCCAAAAAGCTCAATTTTAGTCTCATCTGACCAGAGTACCTTCTTTCATATGTTTGGGGAGTCTCCCACACTCCTTTTGGTGTTTGCTTATTTTTTTCTTTAAGCGATAGCTTTTTTCTGGCCACTCTTCCGTAAAGCCCAGCTCTGTGGAGTGTACGGCTTAAAGTGGTCCTATGGACAGATACTCCAATCTCCGCTGTGGAGCTTTGCAGCTCCTTCATGGTTATCTGTGGTCTCTTTTTGCCTCTCTGATTAATGTCCTCCTTGCCTGGTACGTAAGTTTTGGTGGGCGGCCCTCTCATGGCAGGTTTGTTGTGGTAACATATTCTTTACATGTTTTAATAATGGATTTAATGGTGCTCCGTGGGATGTTCAAAGTTTTGGATATTTTTTTATAACCCAAACCTGATCTGTACTTCAAAACTTTGTCCCTGAACTGTTTGGAGAACTCCTTGGTCTTCATAGTGTCACTTGCTTGGTGGTGCCCCTTGCTTAGTGATGTTACAGACTCTGGGGCCTTTCAGAACAGGTGTATAGTTCCTGAGCTCATGTGACAGATCATATGACACTTAGATTGCACACGGATGGACTTTATTTCACTAATAATGTGACTTCTGAAGGTAATTGGTTGCACCAGATCTTATTTAGCGGCTTCAAATCAAAGGGGGTGATGCACGCACCACTTTTCCATATTTTTTTTTTTTTTCATTTTTTTAAACAAGTAATTTTTTTTCATTTCACTTCACCAATTTCGACTATTTTGTGTATGTCCATTACATAAAATCCAAATAAAAATCAAATTACATTACAGGTTGTAATGCAACAATATAGGAAAAATGCCAAGGGGGATTATTAATTTTGCAAGGCTAAGCTTGTTGTACTCCAATGTAAACAAACACAATATAGCCTCAAAACATGATTACATTTATAATTTGGATATCATTGATGGTTAATCCTTGCATCCATTACTCTGTTTATGAATTTGAGAGTGATTACATTTATCCAGCTCCAGGCCACTTTGTTATTGTTTCTTCTGCTGATTGCCGCTTTACAAATCGACATATCTGCAATGATTGTCACCTTTGCACCGGCCCTGTTGATAAATACATCTGACACTGTTTTTGGAAAGCTGGGATTCCACTCTATTAAACAGTAGGCTAGCTATGTAATTCCGTGTTTCAGGGCTGGATCAAAAGCCTGCACACCCAGTAGCTCTCCAGATTAGAGGTCGACCGATTAATCGGAATGGCCGATTAATTAAGGCCGATTTCAGGTTTTCATAACAATCAATTTATTTTTTATTTTTTATACCTTTATTTAACTAGGCAAGTCAGTTAAGAACACATTCTTATTTTCAATGACGGCCTAGGAACGGTGGGTTAACTGCCTTGTTTAGGGGCAGAACGACAGATTTTCACCTTGTCCGCTCAGGGGACCCAATCTTGCAACCTTACAGTTAACTAGTCCAATGCTATAACCACCTGCCTCTCGTTGCACTCCACAAGGAGACTGCCTGTTATACGAATGCAGTAGAAGCCAAGGTAAGTTGCTAGCTAGCATTAAACGTATCTTATAAAAAACAATCAATCAATCATAATCACTAGTTATAACTACACATGGTTGATGATACTACTAGTTTATGTAGCGTGTCCTGCGTTGCATATAATCGATGCAAGGCTGGGGGATGATTTAACAAAAGCGCATTTGCGAAAAAAAGCACAATCATTGGACGACTGTACCTAACCATAGACACCAGTGCCTTTCTTAAAATCAATAAACAGAAGTATATATTTTTAAACCTGCATATTTAGCTAAAAGAAATCCAGGTTATCAGGCAATATTATCCAGGTGAAATTGTGTCACTTTTCTTGCGTTCATTGCACGCAGAGTCAGGGTATATGCAACAGTTTGGGCAGCCTGGCTCATTGCGAACTAATTTGCCAGAATTTTACGTAATTATGACATAACATTGAAGGTTGTGCAATGTAACAAGAATATTTAGAATTAGGGATGCCACCCGTTAGATAAAATACCGAACGGTTCCGTATTTCACTGAAATGATAAACGTTTTGTTTTTCGAAATGATAGTTTCTGGATTCGACCATATTAATGACCAAATGCTCGTATTTCTGTGTGTTATAACTAAGTCTATGATTTGATAGAGCAGTCTGACTGAGCGATGGTAGGCAGCATCAGGCTCGTAAGCATGCATCCAAACAGAACTTTTGTGCGTTTTGCCAGCAGCTCTTCGCAAGCACAGCGCTGTTTATGACTTCAAGCCTATCAGCCTAATGGCTGGTGTAACCGATTTGAAATGGCTAGCTAGTTAGCGGCGTGCGCGCTAATAGCGTTTCAAACGTCACTCGCTCTGAGACTTGGAGTAGTTATTCCCCTTGCTCTGCAAGGGCCGCAGCTTTTGTGGAGCGATGGGTAACGCTGCTTCGAGTGTGGCTGTTGTCGATGTGTTCCTGGTTCGAGCCCAGGTAGGGGCGAGGAGAGGGACGGAAGCTATACTGTTACACTGGCAATACTATAGTGCCTATTAGAACATCCAGTAGTATATGAAATACAAAGGTATATGAAATACAAATGGTATAGAGAGAAATAGTCCTATAAATACTATATTAACTACAACCTAAAACCTCTTACCTTGGAATATTGGAGTCTCATGTTAAAAGGAACCACCAACTTTCATATGTTCTCATGTTCTGAGCAAGGAACTCAAAAGTTAGCTTTTTTACATGGCACCAATTGCACTTTTACTTCTCCAACACTTTGTTTTTGCATTATTTAAACCAAAATTAACATGTTTCATTTATAATTTGAGGCTAAATGGATTTTTATTGATGTATTATATTAAGTTAAAATAAGTGTTCTGTCACGCCTTGGTCATAGTATTTTGTGTTTTCGTTATATATTTGGTCGTATTGGGGTTTTGTAGGCATTGGGATTGCGGCTGAGTAGGGGTGTAGCATAGGTTTGGCTGCCTGAGGCGGTTCTCAATCAGAGTCAGGTGATTCTCGTTGTCTCTGATTGGAAACCATATTTAGGTAGCCGGGGTTTCACTGTGTATTTCGTGGGTGATTGTTCCTGTCTCTGTGTTAGTGTTCACCAGACAGGCTGTATAGGTTTTCACGTTCCGTTTCTTGTTTTGTATTATATAGTTATTTCATGTATCGTCTTTTCGTCATTAAAGAACATGAGTAACCACCACGCTGCATTTTGGTCAGACGCTCTTTCAACAAACGAACGCCGTTACATGTTCATTCAGTATTGTTGTAATTGTCGTTATTACAAATACATTTTTAAAAATCGGCCGATAATCAGTATCGGCTCTTTTTGGTCCTCCAAAAATTGGTATCGGTATCGGCGTTAAAAAATCATAATCAGTCGACCTCTAATCTGGACAAGAGGAAAACCTATGTAAGAATGATGTTCCTTTATTACAGCTCAGCATTCAACACCATAGTACCCTCCAAACTCATCATTAAGCTTGAGACCCTGGGTTTCGACCCCGCTCTGTGCAACTGGGTCCTGGACTTCCTGATGGGCCGCCCTCAGGTGGTGAAGGTAGGAAACAATATCTCCTCTGATCCTCAACACTTGGGCCCCACAGGGGTGCATTCTCAGCCCATTCTCATCCTCTCCTGTACTCCCTGTTCACCCACAACTTCATGGCCATACACGCCTCCAACTCAATCATCAAGTCAGGAGGCTGAAAAAATGTGGCTGGAAACAGCTTTTTTTAATGGAGGCTCATGGAAATCCAGTGGCAGATTTAGGTGTAGGTGACATGGGCAGCTGCCCAGGCGACATCTTGCCAGGGGCTGCACGGGGCTCTTACACATTTTTACACATTTTGTTTTGGAATGATGACATTTGCGTGAATGGTTTTCTATCGCTGATTTGCACGTCACGTCACGTCCCGGCAATACTTTCATGTCACCTTTTTGATAACCACTACACTACAAAAGCTGCAAGAACTATCAGCAAGGAGTAAACCCAATTTTACAGATATTCATTGCATAAAGTTGAATTTCCAAAGTAAGGCATTTATGGCAGAAATCATTCTCTGTTACAATTATGGAAATTATTGCATGTGTCAATGAGCACTGTTTCCACACAGGATGAAACCGGGGAACGTTTGTGTGTTAATCAACAGTCTGCCATTGTAGACTCCGGTAACTTGGGTATCTTAGTTTTTTATATTTGCCATTAATGTCTGAACCATTTACCATATTTCCCACTGAAACCAGTAATGTGAGCGTTCATGTGAGAGGGTGTAGTAGTGCATACTGATTACTAGTTGGATCATAGTGTGGGTGGTGGAGTTCATGCAGGAACACAGAGGGTAGAGGCATTCTCCACAGTAGAAGGCAGAGTAACCCGTACGAGCCAATACCCAGTCCTAATGGAGAGAAATACCATGGAAATCGAATGACAAGATTAGACGAATGACTAGAATAGACTCTTTCTATAAGAAATACATGATAAAGAATGCAAAGAACATACTCTACAATGCACATCCTACACAAATGCCTTGCTTCCCTAAAAATACTGTGTGTTACAGCAAATAAGGTGGTACAATGTTAGCTCATGATTATCTATTCAGTACAATGAGTAGTTAAGAGAGATAGAATCTCACCTTCCAGCGTTGTTCACTGAATCTCACATATAATTAATGTCTCTTACAAGCCCACTGTTAACATGGCTGTGATCTGAAAGGGACCAAAAAATATGTTATGAACCAGGAAAGACTAATGTACACTTTGGATGCATTGGATTTCAAATGTAATGTAACTTAAGAAATGTTGTAATTGGGATGAACTATCCCTTTAAACTGTGTATAAAACAAGTTGAACTACAAGATGAAAAAGCAGTGTTGTCCCCTGACCTGGTATGTATACTGGGCAAGGGCAGGTCGTATTTGGGCTTCTTCTTATGGGGGTTGGGTTTCAGGGCGCCTGGGGGCGACAGCGGGCCTGGCTGGCCCTGAAGAAGTTGGTTAGATGAGTACTTGAAGGCTTATGTCTATATTTTGGAATGTTGGATGTTGATTTATGGAGGCTTCCATCATGGAAAAGAGACCAGACCACTTTTTTTGTTAGTTAACCTAAACGAATCACCACCCTCTATAGAATAACAACAGTCACAACAGTTGACTGCTATTTAAGTAATAATTTGACTGTCAAATCCATGCATTGGTGTGTGGCCATTGACTTTTATGGAAAGACCACCCCAAATTTTCTGTGCCATTTCCTGGGCATTTCATTAACTCCGTGTTCTATGTTCTGCGCATCCCAGCGCTTGGAAAAATCAATGGTACAAAACCTAAGATATTGATCTTGTAAGAGTTGCTGATAGAGGAATTTCTAAATTCCTTATTGTTTTACAGCCAAAACCAAATTCGCACTCGTTTCTAATTCATTAATATCATTTGATATTAATTTCTTTCAGCATCGTACAGGTTCAATTATTCTGTTCGCCTAGAATTACCCTGCCTTCTCACCAAGCCTAATTTATCCTCACTTGTTTTAACATATCTATCTGCTACTTTCCACAGTCAGACTACTTCACACATACAGATAGACTATTAGGTAAAAACTTTATTTAGGTATGTTTATTGAATTATTGGCCATCCTATTTGTACGGAACAAGCGTCCTAATTCTCCAATGCGTACTATATCACTCCTTAATAATCCTTCTGGCTTGCAAGACCAGGCTTTATTAAGCTCTAGTTTATTTGATGGTAGTGC
Organism: Oncorhynchus keta; assembly: GCF_023373465.1. Classification (NCBI taxonomy): domain Eukaryota; kingdom Metazoa; phylum Chordata; class Actinopteri; order Salmoniformes; family Salmonidae; genus Oncorhynchus; species Oncorhynchus keta. Next base: position 14,327,406 of record NC_068432.1, on the reverse strand, counting down.
ACCTTACCTCAGGTCAATTTTGGACCTGCTTCCTTTTTATCGATATCCTGGTTAATACCCCCGGTAGAAACCCATTTTATTTGTTCGGAATATTCAAGCACCTATTATTGATCAAATTCAACTCCTTCATAACATTTTAATCAATAAATATCCTAAATAATCCCTCCCAAATTCGAGAATAAAGGCTACTTTACCTGCTGCCGACTGGGATAAGCATTGTTCGTTTGAATCTAGTCACCCTCGCTGTCCTCTGTGATAATATGCAGGCCTGTTTCAATTTTAACCTCAATTCAGAGGTCAGGTCTTTAGTAAAACGAGTCAAAAACTCGTCCGTGCACGATTTTCCAGCGTACTATCTCCAGGCACAGGGAGAGATATTTAGATCTGGCTCGAAGGACCAAATTGATAGAGGAATTTCTAAATTCCTTATTGTTTTACAGCCAAAACCAAATTCGCACTCGTTTCTAATTCATTAATGAGGTGTAAGTTCATTAATTATGTATGAAGTAGATCGAGACCAGTCTTAAAAGTCAGGTAAGAGTGTTTAATTCCAGAGAGTACTAACTACATACACAGATTTCCACAGGTTATAAACTCAAAATGACATCATCAGTTTTCCACGATAGCCCCGTTGTTTTTTGTTTAGGTCCGGAGATGCTTTCTACTCCCCTCATAAACCAGACATTCCAATCTGTCTAAAAGATATACTTTTCTCCCACCAATGGAACATAATCCAAACATTCTTTTCTTGTCTGAAAAGCTATATCATCTCTCCCCCTTAAACTTCCCAAGAGACACAGACAATTAATTCGTTCTGCTTACATTTTCAGTAACATCTAGTATAATAGTATTAGTATAAATGGTTCTAATCAATAATGTATACATAATTAATCATTCCAACTATAATTTCCTCTATCAGTTGCGTAACGGGCTGCAGGGAGGTCAGGCGCAGGAGAGAAGAACTGGGTACTAACCGGAGCAGTTTAATGAGGAAAAAACCAAAGTCACCAGGAACAACAAAATATGGGTTGAAATAACCAGTCTGAAGTGCACATACACTTTACAACAAACAATTCCACGCACAGACATGGGGGGAACAGATGGTTATATACACGTCAAGTAATGAGGGAATGTAAACCAGCTGTGTGGGAAAACAAGACAAAACAAAGGGAAAGTTAAAGGTGGATCGGCAATGCCTAGAAGACCGGTGACGTCGACCACCGAACGCAGCCCGAACAAGGAGAGGAACCGACTTCGGTGGAAGTCGTGACAGATCTGTTTAAAACAATCAATCTTGTCATCGTGATCTGAGGTTAACATTTTGTGTAATTCCACTAAGTTTTATAGGGTGAAAATGCAAGCTTGTGTAAGGTAGTAACACAAACTGTCCGCATTAGGGAAATTTGCGCAATATACAATTTACTATGGCAAAAAAATTCAACATGTCAATTGAAGAAGATTGTATTCTTTGCCTACTCAAAAAGTTTTACCAAAAGTACATATATTTCAAGGGACATAACACTGAGACCCCTGGACATGGGTGGGGGAATATTTGTGTGACGACCTAAAATAGGGGCAGAAGCTCACCAGCACCAGCAGTCTCTCCAACCACCCCTGAACATCAGAGTCATTTAACCATTTAGAGAGTTGAACAAATGCCTGGCACTCTAGACTAGAGCCTCCATAGTCTATGCAGCAACCTGAACGTTTCACGTGCCTACCTTTAGGGTTCTCTCAGTGCAGTCCATTGTACTGGCCTGTGTGATGTGTAGTAGTTTGATGCATCTTATTACTTTGTTTGTTTGTCACCTGAAAATTCAGTCTCAGCCAATGATTGTTAATATCCTCCATTCCTTACCTGACCCTTACAGACGCAGATGCCTGACCTGAAGACATTCAAACAGCACTTTGAGAGCAAGCATCCCAAGTCTCCAATGCCACCAGAGCTGGTTAATGTTGAGACTTAAAACGATGACACACACAATGGACCTACAGCTGGGGTCGGATGCAGTATACAGTGGGAAGAAATAGTAAGTGAACCCTTTGGAAATACCTGGATTTCTTTTTTTTTAATTATTTTTTTTATACTTAGTTTTTATTGTAGGAACACAAAGAAAGTACAAATAAAAGAACAACAACAAAAAAAGATCTGTCAGTTACAGTGCACTTCATCATCATACCATCATATTAGTTACATTGACATCTTTGAATTAGACCTTTTCCAAGTACGAAACCCATTTTTCCCAGTATTCTTGACATCACCTGTTGAGTTCTTAAAGCAAAGGTCATACGCTCCATCTGGTGTATTTCTTCTACAATGTCTATCCACTGTGTCACTGTGGGAGGGTCTTTTTGTAGCCATTTCCTAGTGATAGCCTTTTTACTGGCTGCCAGTAGGACCTTCAAGAAGTACTTTTCTCTATTGTGTAAGTTATCAGGTATTTCACCCATGTACAAAGAAATGAATGTTTGTTCTATGTCAAATCCCATTATTTTCCCAATGTTAGATCTTATTTCTCCCCAGTAAGTTTCGATTGCGGGGCAAGTCCAAAAGATATGAGAGTGGTCCGCCCTCAATAGACCGCATTCTCTCCAACAAGGGTGTAGTGAGCCAGTCTGTTTTGATTTCAGTTTAGGTGTTATGAAGAAACGTATAACATTCTTCCAACAGAATTCTCTCCATGACCTTGAGTTGGTGGAGCTTTGTTGAGTCTCTAATATGTTCAACCATGTTTCATCAGTTATTTCAATATTAAGTTCCTCCTCCCATTTCTTTTAAATATAGTTTGTAGAATGTTTCTTTGAGGATTGAATACCCAAGTAGAGATTTGAAATAGTTTTTTTGTTATTCCCCAAGTTGTATGCGTTAGTGAATACTTGGATTAATTTTGGAGGTGCTCGAGGGTCAGTCACTTTTATCTCCCTTAAGAAATAATGTCGTACTTGTAGGTATCTGTAAAAATATTTTTTATTCAAGCCATGTTTTTTACTTAGGTCCTGGAAGTTATCTAGGTTCCCATTCCTTATAATCGTACTGAATTATGTGATGCCTTTCTGTGTCCATTGTTTAAACCTGCTGTCCTGAGTTGCAGGGATGAAGCTGGGGTCGTATGTGGGCCAACTCAGCAGTTTGATCTCTCTGTCTAAATTATTTTACTTAACTACCCTAAACCATGTCTTCAGAGATAAATTAATCCACTGATTTTGTTTATTGTATATTTCTTTTACCATGTCCTTATTTCCCAGTACTGACTGTATGAGTTTCTCTGTCAGAGTAGTCTCCCTGTCCTTATTTCCCAGTACTGACTGTATGGTTATCTCTGTCAGAGTAGTCTCCATGTCCTTATTTCCCAGTACTGACTGTATGAGTATCTCTGTCAGAGTAGTCTCCATGTCCTTATTTCCCAGTACTGACTGTATGGTTATCTCTGTCAGAGTAGTCTCCATCTTCTTATTTCCCAGTACTGACTGTATGGTTATCTCTGTCAGAGTAGTCTCCATCTTCTTATTTCCCAGTACTGACTGTATGGTTATCTCTGTCAGAGTAGTCTCCATCTCCTTATTTCCCAGTACTGACTGTATGGTTATCTCTGTCAGAGTAGTCTCCATCTTCTTATTTCCCAGTACTGACTGTATGAGTATCCCTGTCAGAGTAGTCTCCATGTCTTTCCATTTGGATTCGTATTCTGAATTGCACCAACACACCAGGGGTCTCAATTGGGCTGACACATAATCATCTTTTAGGTTTGGTAAGGCCATACCCCCACAGTTTTTTGGTAACTGTAATGTTGTATATAGAGTTCTTTGTCTCTTACTGTTCCAGTTGAACCTTGATATCCATTTATCCCATTTCCTAAACTGTTTAGGTGGGATTTCTATGGGCAGTGATTGGAACAAATACAGTAACCTTGGCAACCTTGGTAGAATGTATGCACACATGACTGTAAGTCGCTTTGGATAAAAGCGTCAGCTAAATGGCATATATTATTATTATTATATTATGTTCATTTTGATTGTTTCAATTCTACTACTAAGATCTAAGAGAAGTGAATTCCACCTGTCTAGGTCATCATATATTTTCTTGTTGATGTGATCGTAATTCATGCAATAAAGTTTGGGTATATATTTTGGTAAATTTACTCCCAGATATTTAATGGATGAAGAGGTCCAGGTGAAGTTATACCTACTCTTCAGCTCTTCCTGTGGGGTATAATTATATACTAGGGCTTGGGTCTTTGTGTACGTTAAGCACATACCCTGAATATGTTCCAAATGTTTGTAAAACATCCATCAATCTAGGTACACTTGAGCCTGGGTCTTTAAGGAATAACAACATCATCAGCATACATGCATATCTTATGTTCACTGCCTCTTATTGTTATTCCCTCTAAAGTTGGGTCCTGTCTTATTGCCTGTGCTAATGGTTTGAGGTACAAGGAGAAGAGCGTGGGTGAAAGATTACAGCCTTGTCTTGCCCCTCGCACTAATTTTATCGTTTGTGTCAAATGTCCATTTATCTTTATTCTAGTGGTCGGACATGAATGCAGTGTTTTGATGCACTGTATCACTTCTTTGTTGAAACCAAATCTTTCCATAACTTGGAATAGGTAATCCCATCCCACTGAATCAAATGCTTTTTCTGCATCTAGGCTGATTAATATTGCACTTGTCTTACTCTGAGTAATGTGGTCCATGACATGCAGTGTTCTCCTTATATTGTCCTGTGTCTGCCTATTTTGTATGAAACCAGTTTGATCTCCGTCGATCAATTCTGGGATTATATTCTCCATTCTTTTGGCTATTATTGATGCATATAGTTTATAATCTGTGTTAAGAATTGCAATAGGTCTATATGAACTGCATTCTTTCTTATCTTTACCCTCTTTTGGGATTACTGATATGATGGCCTCTCTCCATGACGGTGGGAGACCCCCCTCCCTCAGAGTCCAGTTAAAACAGGCCTGAAGAAGAGGTGCTAATTGTTCTCTGAAGGTCTTGAACCATTCTGAAGGGAAGCCATCAGTGCCTGGAGACTTGTTGGATATTTCTGAAGTTAGTCTATCATTTTGCTCTGTCCCAATTGAGGGGAGATCGAGTGAGTTCAAAAAGTGCTCTATTGTCTGTGCATCTGCCTTCTCTGGTTGCTTGTACAGATTATTGTAATATGATTCAAATGCATTCTGTATTTCATCTAATTTGCATGTGATCTTTTTTTGGGGGGGTCTTTTATTTTGAAAATGGTATTCTGTGCTTGTTGAGTCTCCATGCTAGTAATTTGGTTGCCTTTGAGCCTGCTTCATAATATCTACTTCTTCTCTATAAATCTGGTCCATTTCCTGTTTTACCTTTTGAATCAAAACATTATATTTCTTGAAGAAAGAGCATTGTTTGTGTGAGCCAAACTTTTTGTATATATATATTTATTTTATGGCAGGGAAATTCGTAATGACACTTCATGTATTTATGGTACAATGTTATTTGTAATTGTATAAAAAAATATATATATAATTTAGGTCAACCACTTACGTGGTGCAAAGGACTGTTTTTATTTGCAAATAGTAAGAACTTTTCTTTTTGTGAGACCCTGATTCTTGTGAACGTATACAAGTTTAATATTCTTCATATAGTCACTGGGATAGTAAATATCAACTTCTGTCTTTTCTATTAATGCCAGGCGAATCCGTAATATTTTTAAGAGACAGGAATGAGGTTTCTAAGCAGTTTTCTGTATTGAATACTTTTCCTTAGTTTCGGGTTTGAAAATTAATATCAGTAAGTCAGTCTTATTTCCACTCAAGGATTGTGTTTTACAGGAAGTATATGGTATCCCAATTAGAGATAAGGTTACTTATCTTGAAATTGGTATATGCAAGGATGAAAACAAAGGTGTGAATTGAACTTTAACTCCATTGAGAAAACAAAGAAGAAATTGAACCTCTGGTTGATGAGAGATATTTCGTTCTACGGTCGGGTATTATTATCCAAAGCTGAAGGGTTATCCAGATTGGTTTATGTCTCGTTATCACTTGACTTACCCCCTAAAATTTTAAAGGACTTAGATAAGATTTCTAGTTTTATTTGATGTGATATCCACAAAAATGATGTGGATATATTGAAGCAACATCTCAAGACATCAGTCAGGAAGTTAAAGCTTGGTCGCAAGTGGGTATTCCAAATGGACAATAACCCCAAGCATACTTCCAAAGTTGTGGCAAAATGACTTAAGGACAACAAAGTCACGGTATTGGAGTGGCATTCACAAAGCCCTGACCTCAAGCCTATAGAAAATGTGTGTGCAGAACTGAAAAAGCGTGTGCGAGCAAGGAGGCCTACAAACCTGACTCAGTTACACCAGTTCTGTCAGGAGGAATGGGCCACAATTCAGTCAACGTATTGTGGGAAGCTTGTGGAAGGCCACCCGAAACGTTTGACCCAAGTTAAACAATTTAAAGGCAATGCTACCAAATACTAATTGAGTGTACAATCTTTCCTTTCACATTGGCCCCGTTGTGAACACTGACATGAAGGGTTGAAGCTCACAAGGATCTCTCTACCTGGCCAGACACTGAAGCATCGGACATTTTAGTCATCTGGGTGAAGCTATTAAGGTCTTTAGTGATGCTTATGACGATGTTGGATGCAGCAGAATTGGTGTGCAGAGAAGAGGTGAACAAAGATGGAGTTCCACTCTTCTGAAGGATTTTGACATCTCTATCATCACCTTCATTACTGGACTCTGCACAAATGTCTGCACTTCTACCATCAAGGCTGGTATTTACAATGCCAATTAACCCTGATTGAAGGATCCCACCAGCCATATATGAGGCTTTAGTTTGAAACTCCTGAGTACATAGTTTGTCAAAGGCTGTGGATTTAAGACTTCTAGAGGATGCCTCCCCTCATCATTGTTGATCTCACCATGCAAATTGTCATTGACAGATAAATATGATTTGGAGGCGGCAAGGACGTCAATCTGAGAAACAACGACATCCAAAAGCTTGGACAGGTCTTCTGTATCTCCTTTTAGGCTAGAGAGGCATTTCTCCATGGATTCCTCAGAGTGATACACAGTGAGGATCTGACTAATGACCCCCTTGGTACAGGTTTGAAGGTCCGCTTGGATTTCAGGAGAATCACTATTACAAATCACCTGAGAATCTAAACTTTCACTGGGAGCCTGTTTGAGAGTCTCATCATGTATTGGTGTAACACCATCGATGACCTTTACAGAGTCTGTAAGTCGCTCTGGATAAGAGCGTCTGCTAAATGACTTAAATGTAAATGTAAATGTCTTGGCAGGGAGCGAGAAACCGCCTCAGCATTTCTCGAAATCTATGATATATAATACGAGCAGCAGAAAGGGTGCTCACTTTTGAAATTCTGAAATTTTCAGAGTCATGTGCCTGCATGGACTGAACAATAGTCTCCACATCTGTTACAAAAGTGTCCAGCAATTTAGATGCATCAGAGTCTCCCAGTAAGCTGTTTGTAAAGGGGTTGACAGATCTCAGAGCTTCGCTCACTGCATTTCTAGCCTTTGTCTGGAAAGACACACTGGAGAGTTTCTTCATATTTATAACTGGAAGACTCTGGGTAGATTCACTGTTGGTGGTGCTGTCCTGCAGACCAAGTGGAAAAGTGAGATGGGAGAGACATTGTTCACTTTCTAACAACTCAGATGGTGAGGCGGAAAAATAACTGGTGAAATCATTCAAGTCAGACATGATGCCATCCACAAATAGAATGGCCTCCAGAGACTCTTCAGAATCACACTCTCCAACAGAAGATGAGAACTTCTCCATCACCTCAGTCTTATACAAGACTAGAACCTGGCTTGCAATCACTTTTGTGGTGTCAAGGAGGACTTGGTCTTGCAAATACTTTTTGAAAGCCAAGAGAGGTTTTGGGGTCTCACTTTGTCCTTTTTGTTCATTCCGACATCCAGGCACAAAGTTGGAACCATTGTGAAGGAATCTTTTGTGCTCTCCACAAATGTACTTGCGAGATCCCCTTTTTCTGGACAGGTAAGAAGCCTCTTCAGCGTATTTTTCATGTCGTAGTAACAACCAACAGTGTAAGACCAGATCTTACTCTGATGGTTTTCAAGAAGGATCTGCTCACTCTGTGCAGGAGAGCAGGATGCCCTGATAGACTGGGTAAGATTGTCCATGTCTGAAACAAAGGTACTGGACTAGATGATGTAGTGCCAGAACAACATGATGTATAACCCCTGAATCTTTTAACAATCTCCCGGATCGATTCAGTGGCCTTGGTCTGAACCTCCTCAGTGAGTAGTCTGTCCATACTTTGTGTTGACAGACGAAGACTAGATTTGGCACCTTTGATATTGAGGTTGCGCTCTCCTTGTTTTAGCATCTCCTCAGGACTTTTACAAGCTTCAGGCATCTTTATATGGTCAGCAACAACACAAAGCAGTTCCCTCTTGTCGGGAACATTTTCCTCCTTATTGCTGAAGTTCAAAACAGTGCCACTGAGGGCTGTCATGACCTGTCCTGTTAAATGTGTCATATCCACCTCAACACCATCCTCTCTGAGAACAACACTCTGCTCAACACTCTTCCCATTAATATACACCTGAAGTATGTTGGAAACGCCAGACACCATCTCCTCAACCACCTTGGTGCTGGAGACACCACCACTGGCAAAAATTACAGGGGGCATTCGCCCAGAGATGGGAGTTTGGATGACCACAGAGATTATGGATTTGACCTTCTTTGACACTTCTCCAACAATAACCCGGGATAGACTTTGAGTGTCTACCTGGCCCTCTCTTTGGATACAGAGGACATTGTTCAGCGACTCTTTGAAGGAATCCTGGACACCAGTGAGGAGACTGTCCTCAGTAATCCCAAAAAAGTCACTGAGTGGCTCAGATGATATATACTCACCATCTCCCTGAGTATTTGGCAACACTGTCTGAGACCTTTGAGAATACAAAACAAACAATACAGCATTCCATATTCAGTAGTGGACACTGTAGTCACATTAATGCATAATTCAATAATCAATTAAATTGGTCATTAAGAGTAAACTGTTACACAGATAACAAAACATATTTTCACAAAATGGGTTATGAATAGTTAGGTGAAACCGGTTTCTTTAGGAATGACTGAACATACCCATTACGAGAGGAGCTTGACTTGACCGTGAAAGACCTCGAGGATTTGCTGCTGCCTCTCTTGCGAACCTTCAGGTTTGTGCTAGAGGATTATTATTATTATTATTATTATTATTATAGAGGATCTCTCTGATTTTGTCAGAGACTTACCGGATACTGGAGACACATGGCTGTATATCTGTACAAAACGGAAAATTGCAGGGATGATGACCTCCAGGATGGCCTCAGATACAAACCGCACAATCTCCAGGCACATCTCTGCAAGCAATGCCCTCAATCTCACACAAATTATCAATGAACCTACCAGGTACCTCCCCAAAGCCTTAAACACGGGCACCCTCATAGATATCATCCTAACCAACTTGCCCTCTAAATACACCTCTGCTGTCTTCAACCAAGATCTCAGCGATCACTACCTCATTGCCTGCATCCGTAATGGGTCAGTGGTCAAACAACCTCCACTCATCACTGTCAAACGCTCCCTGAAACACTTCAGCGAGCAGGCCTTTCTAATCGACCTGGCCGGGGTATCCTGGAAGGATATTGATCTCATCCCGTCAGTACAGGATGCCTGGATATTTTTTTTAAATGCCTTCCTAACCATCTTAAATAAGCATGCCCCATTCAAGAAATGTAGAACCAGGAACAGATATAGCCCTTGGTTCTCCCCAGACCTGACTGCCCTTAACCAACACAAAAACATCCTATGGCGTTCTGCATTAGCATCGAACAGCCCCCGTGATATGCAGCTGTTCAGGGAAGCTAGAAACCGTTATACACAGGCAGTTAGAAAAGCCCAGGCTAGCTTTTTCAAGCAGAAATTTGCTTCCTGCAACACTAACTAAAAAAAGTTCTGTGACACTGTAAAGTCCATGGAGAATAAGAACACCTCCTCCCAGCTGCCCACTGCACTGAAGATAGGAAACACTGTCACCACTGATAAATCCACCATAATTGAGAATTTCAATAAGCATTTTTCTACGGCTGGCCATGCTTTCCACCTGGCTACTCCTACCCCGGTCAACAGCACTGCACCCCCCACAGCAACTCGCCCAAGCGTTCCCCATTTCTCCTTCTCCCAAATCCATTCAGCTGATGTTCTGAAAGAGCTGCAAAATCTGGACCCCTACAAATCAGCCGGGCTAGACAATCGGGACCCTTTCTTTCTAAAATGATTTGTCGAAATTGTTGCCACCCCTATTACTAGCCTGTTCAACCTCTCTTTCGTGTCGTCTGAGATTCCCAAAGATTGGAAAGCAGCTGCGGTCATCCCCCTCTTCAAAGGGGGGGACACTCTTGACCCAAACTGCTACAGACCTATATCTATCCTACCATGCCTTTCTAAGGTCTTCGAAAGCCAAGTCAACAAACAGATTACCGACCATTTCGAATCTCACCATACCTTCTCTGCTATGCAATCTGGTTTCAGAGCTGGTCATGGGTGCACCTCAGCCACGCTCAAGGTCCTAAACGATATCTTAACCGCCATCGATAAGAAACATTACTGTGCAGCCGTGTTCATTGATCTGGCCAAGGCTTTAGACTCTGTCAATCACCACATCCTCATCGGCAGACTGGTTTCTCAAATGATTGCCTCGCATGGTTCACCAACTACTTCTCTGATATAGTTCACTGGGTCAAATCGGAGGGTCTGCTGTCCGGACCTCTGGCAGTCTCTATGGGGGTGCCACAGGGTTCAATTCTTGGACCAACTCTCTTCTCTGTATACATCAATGATGTCGCTCTTGCTGCTGGTGAGTCTCTGATCCACCTCTACGCAGACGACACCATTCTGTATACTTCTGGCCCTTCTTTTGACACTGTGTTAACAACCCTCCAGGCAAGCTTCAATGCCATACAACTCTCCTTCCGTGGCCTTCAATTGCTCTTAAATACAAGTAAAACTAAATGCATGTTCTTCAACCGATCGCTACCTGCACCTGCCCGCCTGTCCAACATCACTACTCTGGACGGCTCTGACTTAGAATACGTGGACAACTACAAATACTTAGGTGTCTGGTTAGACTATGAACTCTCCTGCCAGACCCATATCAAACATCTCCAATCCAAAGTTAAATCTATAATTTGCTTCCTATTTCGCAACAAAGCATCCTTCACTCATGCTGCCAAACATACCCTTGTAAAACTGACCATCCTCGACTTCGGCGATGTCATTTACCAAATAGCCTCCAACACCCTACTCAACAAATTGGATGCAGTCTATCACAGTGCAATCCGTTTTGTCACCAAAGCCCCATATACTACCCACCATTGCGACCTGTACGCTCTCGTTGGCTGGCCCTTGCTTCATACTCGTCGCCAAACCCACTGTCTCCATGTCATCTACAAGACCCTGCTAGGTAAAGTCCCCCCATAGCTCGCTGGTCACCATAGCATCTCCCACCTGTAGCACGCGCTCCAGCAGGTATATCTCTCTAGTCACCCCCAAAACCAATTATTTATTTGGCCGCCTCTCCTTCCAGTTCTCTGCTGCCAATGACTGGAACGAACTACAAACATCTCTGAAACTGGAAACACTTATCTCCCTCACTAGCTTTAAGCACCAACTGTCAGAGCAGCTCACAGATTCTTGCACCTGTACATAGCCCACCTATAATTTAGCCCAAACAACTACCTCTTTCCCTACTGTATTGAATTTATTAATTTATTAATTTATTTAGCTCCTTTGCACCCCATTATTTTTATTTCTACTTTGCACATTCTTCCACTGCAAATCTACCATTCCAGTGTTTTACTTGTTATATTGTATTTACTTTGCCACCATGGCCTTTTTTTGCCTTTACCTCCCTTATCTCACCTCATTTGCTCACATCGTATATAGACTTGTTTATACTGTATTATTGACTGTATGTTTGTTTTACTCCATGTGTAACTCTGTGTCGTTGTATGTGTCGAACTGCTTTGCTTTATCTTGGCCAGGTCGCAATTGTAAATGAGAACTTGTTCTCAACTTGCCTACCTGGTTAAATAAAGGTGAAATAAATCAAATCAAATAAATAAAAATCACCTGTAGGACCGAAACAGTGTAGGTAGATTACTCATAGCCGGGCTCTGAAACCAAGCTCCTCGAAGAGATACCAACAATCTTACATATGTCCACGAGAATCATGAAAGTGACATACATTGGAAAGCATAAAAAGCAGTAGGCTACTAAAAAGCTCTTTGAATGTAACTGTTTGTGATAATGTGGATGATACTGTAGATAGATAAAAGGTTTGTATCTAATTTTCTTGAAACATCTATTAATATATCTATGAATAATTTTCAGGGTTAAGGAACTTACAGGGTCCATCCTGCCAATGCTTAACTGCCTCAATTGCCTATAGGAGATACTTCAATGTTTTTAGCACCAAAAAGCACACCAACACACATACAATTTATAAAATCCTCCAGATGACATTGCATTCAAATACTACAATAGAAGTTTGGACATACTCTTCAGTAGGTTTTTCCAGAAACCGGATGATAATCGGGTTGAAAGCATCCAGATCGATTGACGGGAGGTCAAGAGCCCTGGTCTGACAGGCCCTGGAGACACACTCACTTAGGATCTTTTCATTAGATGTCCCCTGAACTGTCATCCCAGAAAATGCCACAGATGTAGAGGGACCTGTGTCCAAAGCAGCATTCACCAAGGTAAAGAATTCTGAAAACATGTAACCTTCTAAGGCAAGTATGTATTAGCCAACTTTGTGTACATTGTGAAGTTAAGTACCCAAGAAAGTATAACATGTGCACTCTGTTATTAGTCCCCTGCTCAATAGATGTCCATACTAAATTACATTTACATGCAAAAGGATTACATTCAGCGAAATTAGAGGTTCATTTATGACCTGCATCTGTATCAGTGATCTGCTCCACTTTGTTTCTCTTGGTCCTCTTGGTCTAAAAAGACAATACAGTCAATGATATACACATAGATACTGAATGAAGCCATTCCAATACAGCCCTTTGAGTAGAGCAAGGGTAAGATTGATTGTAGGGCTGTCCCCGGCAATAAAAATCTTTGTCGACCGAGAGTCATCCTGTTCTAATGTTAAAATGTATTTTTCCATATCAGACACACCCTATGTGTTTGAATACAATCACCTACATAGGCACTGAGCTTGTCTGGTGCTTTAAGCACACTGTTTAATTAAACAATTAAGACACAAATGACTCAAGAAAGAGCCCGATGGTGACACTGTATTAAAATAAATGACAGCGAGTGCCTGTGTGACAGGCACACGTTGTCTCGCTCTCCTCCCTACTGCAGCGAAAAGGCACCACATAACAGGAAGTGTTTATTGTTCTGTCAATGCTGAAGACGCAACATTTCAGCCATTTAAAACCTCTTAGGCCGCCCCATCCCGCATGCGGGATCGTGACTACAGCCTCAAGCTCATTACCATAACGCAACATTAGCAATTTCTGAAAATTGCAAATGAAATGAAATAAATATGCCTGCCCTCAAGCTTATCCTTTTCTTAACAATCCTGTCGTCTCAGATTTTCAAAATATGCTTTAGAACCAGAGAAAATCAATAATTTGTGTAAGAGTGGTGATAGCTAGCTTAGCATTTAGCGTTAGCATTTAGCACGCAACAATTCACAAAAACCAGCAAAGGGATCAAATAAAATAATTTACCTTTGAAGAACTTCAGATGTTTCAATGAGGAGACTCTCAGTTACATAGCAGATGTCCAGTTTTTCCTGAAAGATGCTTGTGTAGGACACAACGTTCCGTTTGTTACTATGCATTTGGCTACCGAAACTAACCGAAAATTCAGTCACCTAAACGTCGAACTTTTTTCCGAATTAACTCCATAATATCGACTGAAACATGGAAAACGTTGTTTGAATCAATCCTCAAGGTGTTTTGTCATATATCTCTTCATTGAAATGCCTTCCCTGGAAGCGTGCATTCTTCTCTGATTCGGATGGAAAAATACTGGTACCTGACTTTTGCGCACCAATTTCCACGCAGACACCGTGCGGGACACTTGGTAATTGCAGGCTCTTATGGTCAATCTTCCAATGATATGCCTACAAATACGTCACAATGCTGCAGACACCTGGGGGAAATGATAGGAAGTGTCCGTTCATTCCTGTCGCATTCACAGCCATATAAGGCGATCATGGAAAACGTGCCTCCAGAAATCCTGTTGATTTCCTGGTCACTCAAACATCTTGGTTTTGCCTGTAGATTTTGTTCTATGGCACTCACAGTGAAAATCTTTGCAGTTCTGGAAACGTCAGAGTGTCTTCTTTCCAAAACTATCAATTCCAAGCATAGTCGAGCATCTTTTCGTGACAAAATATTGCGCTTAAAACGGGCACGTCTTTTTATCCAAAAATGAAATACTGCCCCTATAGGACTAACAGGTTAATTTCTTCCTCGTTTATGACTGAAAAGTTCTGTTACCGAATTCCCGAACTTGTTTACAAAAAGCATGACCTCAGCCTTGCTCTCTTACTGTGAAACACGAAAGCATCGCATGCATGTGACAAATAGGGCCTGACCTATAGCCTATCATAATCAAATCAATAAATTGGTTATAACAAACTCTGAACACAGTAATATCGACAGCTAAATGGATGCGGAGGATGTGAAAAATAAACGCCAAACGGGTGAATGTTTACTGGTTGCTTAGGAGGGAAAGGGGAAGTCGGATCTGTGGAAGACATTTGAGTTAGTTGTGGAAACTACTGGAGATCAAGAAAAAGGAGGGTATAGGAGCAAGCTTTGCGTGAGTATTATGTGTGCCAAACAGTTGCTGTTGGATTACAATAATGTTTTTTTCTGGCCATTTGGAACAGTGTTAAGCAAATGTTAAGCAATACCAGTCTGTTCTAACGACTAAAAATTATAAAGCCATTATTACAGCATAGCAAAGATTAAAAACAGCCGATCTGTGAAATTGCTTAATTCAACTTTTTGCCGGTGCATGAGGCTTGGTGCTCACAGAATCAGTAGGCTATTAAACAAATACTCAAACAGGCAACAGAAGCTATATCTGTCTTACTTGTGTATATATGTATACAGTACCAGTCAAAGGTTTGGACACACCTACTCATTCAAGGCTTTTATTTATTTGTACTATTTTCTACATTTTAGAATAGCAGTGAAGACATCACAACTATGAAATAACACATATGGAATCATGTAGGTACCAAAAAGTGTTAAACAAATCAAAATATATTTTATATTTGAGATTCTTCAAAGTAGCCATCCTTTGCCTTGATGGCAGCTTTGCACACTCTTGGCATTCTCTCAACCAGCTTCACCTGGAATGCTTTTTCAACTGTCTTGAAGGAGTTCCCACATATGCTGAAAACTTATTGGCTGCTTTTTCTTCACTCTGTGGTCCAATTCATCCCAAAACATCTCAATTGAGTCGAGGTTAGGTGATTGTGGATGTCAGGTCATGTGATGCAGCCCTCCATCACTCTCCTTCTTGGTCAAATAGCCCTTACACAGCCTGGAGACGCAAACCAGATGGGATGGCGTATCACTGCAGAATATTATGGTAGCCATGCTGGTTAAGTGTGCCTTGAATTCTAAATAAATCACAGACAGCGTCACCAACAAAGCGCCCCCACATCATCACACTTCCTCCATGCTTCATGGTGGGAACCACACATGCGGAGATCATCTGTACACCTACTCTCACAAAGACATTGTTGGAATTTGGACTCATCAGACCAAAGGACAGATTTCCACTAGTCTAATGTCCATTGCTCGTGTTTCTTGGCCCAAGCAAGTCTCTTCTTCGTATTGGTGTCCTTTAGTAGTGCTTTCTTCGCAGCAATTTGATCATGAAGGCCTGATTCACGCAGTCTCCTCTGAACAGTTGATGTTGAGATATGTCTGTGACTTGAACTCTGTGAAGCATTTATTTGGGCTGCAATGTGAGGTGCAGTTAACTCTAATGAACTTATCCTCTGCAGCCAAGTTAACTTTGGGTCTTCCTTTCCTGTGGCGGTCCTCATGAGAGCCAGTTTCATCATAGCGCTTGATAGTTTTTGCGACTTGATGGTTTTTGCACTTGATGAAACGTTCAAAGTTCTTGAAATTGACTGACCTTCATGTCTTAGAGTAATGACGGACTGTTGTTTCTCTTTGCTTATTTGAGCTGTTCTTGCCATAATATGGACTTGGTCTTTTATGAAATATGGCTATCTTCTGTATACCAACCCTACCATGTCACAACACAACTGATTGGCTCAAATGCATTAAGAAGGAAAGAAATTCCTTTACTTAATTTTTAACAAGGCACACATGTTAATTTATGAAATGCATTCCAGGTGACTACCTCATGAAGCTGGTTGAGAGAATGCCAAGAGTGTGCAAAGCTGTCATCAAGGCAAAGGGTGACTACTTTGAAGAATCTCAAATGTAAAATAGATTTAGATTTGTTTAACACTTTTTTGATACCTACGTGATTCCATATGTGTTATTTCATAGTTTTGATGTCTTCAATATTATTCTACAATGTAGAAAATGGTAAAAATAAAGAAAACCCCTTTTGACTGGTAATATATATATGGATGATTTACAAAGCCAGGCACATTTAACAATTAGGCTTTTGATTATAGACCTAATTTAGTTGGGTTTTCCTCTCCTCAATTTTCTTAGACAATTAGGCTAAGGCAAGGGCTGTTTCCCCGTCTCTGCTGCTGCTGTTGCCTCTGCAGCATTGTTCTCAATCCCAATATGCTGGTTAACTTTGCTATTATGCACATAGCAACATAGGCGGCAGCGTAGCCTAGTGGTTAGAGCGTTGGACTAGGACCCGGAAGGTTGCGAGTTCAAACCCCTGAGCTGACAAGGTACAAATCTGTCGTTCTGCCCCTGAACAGGCAGTTAACCCACTGGTTAAATAAAGGTATAAAAAAAAATAGGAAAGGGCGGAAATTCTACAGAGCACTGAAGATTATTTTTCAGAACCACGGACAGCGACCGTATCCAATGCAGGAGAAAGTGCATTTGTTGTAAAATAATATTTGATTTATTAGTGTTGCACCATTATTTTTACATTATATAACCATATACCATGTCAGTATCACGTCTTAGCGTGATATCCTGTGGCCTCTGCAATGGATTAGTCAACTGAGACAGGCGCGAATCAGACAGGTGTCCATGTGCACCATGAAGAAAAAAAATCCCAGTCAACCAACACCCTATCGACCAAACTGTAGACCAAATGGGGTCAGCCCTAGATTTACTATTAGGAGATAAAAGGGTATTGCATAGGCAATTTACCTACCTCGGAACAACATGCTGTAGGGGCAGGTTATAGATATGAAAGATATCACAAATATCCACATCTCTGCTCAATCTATTCCCTTACCTTGACTTTATTTCTCTTCACAGCATCCTGCTCCATCTGAGGCAGGGGATCCTTCTTCACCTCTTCCTCATCTTCATCATTCTGATTATCAACAAAATCTCTCTCAGCTGCATCAGTATCAGTGCTCTGTTCAACTGTGGACCTGTTGGCACTGGTCCTCCTCTTGGTCTAAAAAGACAATACAGTCAATGTCATACTATATGTTGCCGTTGCTATACAGGCCTTTGAGAAGAGCTACAGTAAACAATTGGTGATTGAATATTATGAGATGGAAGTCTGTTGTAAGGACAATTTACCCTCCAACCTCACAACAACATGTTATATAGCATATTGGACAGGTTTAAAGTGTGGACAGGTAAGACCCCAGATTTCCCTTTCTCTCCTCAGTCTATTCTCTCACCTTAACTTTTCTCCTTGTCACAGCCTTCAACTCGATCTGAGGCAGGGGATCCTTCACTTCACTATCTTCCGGATAGTTTAAACCCAGGATATCATTCTTGATTTTCTGGACTTGACCTTCCAAACTTTGATGATGATGTGGATCATCTGCATTTAAACTCTGATTGGAAGAAATTAGACCATTCTTTAAATGCTCATGGATATGGACAATATACCACAGCTAAGAGCTGTTCTTACACATGACACAAAGCACAGTTATTATTAACTGGTTACCAACTTAATTAGATGAGGAAAAATAAATGTTTCGTCATACCCGTGGTATACGCTCTGATATACCATAGCTTTCAGCCAATCAGCATTCAGGGCTCAAAACACCCAGTTTATAATGGCCAATATATAAAAAAAAATTACAGAACAGGTTTTCGCTATAAATACACATAGATCCTATTGCCTGATATCAAGATTCGTAATTAATGCGTTATGGAGTCACCTATTATTATTATAATTTAGGTAGAATTATGATAAATAGCCGACTGCTGTTAGCTTTGCAAGGATCATATTTCAAATCTAATCAATTTATATAGCTCTTCGTACATCAGCTGATATCTCAAAGTGCTGTACAGAAACCCAGCCTAAAACCCCAAACAGCAAGCAATGCAGGTGTAGAAGCACTGTTTGATGTATAACAAGTCCCATAGATTATTATAATGCATTTTTTTTTTTACAATATTAAAAATGATAATATTAGCGGCACATTAACGTTAGCCCACACCGCCACCCAGCTGCCACTACTTGCGGCACCCCTATCGGCATGTCCTGTAAACCCGGTGGTTCCTGCACCACTCTGGCTTCTCTGTTAGCAATTCATAGGCTTACCTTATTATCCTCCATGGTTAAAGTATATGGCTGGAGCCTATGTTCCCATCATGTAAAACTTTACCAAGTGATTGCCAAAGAGATAAACTATCGCATTTTATAGGGTAACTCAGCCAACGTCCTAATGTGAATGCACTTTTACGTAATAAAACAACTTCAGGGATGATCTGTCAATCAATACAATCAGCGACGCAATACTGGATCCCCATACCACTAAAAAGACCACTCGAAACAATAAATACTGGTGTATTATCTACATTTCCGTTTTTTTGTATTTCTGTCTGTGGCCTGTAGGTTAGTTGGTACAGCATGGCGCTTGCAACGCAAGAAATATGGGTTCTATTCCCGGGAGCACCCATATGTAAAATATGTACGTGCATGGCCATTGCTTCGTCCCGCAACGAACTATTGTTGATACAGACGACTCGTTGCAGAAGCTTCTGTACGTAGTATTGCGTCCTTTATCAACCAACTCAAACGAAAATAACGTTTCCACTTAACAGCGACATATTCAGTATCTCGAGGAACAATACTTTGCGGGACGAAGCAAGCATGATCGTAGCTAAATCGCTTTGGGTAAAAGTTATTGCTAAATTGATTATACACAGAACCAGTGCAGTGGTGGAAAAAGTATCCAATTGTCATACATGACTGAGTCATTTTCTATTAAGGTATCTTTACTTTTACTCAAGTTAAAGTCACCCAGTAAAATACTAGAGTAACAGTCTAAAAATATTTGGTGTTAAATATACTTAAGTATCAAAAATGTAATTGGATAAAATATACTTATAAACCTATAAATAATTTCAAATTCCTTATATTAATAAGCAAACCAGACGGCACCATATTCTTGTTTTTTTCATTTATGGATAGCCAGGGGCTCCAACATTGACATAATTTACAAATTAAGCAGATATAGATTAGAATGTTAGATGAGAACATTGTGCAAGGTTATTGTCCATTGTGCCAATGAAGCTGTTCTTATGCTACACCCTCGGGAGTGTGGTGTCAGGAAGATAACCTCACCCTCAAAGTCAACAAAACAAAGGAGATGATCGTGGACTTCAGGACAAATTGAAATGGTACACCCACACTGACCGCATGGTGAAGAAGGCACAACAGCTCCTCTTCAACCTCAGGAGGCTGAAGAAATTTGGCTTGTCACCAAAAACGGTCACACACTTTTACAGATCGAGAGCACAATCAAGAGTATCCTGTCAGGCTGTATCACCGCCTGGTACAGCAACTGCACAACTTATCACCGGGGGAAAACTACCTGCCCTCCAGGACACTTACACCACCCGATGTCACAGGAAGGCAAAAAAGACCATCAAGGTCAACAACCACCCGAGCCACTGCTTGTTCACCCTGCTATCATCCAGAAGGTGAGGTCAGTACAGGTGCATCAAAGCTGGGACCGAGAGACTGAAAAACAGCTTATATCTCAAGGCCATCAGACTGTTAACCAGCCATCACTAATATTGAGTGGCTGCTGCCAACATACTGACTCAATCTCTAGCCACTTCAATAATGAAAAATTAGATGTAATAAATGCATCACTAGTCACTTTAAACAGTGCCACTTTATATAATGTTTACATACCCTATATTACTCATATCATATGTATATACTGTACTCTATACCATCTACTGCATCTTGCCTATGCCGTTCGGCCATCGCTCATCCATATATTTATATGTACATATTCTTATTCATTCCTTTACACTTGTGTGTATAAGGTAGTTGTTGTGAAATTGTTAGATTACTTGTTAGATATTACTGCACGGTCGGAACTAGAAGCACAAGCATTTCGCTACACTCGCATTAACATCTGCTAACCATGTGTATGTGATTTGATTGAATATTTTCCCCATAAAATCTACCACTGCTTTGATTTCTAATTTGATCAGTATTGGTTTATGCTGTGTTAAAATTTGTGTTTAAGCAATAAACAATTTTTAAAAATTCCCTATAGGCTGTCTCATCGTCGTTGGTGATCAGGCCCTACCACAATCGTGTCATTGGCTAATTTAATGATGGTATTGGAGCCACATGTGAACATGGAGTACAGGAAGGGACTAAACAGGCACCCCTGAGGGGTCCCCGTGTTGAGGGTCAGCATGGCGGATATGATGTTAACTACCCTCACCACCTGGGGCGGCCTGTCAGGAAGTCCAGGATCCAGTTACAAATTGTTGCCTACCCTCACCACCTGGGGGCGGCTCATTAGGAAATTACAGGATCCAGATGCAACTGGTTTCAAGTGGCCAAGAGAAGTCATGTGATCTCCTACTGCTAACTAGTGTACGAACTGGGAATCAGACAAGGGAATATTTACATCAATGTACGGATAGAGACTTCAGTTTTCTTCTCATGTGTATATCCTGTAAAATGAAAAACGTTGCACAAACCCCGCACTTTTAAAATGGCTATGTTCCTATGGAAATGTGCACATGTTTAGAGCGAGTAATTGGTTACATATTTTATGTCGAACCTAGACTTTCAAATCTCTTATTCCCCAACAACTGACAATTGGGACCTCCTCCATATCTCAGGCTCTGTAATAGTCACATTGTTTCTGACAATGAATCCCACAGTTGTTAGCTTTCTAACAGTACTTAACTGTCATTCTGCCCCTGAGCAAGGGAGTTAAACCACTGTTCCCTGGGCGCCAATGACGTCAATGTCGATCAAGGCAGACCCCACACATCTCTGATTCAGAGGGGTTGGGTTAAATGCGTAAGACACATTTTAGTTGAATGCATTCAGTTGCACAACTGACTAGGTATTCCCCTTTCCCTTTCCCTAAGCATGTTTCTGTAAGGACCGAAATGTACTTTATGAGGGCAGGATACAATATTATGCATCGTTTATAAAATGCCACCAGAGGGCCTCAGAGTTGAAACGGTTAAGAACAGCTATGGCTACAGACAAACAGGTATTCGTTGGTAATAGTACTTTAAGGAATGAGCAGCAAGGCAGCATGATTTCAACAAGCACTTCACCTGTCATTGCAATACAATTCTACCCACGCCTCTACACAAACAGCAGTACAGCTAAGTATTGCTTTCCCCCCCAAAAAACACAGTTCTACGAAACAAATACCCAGTGTTTTTATTCCAAACCATGAAACAGTGTTTTTACTATGAGGAGAAAACAACCTTTTGTGTCTAAGACACCAAAACCAGTTTGACTTAGGGTAATATATTGACATTACAGTTTGATCCGGTTAAGATCTGAAGAGTTCAAAAGAAGTTTGAATGTTAAATGCAATGATATACATTCTCAATAAGTTAACACTGTAGGGTGCTGGTGTGTATAGCGTATTAGACTTGGAGGGCTATAGTTGTTTTCTCCAAGGCACAGGTATGGAACAAAACATGCAAGGAGGAGGACTAAAACGAACTTCAAAATATAAAGGTATTGGGATTCAAACATGTATTAAATCATACAAAAATATGCATGCCTGAGGGACCATTTGAAACAAAATAGTAAAATAATTTCTTTGTGGGAAGCATTACATTCATTTTTGAATGGATAAGTACTCCAGATATAACAAACTGACCCTAGCCCCCCGACACATAAACTACTGCAGCATAAATACTGGAGGCTGAGACAGGAGGGGTCAGGAGACACTGTGGCCCCATCCGATGATACCCCCGGACAGGGCCAAACAGGAAGGTTATAACCCCACCCACTTTGCCAAAGCACAGCCCCCACACCACTAGAGGGATATCTTCAACCACCAACTTACCGAGACAAGGCCGAGTATAGCCCACAAAGATCTCCACCACGGCACAACCCAAGAGGGGGCGCCAACCCAGACAGGAAGATCACATCAGTGACTCAACCCACACAAGTAACGCACCCCTCCTAGGAACGGCATGAAAGAGCACTAGTAAGCCAGTGACTCAGCCCCTGTAATAGGGTTAGTGGCAGAGAATCGCAGTGGAAAGAGGGGAACCGGCCAGGCAGAGACAGCAAGGGCGGTTTGTTGCTTCAGAGCCTTTCCGTTCACCTTCACACTCCTGGGCCAGACTACACTCAATCATATGACCCACTGAAGAGATGTGTCTTCAGTAAAGACTTAAAGGTTGAGACCGAGTCTGCATCTCTCACATGGGTAGGCAGACCATTCCATTTAAATGGAGCTCTATAGGAGAAAGCCCTGCCTCCAGCAGTTTACTTAGAAATTCTAGGGACAATTAGGAGGCCTGCGTCTTATGACCGTAGGTACGTGTAGGTATGTACGGCAGGACAAAATCAGAGAGATAGGTAGAAGCAAGCCCATGTAATGCTTTGTAGGTTAGCAGTAAAACCTTGAAATCAGCCCATGGTGGTGTCCCCATCCCTCCTAAGGAGGAGCCACTGAGACATGTGATGAGGCCAAGGAAGATCACTCTGCAAGGACAGGATAGGACACATCAAAACACTGCTGCGCATTCATATTCAAACACACCTCAGAGTACGGACACAAACATGGACGCCCCCCCCCCCTACACACACACACAATGAATTTACCTGTACATATCAGAATCATACAATCGACAGCCACCTTTTCCCCCACATGTATTGATCCCTCACCTCAAACATGTTGAGTTAATTCCAGATGCTGGAATGGTGCTAGAATGCAGGTGCAGTAGGGCCAAGTATGTAATGATGTGATACCATGTGTACCCCATATCCTGTGTTTGTGTTGATGTTTTTTAAATTTGATTTAACTTTTATTTAAACAGGGAGTCACACTGAGATTAAACATCTATTTTACCAGAGTGCCCTGTAAAAGTTGAAGTCATATTGAACAACTACCAGAGAGAACCTTCTCTACATATGAATTGCATACCATATTTTTTCCATACATCAAAATAATACTTTATTGTCAATCAGCAATTACTTACTTAGATAAGGCCTCAACAAGGCCCCGGTTAATGGTTGAAAATAACAAATTTCAGTGCCAATGAGTTACACTGAGTGTATAAAACATTAAGAACACCTGCTCTTTCCATGACATATGCTGACCAGGTGAATCCAGGTTAACGCTATAATCCCTTTTGGATGTCACTAGTTAAATCCACTTAAATCAGTATAGATAAAAAGGAGGAGAACGTTTTTTTTGTTATTGTAAGGCTTGAGACAATCGAGACATGGATTGTGTATGTGTGCCATTCAGAGGTTGAATGGGCAAGACAAAATGTTTACGTGCCTTTAAACGGGGCATGGTAGTAGGTGCCAGGGGTACCAGTTTGTGTCAAGAACTGCAACACTGCTGGGTTTTTCACGCTCAACAGTTTCCCGTGTTTATCAAGAATGGTCCACCACTCAAAAGACATACAGCCAACTTGACACAACGGGGGGAAGCATTGGAGTCAAAATGGGCCAGCATCACTGTGAATGTGTTGTACAATCAGTACATTAATAGTATTGGTACCATGTTCTTTCCGTAACCTGTAACCTTTTATCAACCCACCCACCAACCAACCAACCAATCAGATGTCATATTTACCCATTGAAGGACAAGGTCAGACCAGCCACCTGAACGTTGTCACACTTAGTGCCAGACTGCAGAGGGAGGAGGAGGTAGGCCATGAAGGAGGTGTTGAAAGACAGTTGGGCTTCATCAGTAGACCTCCCATGAAAATCCCCACCCACAGGCAGGTTCAACTCACCTGGAAAAGTTATACTCACACGTCTTTAGTGCTACCCGTGTGCTGGAGATTCAATTCCACTCATGTTCAACAAACCTAAAGGGGATGGTATTTAATGTGTATTTAATGCTATTCAAAGTAATTGCACCTTGCTTTAAGGAAGCCGGTAACTCCCCATTTTCTAAACATAGCAAGAATGAAAGGAATCAATTTATCATTGAATGCTTTATAAAAGTCGCTTATTAAACCATCATTTCCAGGGGACCTATTGTCCTTGGCTTTTAATACAGTATTATCTCAGTTTCAGATAACTCATCATCACAAAAATCCCTGAAATCATTATCTATCTTCTTAGCAATGTTTGCAACACGTCATGCTCTATCTTTTTTTTATTAAAAAAAATAAATAAATCACAAAGCAGAACTGACTTTATTGAAAGCTTCGTGGGATTTTGGTACCAATTGAGTCAGTGAATTTAACATGGTAGGTATTGAACAGATAACATGCATATTTTTTTATTTGCTGGTGGGGGTCTTCAATTCAGCAGGCTGGAATAACACCTCTTTCTCATAGGTCCTCAGCGCCACCACATCATCCATTACACATTTCGCAATCAATTTTCCATCTTGCAACTACCGCTCGAGCGTGGTAGTCTTGCCGCCCCAAGTTTGTTTCTGCACCAGTTTTCCGTTCTCAAAGGTCATCAGTCTTGGTTTTCCTGTCATCTGCTGTCATCTCGTCGAATTCTTCATTCAATTTAAACTTGGCCTCTGTGGTTTTGAAAGTGCTCTGGGATTTCATTGATATTACACCGTCGTCGATGCTGAACAGCAAATTGGGCTTCGCCATATTCCCCATCTGCCGAGTAGCAAAACCCACACCTATTACCTTCATATATTCATCAAAATTCTTGCTGGAAGTCATTTTCCAAGTTCCAACGAATGCCTCGACCATGTTGAAATTTGAGCTAATCAACACCACAAACCACGTTAACGCACACTGCTTCGACTGCAATGCGTCATGCTCTATCAACTGAGCTACAAAGGAGCACGTTGACGTAACTAGAATGATGACAAGCAATTTTAACGGATTCTAAAGGGAATCATAGAATTCCAAACTCATTTCTATGGCAACACAGTCAATTTTGCAAACAATCATATTCGAACGTGTGTTGCCAAGAGACATCTAACCGACGTTCTATGGAACGCTTTCTATGCAAAAACAACAACGTCAGTTTGCTGCTGACAAGTTAGATTTTTGAGACCTGAGAACAATCGACTGGAAAATGCCTGGGTGCTTTTCAAGACTGGCGGAGAGAGTGCTTGGATGTCGGCGGCCTACTGCATCAACAAGTTTTTCAAATTAATTTGTGGCTTGTTTTTCTTGTCTTTTTCTGTTTTGCAGGGTTTGTGATCATCGACAGTGACAGCGACTTCGAAGGGGGTTTGTGGAGTTTAAAACTCTTATTTTACTACATTTAACAATGTCATTATAATTTGCGAAATGTTGTGTATTTCTATCATTCAGACTTGGCAAAAATGCTCGTGCTAGAGATGTTGTAGCTAGCTTGCTAGCTAATATTAACTTTAATTAGTAACTGTTGCTAAGCGATCGACTTTTGCTACCTAGCTTGCTAGTATTAGCAATCTTGCTACGTTTTATGTCTAACAATAGTTTATTTTATATTCCAATGTTCCTCATTTTAGAAACAACTGTGCTGGATGAGGTCCAGTTGGATGTGACATTGGATGATGTGCCAGATGTTCCACAGCTGCCAGTCCTCCTTGACGTCCAGAATGCTGCTATCATCCTTGAGGATGTGCCAGATGTGCAGACTATCCTTGTGGTACAATTTTCTGAAAGGTTGGGGTTATATGTTTTAAAAATATCCCAGATATTCAAGTTGTGTCTCTTTGACATGAAACAAATCTCTTGTCTGCTTTCTACTTTAGGAGGCCACTGGCAATTGACAGTTGATTCTGATTAGGTTCAGCCCCCTGTACTGTGGGCCTGTTGTCTGTCCTGAGCCGCCAGAGTCTCCCGTCTGTCCTGAGCCGCCAGCCAGCCAGGAGCTGCCAGAGCAGTCTGCCAGCCAGGAGCTGCCAGAGCCGCCCTCCTGTCCGGAGCCGCCAGAGTCGCTCCTCAGTCCAGAGGTGCCTTTACGTCCAGTGGTGCTCTCTACGATGATCTTCAGTTCGGGGCCCGCTGCGAGGGTCCCCGCTCATGAGGCGCACCTAAGTGGACCAAGACTGAGGTAGAGCGGGGTCCACATCCCGCACCCGAGCCACCGCAGTGAAAGAGGCCCACCCGGACCCTCCCTTTTAGATTAGGTTTTTGCGGCTGGAGTCCGCACCTTTGTGGGGGGGGGTACTGTCACGCCCTGACCTGAGTGTTCTTTGATTTCTTTATATATTTTGATTAGGTCAGGGTGTTTTTGTACTGTCTAGGGGTTTTGTAGGTTTATGGGGTTGTTTACCATCTAGGTGTTTATGTATGTCTATGGTTGCCTAGATTGGTCCTCAATTAGAGGCAGCTCTTTATCGTTGTCTCTGATTGGGAACCATATTTAGGCAGCCATCTTCTTTGGGTATTTCGTGGGTTATTGTCTATGTGATGTTGCATGTTTGCACTCAGTTTTGATAGCGGTCACATTCGTCTTGTTATTTTGTTTGTTTAGTGTACTTCACGTTTTTTCGTCTTTCATTAAAAATATGTATTCACATCACGCTGCGCTTTGGTCTCCTCACTACGACGATCGTGATAGCCGTGATTATATTTTATTTTTGATAATTGTGTAGCTGGGAGATTAATTTCAGTTTTACCTTTCATGCCTACTTTTTTATTAAAACAGTTTTTATTAACTATGTCTGCTGATTATTATTACAGTATAATAACTATAAGTTGAAAATATTAAGTTTCAAACCATACAGTATGTAGAGCAGCAGTAGTAAGAACATGACAGGGGAATTGAGAAAAATACTAGGAAATGTATTATGCAGTAGCAGAAAGAGTACAAAGTGGTTGTTTAATTGAATATATCCACATTATCAGTCACACTGGTATTCAGTACAGTATGAATGGCCATGGCCCTAAGACTGCTTGGACTGTATCAGAGCAAGTGCCCCTCTGCAAGGCCCCCCTTAGCAGTGTACATTTGCCCATTTCTAAGTTTTGTCTATATCCTTTTCTCAAAAGGTACTAGAAATTAGCATTTAAAAATTTGGGGGCATACACCAAGACCCGAGGAGCAAAATGTGTCAACCCCCAATGTCAGAGTCACTCCTACACCCCTCTGCGCACACAAAGACGCAATGATGGGTGTCTAACAAAATACATATAATGCGCTAAATGAGCGGATGGGGCTCACATGCATGATGGCTCTCGTAGTTCTCTCAGGTATTGTCAGACCCCATGATTGCAGTAGTCCTATATTTCCTCTGACAGTGGTTCCTCTTCTTACCATTGCCCTCCCTTCTGTCTGTGAAAGGAGCCACGGGCAGACCTTTCAGTTTGGTGGAAAATGCCATGAGATGAGCGGGAGAGGAAAATAAAGTAATGTACAATGTATTTATATAATATACACTGAGTATACAAAACATTAAGAACACCTGCTCTTTCCATAACAGACTGACCAGGTAAATCCATGATCCTTTATTTATGTCACTTGTTAAATCCACTTCACTCAGTGTAGATGAGCTGGAGGAGACAGGCTGAAGAAGGATTTTTAAGCCTTGAGACAATTGAGACATGGATTGTGTATGTGTGCCATTCAGAGGGTGAACAGGCAAGACAAAAACATGTATGCGCCTTTGAACAGGGTATGGTAGTAGGTGTATCAAGAATGGTCCTCAGACCAAAGGTCATCCAGCCAACTTGTGGAAAGCTATCGACACCTAGAGTCCATGCCCTGAAAAATTGAGGCTGTTCTGAGAGAAGGGGGGTGCAACTCAATATTAGAAAGGTTCTTTTTGCTTCGTATACTCAGTGTATATGGTCCATTTACATTGTAAATAGGTTTACTACTAAACTATGTGAATCTTTGCAAACAGTTTCCAGTTTCAGAGAGGCTGATGAATACGTACAGTATATATAAACTGTGGTAACCTACTGTACCTATTGGAAAGTGCATTTCATAATCCCCAGACAGATGGTCATCTTCACCATGTTCATAATAGTATTCCTCCTTCTTGTCATATTCCACCCGTTCGTGTTATTTTGTTATCATTGTGGAGGAGACTGTCCACAGATATCTGGGCAGGGACTTACCTTCGTACCCGTCAATGGCATTGGCAGAGGCACCACTGGATAACCTGAAAGACACTGGAGGCACACATGGGACTTTTATTTGAATACTACTAGTGAATAAGATTGAACGCAGTCACAAAAGGTAATCCCTCCCGAGTGACAGCAAAAATAGTCAAAGGAAACATATGCTCTTTAATATTAGAATATACACCTATTTTACAATCATCTTATCTTTACATTAATCATATATTCCTAGAATATACAGTAGTGGCCAAAAGTTGAGAATGACACACATATAAGTTTTCACAAAGTCTGCTGCCTCAGTTTGTATGATGGCAATTTGCATATACTCCAGAATGTTATGAAGAGTGATCAGATGAACTGCAATTTGCCATGCAAATGAACTGAATCCCCAAAAACATTCCACTACATTTCAGCCCTGCCACAAAGGGACCAGCTGACATGTCAGTAATTCTCTCGTTAGCACAGGTGTGAGTGTTGACGAGGACAAGGCTGGAGATCACTCTGTCATTGCTGATTGAGTTCGAATAACAGACTGGAAGCTTCAAAAGGAGGGTGGTGCTTGGAATCATTGTTCTTCCTCGGTCAACCATGGTTACCTGCAAGGAAACACGTGCCGTCATCATTGCTTTGCACAAAAAGAGCTTCACAGGCAAGGACATTGCTGCCAGTAAGATTGCACCTAAATCAACCATTTATCGGATCATCAAGAACTTCAAGGAGAGCGGTTCAATTGTCGTGAAGGATTCAGGGCGCCAAGAATGTCCAGCAAGCACCAGGACCGTATCCTAAAGTTGATTCAGCTGCGGGATCGGGGCACCACCAGTACAGAGCTTGCTCAGGAATGGCAGCAGGCAGATGTGAGTGCATCTGCACGCACAGTGAGGTGAATACTTTCGGAGGATGGCCTGGTGTCAAGAAGAGCAACAAATAAGCCACTTCTCTCCAGGAAAAACATAATGGACAGACTGATATTCTGCAAAAGGTATAGGGATTGGACTGCTGAGGACTGGGGTAAAGTCATTTTCTCTGAAGAATCCCCTTTGCGATTGTTTGGGGCATCCGGAAAAAAGCTTCTCCGGAGAAGACAAGGTGAGCGCTACCATAAGTCCTGTGTCATGCCAACAGTAAAGCATCCTGAGACCATTCATGTGTGGGGTTGCTTCTCAGCCAAGAGAGTGGACTCACTCACAATTTTGCCTAAGAACACAGCCATGAATAAAGAATGGTCCCACACACATCCTCCGAGAGCAACTTCTCCCAACCATCCAGGAACAGTTTGGTGACGACCAATGCCTTTTCCAGCATGATGGAGCACCTTGCCTTAAGGCAAAAGTAATAACTAAGTGGCTCGGGGAACAAAACATCGATATTTTGGGTCCATGGCCAGGAAACTCCCCAGACCTTAATCCCATTGAGAACTTGTGGTCAATCCTCAAGAGGCGGGTGGACAAACAGAAACCCACTAATTCTGACAAACTCCAAGTATTGATTATGCAAGAATGGGCTGCCATCAGTCAGGATGTGGCACAGAGTTAATTGACAGCATGCCAGGGCAGATTGCAGAGGTCTTGAAAAAGAAGGGTCAACACTGAAAACATTGACTCTTTGCATCAACTTCATATAATTGTCAATAAAAGCCCTTGACACGTATGAACTGCTTGTAATTATACTTCAGTATTCCATAGTAACATCTGACAAAAATATCTAAAGACACCGAGGCAGCAAACTTTGTGGAAATTAGTATTTGTGTCATTCTCAAAACTTTAGGCCACGACTGTACACCCATGATTCGCCTATACTTTATAACTGTAGGGGGGGGGGGGGTTATATAATATAACCTACCCCCAAGATAAACAGACCGCTGCAACATTGTAACAGTCCCAACTCACTCACCTGATTAATGAAAAAGAAAAAGCACAAATCGATATACAATGTTCATTGCTGTTTTTTTGGAGCTACTGAAAATAAACGCAATGCGCCATAAACCTATTGAACTCGTTTCCACAGCACCATATGTCCGTTAAAGGTGTCGCTGCTTCTCAGCAAGTGGCCTCTATCACAGTGCTTGGCACAGAATTTTGGAAAAGAACAGTTCATTCCCCAGTGGCGCAACAACCCTACGGATGTTGCCGCCCAATGATTCATGGCCACACTTTTCAATTAGAGGCAGAGCCTAAACTGTAAAGTATGAATTTCATGGCATATACACTACATATACAAAAGTATGAGGACTGCCCTTGAAATTAGTAGATTCTGCAATTTCAGCCACACCAGTTGTTGACAGGTGAATAACTGCGAGCCAGGCCTAATCGCCCTACCTCACTAACTCTCATGGTTGAATAGAAGCAAGTCCCTGCAGCAATGTTAGAACATCTAGTGGAAAGCCTTCCCAGAAGAATGGAGGCTGTTCTAGAAGCAAAGAGGTAGCCAACTCCAAATTAATGCCCAAGAATTTGGAAAGAGATGTTCAACGAGCAGTTATCCACATACTTGGTCATGTACAGTATCATATAGGCCAAGTCAATGGACATTAAAATGTTACTTCTGACAATATGTAGCCTCCACTGTCATGAGAACATTCGCTGCATTATCCTATAATAAATGAATCCTTTACAGTAGACATAGTCACGACGGAGTAAAAAATTTTTTTTTTAAATTGAAGACTTTAAATGTGTGAGGATGGAAGTTGATAGAATATTATCGAAAAACATGGACCAGGATGTGATTACTGAAAAGCAAGGGGGGGCACATTAACAGGTTGGCACAAATACTGGTGCGCATTCTATAGGCCGTGGCTAGGTTTTCTACAACACTCTGAGCTTGAGGTTCTGACAGGTGTGAGGTGGTATGCAACTTTCACTACTGAATGGTGTTTCTGAACTCCAACATTGCTTAAGATAACACCATAACTAGACCATAGGGGCCCCTGGAATGGATTAGCCTACAAAGCGCAACAACTGAAGAAAGTGCCACCCAGTGCTAGAATGGGGCATATAGAGACGGCAGTGTTTATTTTGCATACTTTATTACAGCACTCTCCTTTAGCTGCACCTGGGAAACCGTTCCATGTTTAATCCTACACCACTATAATGTGCCCCAAAATATATTGCTTTATAAGGACGAGACAAAAAATAAAAATCAGTGAATAAATGTTTATTAATGATGCCCATTAGCAGAATCAAAACAGTGAGCAGGGATGAGACATCTATTACAAGGTTTAAAACAGCAACCAAAAATAATATCCTGTTTATAAAAAGCAAATTCAACATGCCCTTTTAACATTATAAAAATCCCTCTGGCTCTAACCAAGTTTATAGGAACCATGAAAAAGGAGCAGAACATTTTTGCAGACTCACGAGGAGTCATTACAAGCAGTCATGATTACCATATTTACAAAAGGACACGTGGCTTCACAAACAGCATCCAGTCATTCAGAGTTGAACTACAGGTATAACTAGGGTGGAACCAAAATCCTTCACCCTGCGCTGTCTCATTCACAAAACCAAAAACATAACATACAGGCTCCAATGACACAGTTAAGAAAGGCTGGGGTAAAAACGTCTTCCCCCCCAGCTTTCATACGTTAGAGCTATACCACTCCAATCTGTACAAAATCTGTAACCATCTCGAAAAATAATTTCGCCAACAGCTTAGAACCCCCTGGATCTCCTACATGCCCCACCCGGCTCCCATGCTCATGCTGCCATTCATGCCCATGGAGCCACGGCTGCTGCCATAGTAACTGCTGCTCATCCCGCTCTGATTACCTAACAGGAAAAAGGAATATCCACATTAGGACCGTTGCAGGCTTACCTTCAAAACAAACTATGCAACAACGGTAAAATGTAAACAATATAGCAGACACGTCAAAATGTCTCAATGACGCAGCGGCGCTACTGTAGATAGCAAATGTCTTCTATATACTATTTCGCAAACAAAATGTAAACAATTTTAGCTGGCTAGCTAAGCTTGGTTAAACATAGGGCAAAACAATTATTTTAAGTCATTTAGTCTCCGCAAATCTCTTTGCTAGCAAACGTGACACCGTCTCAATAACGAAGGCGTTCTATGTCGTCTCCACTTTCCTAGCGATATATTTTGGTAAGAGATGCAAATATTGAACTGTGTCGGGCCAAGAGTTATTCTCATCTGATATGGAGTTTAAAAAATAAAAATAATAATAGGGCTTAATAATGTTAACTAGGGCTGTGGCAGTCATTCAATTCTGTCAACCAGAGACTGTCAAGCACTAACAGCTGGTCTCACGGTAATTGACCATTAATTAACAAAAAAAAAACATTTTGCATCTCCTGGCTTTCCTGCAATGGTCTGAGTCACTGGCAAGTAAGGCTAATAAATATTTTTTGTTTCCAAGTCTAACAAATCCACTTAATATAGCCTACACCATCGCAAACAGGTCTAAAGATGTGATCTAGTAGAACATTATAAACACTCTCGAGTTGTCCTTATGTTAGGCCTGATATGGCTGTACACTGGCTAATTTAGCTGAAAAGATTTGCTTAGAATTCAGTGGCATTATTTTATGGTATTTAGAAAACAATTGAACGTCGCTGAAGAAAATAGGATATTTTCACTAAACGATTCCCCAGAAAGTGCGCACGTGTCCATTTTGTGTTTCGCAGTTAACAGGTCTTCCTACAACGCATTCAGAAAGTATTCAGGCCTCAACCTTTTCTACATTGTTACATTACAGCCTTATTCTAAAACTGATTCAATTGTATTCCCTCAATCTACGCACAATACCTCATAATGACTAGGCAAAAACAGGTTTAGAACTGTGCAAATGTAAAAAATAAACCAATCACATTTACGAAAGTATTCAGACCCTTTACTCAGTACTTTGTTGAAGCACCTTTGGCAGAAAATACATCCTCAAGTATTCTTGGGTATGATGCTACAAGCTTGGCACACCTATATTTGGAGAGTTTCTCCCATTCTTCTCTGCAGATCCTCAAGCTCTGTCAGGTTGGATGGGGAGCGTCGCTTCGCAGCTATTTTTCGGTCTCTCCAGAGATGTTCGATCGGGTTCTAGTCCAGGCTCAGGCTGGGCCACAGAGACTTGTCCCGAAGCCACTCCTGCGTTGACTTGGCTGTCTGCTTTGGGGCATTGTCCTGTTGGAAGGGGAAACTTCATCCCAGTCTGAGGTCCTGAGTGCTCTGGAGCAGGGTTTCATCAAGGATCTCTGTAGTTTGCTGTTCAACTTTCCCTCGACCCTGACTAGTCCCCCAGTCCCTTCTGCTGAAGAACATCCCCACAGCATGATGCTGCCACTGGGCTTCACCGTAGGGATGGTGCCAGGTTTCCTCCAAATGTGACGCTTGGCATCCAGGCCAAAGAGTTCAATCTTGGTTTCATCAGCCAGAGAATATCGTGTCTTGTGGTCAGAGTCCTTTAGGTGCCTTTTGGCAAACTTCAAGCAGGCTGTCATGTGCCTTTTACTGAGGAATGGAGTCTGCCTGGCCACTCCACCATAAACGCCTGATAGGTGGAGTGCTGCAGAGATGGGAGAACCTTCCACAAGGACAGCCATCTCCACAAAGGAACTCTGGAGCACTGTCAGTGACCATTGGGTTCTGTGTCACCTCTCTGACAGAGGCCCTTCTCCCTTGATTACTCAGTTTGGCCATGCGGCCAGGTCTAAGGTGGGTTTTGGTAGTTGATGGGGCCACTGTGTTCTTGGGGACTTTCAATGCAGCATAAATTTGTTGACTTGTTCAACAAAATCTTGCCTCAAAGCTCTACGGACTATTCCTTCAACCTAATGGCTTGGTTTTTGCTCAGACATGCACCATCAACTATGGACCTTATATAAACAGGTGTGAGTTTCAAAATCACGTCCAATCAAATGAATTTACCACACGTGGACTCCAAATAAGTTGAACAAACATCAAGGACGATTAATGAAGTTCAATTTCGAGTCACAGCAAAAGGTCTTATACTTACGTAAAAAAGGTTTATAATACATTTGTAAAAATGACTAAAAAACTGTTTTCACCTTGTCATTGATGAGGAAAATATTTAATCAATTAGAGAATAAGGCTGTAACGTAACAAAATGTGGAAAAGGGGTCTGAATACTTCCCAAATGCACTAGGTCAACTTTTGTACTATGGGGATTGTGTCGAGGAACAGAGTGGATGGGTACCAAAAAAAACTGCAAATAGCTGTGCAGCAACACTCCCCATCCAACCTGACAGAGCTTGAGAGGATCTGCAGAGAATAGGAGAAACTCCCCAAATACAGGTGTGCCAAGCTTGTAGCATCATTCCCACAAGACTCGAGGCTGTAATCATTGCCAAAGCTGATTCAACAAAGTACTGAGTCAAGTGTGAATACTTATGTAAATGTGATTTGTTTTTCTTTCATAACATTTACAGAAATGTCCACAAATGTTAATGGTTTGTCATTATGGGGTATTGTGTGTAGACTGATGAGGAAAACACTTTAGAATAAAGCTGTGACGCAACAAAATGTGGGAGTAGTAAAGGGGTCTGAATGTACTGTATACCACTGGTCAACTTATCCTTCGGTGCAAGAAATAAATATTACAAACATGCTCTGGGACCGTTGTGGGATGCAATAGATCCCCATTTAATACAACCAATCATATTAAATAAATAAACTTTTAAAAGCAACGACGTTGACGCAACCGATCAGAACATTTAGTGTAAAATGTTGATAAACTATTAGGCCATTTCTTCACATAAGCCAGCAATACGAACACGGCAGTAGGCTGTAAGCACGAATGTTGCAAAAAGCAATCAATTAGCGGGAAAACACTTAAAACGTGACCGCAGATGCAACTATGCATGTAATGCTTTTTTATAAAGGTAAATGTTTATGGTGAACTAGTTCTTCCCCAACTTGAAACTCACGTGCTGCATATGTATGCCAGCTGGGCTCAACACCGGTTGTAACGCGGATTAATGTGCTTCGTTTAATCAGTTATTTGGCCACTTTAGGTTTTGAAACAAACCTTGTCCAAACATATAGGCCTACGGACGAGACTACATGATGCATGTGACTGATTTGAAAAAAAAAAAAACTAAAAAAGGCATGAGGTGTTTGCCCAAGTGCACATCATTTAAAAGTGATAACACATCATTCACAAGTGATAGTGTGATAGGTGACAAAAGCCTATTCTTAATTTTGTGTTGTCTTTACATATGCTGCTAAATATTATAAGTGTGAAATTAGTTCTGATTTTAGGATGGATCATTATAATGCACCTGTCAGGAACAGGGGCATGGAAAAAATACATACATGTAATGTATGCACTTCAATAGTGAATGGAGGACGCTTTTTCTGTGGTTCATTTTCATACCAGCCAGGTAGGCTATAATCCTGTCGTAAAGCAAAGCAATGTGCTTAATATTAGGAAAGTCCATAAATAGGTCTAGCATAGAGGCTATCAAAACTGTACTCAAGTAATTGCATAGCCTACAGAAATGTTGCACATGTTATTGAAAACATTTGCATTGATGTCAGAGTGATTAGCAGGACAATAGAGGGCCGAGTACCAGGCAGTTAACGAGTTTGGTAGGCTACTAATGACCATCAGCAGCAGCAGAGCTTGGAGAAGCCTAGTTACCGTGACTAAACGGTCACATGGAATTTGACTGTGGTCATGACACGTGACCGCCGGTGTGGCAGTAATAAGGTCACCGTAACTGCCCTAGTAACAACCCTCCTGTGACAGGCAGCAGAGAGCTGACACTTACTGTAATCATTGTACCCCCCCATGCCGGACTGGCTGCTGTAACCACCCGTGTAACCAGCACTCATCTGCTGGCTGCCTCCATAGGAAGATTGGTTGGCTGTGGAAAATAGAACTCTCAAATAAAATAACTTAACAATATCGTGTTTGTCC
Source organism: Oncorhynchus keta (assembly GCF_023373465.1). Taxonomy (NCBI): domain Eukaryota; kingdom Metazoa; phylum Chordata; class Actinopteri; order Salmoniformes; family Salmonidae; genus Oncorhynchus; species Oncorhynchus keta. Next base: position 14,290,834 of record NC_068432.1, on the reverse strand, counting down.
AATTAATGCCAAAGTCTGCACAAAGAACACTACCCCCCGTTGGCCCGGAAAATTCAATTTTATACCTTCATCTATCCCCAACTGAAAATACTCACCCACAGCACTCATCTGGCCACCATAGCCTCCATTACTGCCCCCTGCTGTTGAGTTGAGGAACAACTCCACATAACGGTGCTCTGATAAGGAAGAGCGAGAGGGCAGTTACATCAAACTTCTTAATTGGATTTTTAAAAAACAATGGATTTAGGATGAAACTGTCCAGACAGGAAGGGTAAATAAAGTAATATCATGTAAAGGGCGATGACACATCAAATTACTGCCGACTCACGCATGTTGGCTTTATCCTTTGACATAGCTGCCACAGCATCCTCATGTGTGGCAAACTCTACATCAGCCTCTCCAGTCATCCTTCCATCTGGACCAACCTCGATGTGCACACGCACTGGGTTCAATGGCGAGAAAAACTACATGGGAGAAAATTGAGAGAATTAGCATTCCCAGTCAGTGATTGTTCACCTTTCCATCAGTGAATGTCAACAGATGACTGTATATTATGTAACTAGTTCTGGTGCTCACACTGTAGACATCCGTCTCTGTTGCCCGGTAAGGAAGTCCCCTCATGTGCACACAGTGTCCAGTCGTACTCTGAAAACTTGAACCACCATCGCCATAACGATCGGAACCTATAAGTCATTAGGAAAGTCGACAGAGGTAGAAAGCTTACAAAAAGTTTCACCCACAAAAAACATTAGAAATACAAACTCAAGGTAACTCCAGTATGCTTTCACCCAGAGGTTGGAACGACCTTCAATCGTTTCATTCTGTACAGAACCAAAGAATCAAACACCTTGCATTCTAATACCCAATGCGTTCCACAAGAAACATTTTCAGTTTACCCTTGCTGTTATGTCCCATCCCCACTCACCTGAGATTTCCAAAGAAGATAGAACAGAAACCAGAAAAAAGGTGTAGGAGAAAGATGGAAAGGACAAAGCACTTTATTCTCACATAGCCTTTATTCTCACCAGCCTCACCTCCGCCGTAGCCCCCACGGCGCATCCTGTCAAAGGAGCCTCCGCGGCTCATGCCATTGTAGCCACGGCCGCCACCACCACCACCACCAGGCCTGTCGTAGGGGCCTGGTCTCTGCATGCCACCCATCGTTTTGCGTGGGGGATCGTAATTTGTCCGCACCTCTGCATCGCTGCTCTTGAATATCTCAATATACCTAAAGGCACACAGACAAGCGTTAGGCCAGGGTCCTGGACCCAAAAGGTTTAACGGCTATTGAGGAGAATACTTTACATGGAGCAAAACAAACAAAAAAAATCTGCCAATACTAATGACATAGGTCTGTAGCATGTTCGTCCTGTTGCTCACAGCCATGCATGTCAATCATAGTATCTAGAAGCTAATTGATGCCTCTGAAACTATGCATTTTTACTGACCGAACATCGATGTTTCTTAATTGTTAGGGTTAATGATAAACAGCCCCTGGAACGATAAAGCTATTTTCCTGTTGATGTCTTAAATAAACTAGCACTGAGAAGTCAACAAAAAAAAACAGAATGAACCATAGAAAATTACACTTGTCAGTGTAGAAATGCCATCATTGACCCCCAGACGACCAAAGCTTTCCTTGTGACTGCAGGATCCATGGTCTAAGGAAGACTGGGTCTCAGTTACACATTGTGTGACATGAGGGTCTGTGGATTAGTGCTGAGTGAAAAATGGTAACAATGATATCAAGGTGCATTTTCTTTATTTTATTTTAAAGAGATGCCACATTTAAATTACATCCAAAATTAGCACATTGGATTGGTGTGTAGATCAAAAGCATGTGTTTTTATCCAACCCAGTTTAGTGAAATATTGTGAATTCTCCATCTACCAGAGGTGTTTCCTGACCACCTTGAGTGGAAGTCAATCGAAAACTCAAAACAAAGTCCAGGACAATCACTCAGCACTAAAGTCTTTTTTGGCAAAAAATAAGTGAATCTCTGAATTCGACGAGGCTATGGTTGATGATCTCATATGGATTCATGTATGAATGTCCTTGTTGAATGTGTAGGTTCTTGACATGTGTCATTACGACAGAAGACGATTGTGGCAACAGATGAATACCATAAGAAAAGCAGCTTAGCCAGCCAACCATCCATCCCCACCTGTGCCCTATTCTTTCCTTGTGTTTCTTTAGAGCCTTTTCAGCTATATCCTGTGAAGCAAACTGCACGAAGGCCTCCCCCGTACTCCTCCCCTGGAAGTCCACCGGCAATGTTATCCCATTTGGCACGATTTCCAACCCTTCAACCCAAGGACAGATAACCCCAGCGGGGGACATTAAATGACATGCCCATTCAGTGTTGTTGCTCTTTTTCTGCTAAGACAACAAAATGAAAACACATCAGACACGAGAACCCTATAAAAAGAAAAGCCTTATGAACAGCAAACCAGATGGGTGTCACCATTTTGATCATTAACTTACTTTTTTTGTACTTCATTCTGGGAACATAAATGAAATGAAGGGATCCATAGAATATTCGGGAGATATTAAGTTATTATACCAGTTTTGGGTGATGCTACTGCTAAATGTACGACAGTCTGAATTTAAAGTAACTGCCCAGTGTTTCCAGTTATATATAATTAATTACAGTATGAGTGAAATAGCCTTCTTTTACATAAAAATAACTACATTTTGTGATGAATGGTGTGGGCATACCAACAGCAAAATTGTGTGGGTGTATACCGGTCAATAAAAATAAATAAACACCTGATTGGCTAGCTCAGCCAATGCGACGTCTCAGCCAAAAACATATGAGGAAATCGCAAGCATTTACAAAATGGTCTGTTTGATACACGGGCTTGAAGTGGGTTTTTTGGAAGTTTTTTTTTTTTTTTTTTTTTTACACATATATGCTTTGGCCACAAAAAATTAACACAAGCCTTTAAAAGTGAGATTCTCACTGGACAGTTACTTTAAGATTAATCCAAAACAGAAGTATCCAGCTTTAATCTAATCTGTCTCAGTTATTTTTGACTCTCATGTTTATATCAAAGAGTTCAGATGCCAATTCAATGTCAAGAGACCTTTGAGATTAGAATTTTCCTTCAGCCAAATCTTGAACTACAAGCAGTGTATTTTCAAAGTCATGTTGAGATCAACTAAGGATGATTATCTTAAAGCATGTGTCACATGAAGCAATCGGATGCAATACATGTGACTTGCAAAACGAGATGCATCTGTGTTGCTTAGTGTCAGCCTGCAACTTGGTTGCATTGCATGAAATAAAAATGTGTTCGTACTGCTACAATCCGCAAATGATTGGCAGTCAATAAAATGCCATTTTAATAGTGAATCCAAAAGTTTTTGTCCAGTTTCAAATGTAATTGTCCAACATGAACTGCACTAGCTAGCTAATCTCGTTTCCAGCTTGGTCAGGTAGCTAGCGTGGTAAAACATGGTTAGAAAATAGGCTACATTTTGGCTAGCTAGCTAAATTGAACAGCAAGCATGGTCTATATCACTAATGTTAGAATTACCAAACAGTTGGATAAACAAATAATTTATGAAACCATGATGTATGACAAGATTGGATGTCGCATGCAATTTCAATTGCATTTGTTTTGCCTAATGTGACAGAGGCATAAGAATTAATCAAGAGTGGAGGGAAAAAGGGCACTAAACACACCTGAGAAGAACTGGACAATCTCCTCCTTGCTACAGCCGAAGGGAAGGCCACGCAACCGCACAAGCCCATCCCCCTCAGTCTCTGGGCAGTTTGGACCGGTGTGCTTCATGACCCAGTCCATCTCCACATTGTTCGATTTGAATACTGAGAAAAAAAAATGAATGTGAGGATTCTTTGGCATCTAATCCTCTCCCAGAACATGATGTTGGCACAAACATATTAAAAGGCAGTCAGTACTGGAACAGGGAGACAAAACCTTAATACCTTCCACATATCTGTGACCCAGGGTCTCTCGGTCTTTCTTGACTGCAATCTTCAGGTCGTCCTCCGACTCCAGCTCTACGAAGGCCTCTCCGCTTGGCCTGCCCTCACGAGTGTAGGTGAAATGGATGCTGGTGCCGTTGTTTGCAACTTTACAATCTGGAATATTTTATACCAATTTAGTCACCTGAAAATAGGTCAGACTTCCTTACATTTAACAATATAAGTAGCCAGGTTCTTACCAGAGAAAAATCTTGACACTTCATCCACAGCACAAGACCAGGGAAGGCCACGAATGCGCACCACAAATCCCTCTCCATCTGCCATGGTTGGTTTATGGTCAGTCAGCCCTTTTGAGACAGAATCGACAAGTTACTTACTATACAGTCACATCTTGATGGGCTAATATTCAATGAAAATGTCCATATGCCAGATGACCATGTAGTTAAGGGTTGTAGCTAAATATAAATTGGCCAGCTGGCAAGAGTGCCCAGACTTTGTTCTCCTTGGTAGTCTGTGGTTCAGCAAAATGGGTCAGGACTGCACCATCTGGGTAGCCAAAAGGCCAGCAGATGGTGATGCACAACATCCTGAACTAGCAATAGACACTGTAGCATGGTGGTGGAAAAGAAAGTATGCATTGTTTCCCCGACTTCTCACCATTATATCGAGTTAAATGAGGAAAAATCGACAGATTTCAAATGACATATTTGTCACATACACGTTTAGCAGATGTTATCGCGGGTGTTGCGAAATGCTTGTATTTGCAGCCTGAATGGAGAATGTTTTATGTACGAACCGGTCCACTGGGGATAATAGCCGGTTGAAAATATTACCATTGGATGATAAGATAAAACGACTCAATATCACCACCTGCCGGGATTTGGTTTTTAGAGGTAAAGCCAGCGCGCATCACTCAATATCGTCAAAGCAGAAATCGAAAAACGCAGAATCTGAATCAATTTCATTTGTGAAAGACTAGGTACTACGTTAAGAAAAACTAAACAATGTATTCAACACTTTCATCAATGGGCATAGCCATTTGAGTTGCTAACTAAACAGTAACATTTCTTTATTTTAATGGTCTGGCCTAGAAGAAAAAAAAGCAACTAGGCGGCTCGCGAACATTTTAATGAATGAGTATAGTTAGGTAGTTAATATTATCAGTTGTTAGCCTCTGATATTATTCTCTTGGACGCATGTTACCTAAACTATCAAGTATGTAAGTGCCTGAATAATAATTTACGAAACCAGCAACAATAGTTTGCAATCATTTTTTACTAGTCTTAAACACGTTACTGGCTAGTTAGACAAAGCATGCTATCGGCACGCAGACAAACACGTCGCAGGCCTCAAGGCTTATCCAGTAATCGACGTCAGTCTACAATTAGAACACTGAAGTATAAATACTTGAATCATGAATTCTTACAAATGGATTAACTTAGCTAACCTTTCATCTCTAATATAATGCAACCTAAAATGAAAATACCTTGATTTCTTTTTTCTGATTAAGTGGGTGTTCGGCGATAGCTGCTGTCTGGACTTGCGTTCCACTTCTGCACCAGAGCGCATGCGACGTGCACCACCGGAAACGCAAAGCCTTCTTATTTTTTGGGTTGGCATCCAATATTTTGCATTACCGCCCCCAGCTGGACACCAATATAAATCCATCATACTTTGTGATTCAAAAGGGGAAGAGGAGAAAAAAAATAACAATTACACAAAAATACACCCTTCTAACTAACTCTACACTCATTAAAAACGTACTACCCCATTCCACTACCTTGACCTTATCTGCTCCTTCACCATGCCAAAGGCCTGGGAGGACTGGACACCAACACACCCTGTAACTCTTCTGAAGTCAAATCTCAAATACCAAAATACTTCTCTGCAGCTCCCAGAGATCTACGTTCCATTTCTGAGGTACAGTTGATAACCATTGCCATTAACGCTAAGAAGCCAACCTTATTGAAGTATATATCACTCATTGGCCTATCCCTCTGTGCTGGCACAGATCTACTATTCACATGGATCCTCTCATGATCCCTCATACTTGACCCATCCTCCTCTACTCTCTTCACTGCCTCAGTATACGACACCTTCTGCACAACTACTCTAGCCACCTCAACCTGCTTCCGATCCCCACCAACATGGACACCCCTTCAGTTGACAAGCACAACTTATTTATTCATTGAAACAACACAATCCTCTATCCCATGCCCTCATACGCACTTCCCTCATCTAGGAATCTCCCTCCTACGAACTACTGCAGACATGACCATAAACGGTGCACCTGAAACAGCTCAGTGGACTCTGCACAAAAGCTCTAATGGGATAACTGATATATCCTAACACGACGTTGTCGGGTAAAGGCTGACTCAAAAGGACTGACAGTGCCTCCTCGGTTTCACCACACTCACCACCGGGTCTGTCACACCAAAAGGAAAGCAATCTTCAACTTCAATTGCTTCACCTCCCCACCCAACTCCTTTCCCACTCACCCAGAAACCACAAATGGATCCGCCAAAAGGTAAGGATCCACTTTCTTCAAAAATTTCACTCTTGCTTGACCAGATTGTTCTTTATCATGCCCATTGATGGCAGGCATCGGTTCCGAGCTCTTCACCACACATTTCATCTGACTTAACTCACCCTCATCCCCTTTCATTTCACCACCAGAACTCAGTCTGGGGCACTACTCACTCTGTTGGCGCTTGACACCAATCTTCTTCGACACCCCATCTCCATTTTTATCTATCTCAAATTCAAATCCATGCTCTGCTTTCCTCATTCTCTTCGACCTCTTCTTCCCAACTCCATCTCATAATCGTCCTGCTCACCTTGGAAACATGTCTTCTCTGGGCGCCGACATTTTGAGAGCATGAGCAGTGTCGACACAGAAAAAAACATATTCTTAAATTCCTCTCCTCACTACTTAGTTAAACACGGAAGAGCGTTGAATAGCTCATGCAAACCATTTAATTGGGGTTTCCACTAGATAGCATAGCCAAGGTCAAACTTGGCTAGGCTCTATCGTAAAAATGTATGTTAACAAAAATGTTCTATTTGGTCTTAATTTAAGGTTAGGGTTTACGCATAAGGTTGAGTATGGTTAAGGTTAAAGTTAAAGTTAAGTTTAAAATCACAGTTTAAGAAGATAAATAGTAGTAATAGACAGGGTTTATAACTTTGTGGCTATGGTAACTACCAACCCAAAGATTGTGCTGTATCGCCTTAGTGGAAACCAAGACTGTTCTTAGGGCAGGTCTGCCGGTTTCAACCAGCAGAAGCGACTTTTCATAGCAGGTTAGGAGGAGCCGGTTCTAGCCTTTTAGGGGCCCTAAGTGATGACTGAATTGCTCATCGCAAAGTTTTAACCAATACTTTGGTTTGAATACCCATTCAATACCCAATTAGTTAGCATTTACAGGTAAATATCACAAGTTGAAACGTCTTTCCTACCCTACCGGCTACCGATGTCATTACATTCTGTAAGCTGCTCCATGCTACAACCAGTTGAGATCTGCTAGCTTTTGCTGCCTAATTCTGAAGAAATGTATAAGGCGTTATAAGTGCCTATATCTAGATGTAATATTCAACTAACAACTGATAAGGCAATGCCGCAATAGAGTGATTATTGGAAGAATCAAACCATTCATGCAACGAGAACTGGAAGCACCAACTGCTAGGGGAGCAACCTGGTCTCAGAGCATTTCGTATTTGTCACAATAATTTTCAATCCCAATGATGATAACTAACAATTATTTAAGCTTTGACCAATCCCTTTAGTTTGTAAGACCCTGGGTTTAATAATAATTAGGCAAAGACTCAGCTTATGGAAAAGGTCTGTACGTTTTATTCAGAGAGCACTCTGAAGACCCAAAATACAAACATGTCATTTTATAACTCCTACCCCCCCACCTACTTACACGCACCCACCGACACACAAGCAGTAGGGGGATTACACGCACACACAGACACACAAACAGTAGGTGGGATGTATCTTTCCCCACAGTTCACATTCATCACTACAAAGCTGGCAGTTCCATACCGTTCCCTCCCTCCCAAGATAAGAGAAACTTTGACAGTGTCTCTTTCCTGTCGTAAGTTTTTCAAAATTCCAACCAGGTCAGGTCATGTATAGTTTAATTGTCCTCCGTGTTATCTTAGTCACACACACACATCTCTTCCTTACTTGTCTCGACCAAACCTTATTAGACTTTAGTCAAATTATTCTTAATACATTTGACATAATCTAATAATTACGTTTCAGGGTGGAATTCTTTAGTCATTACCTTAAACATATAAATTCCCTTATCAGTATTATTCTGTACGTAAGTCCGAGCCACTCTATTTAGTAATATGCAGTATGTTTCTTATGATTACACAAGACAAAAGGAGGATGGTTGGTCAGTGTATAACGCATACGTCTAGCAACCCAAAGGTTGCGAGTTCGAATCTCATCACTGACAACTGTAGAATTTTAGATAATTAGCAACTTTTCAACTACTTATAACTTTGTAGTTACTTTGCAACAACTTAGCATGTTAGCTAACCCTTCCCCAAACCCTAACTTGAACCCTTTTAGCGAACCCTAACCTTTTAGCCTAACTCTGTCCCACCCTGATTTGTTTCACATGTCTTGTGCCTGTCTCCACCCCCCCACCAGGTGTCTCCCATTTTTCCCCATGATCTCCTGTTTATCTTTACCTGTGTTTTCTGTTTGTCTGTTGTCTGTTGTTCATCTTGTCTTGTCAGGTTGTACCAGTGTGTTTACCGGTTTCCTGTTATTAAGTTTTGCTTCTAGTGTTCCCGGTTCTGACATTTCTGCCTGTCCTGACCCTGCCTGCTGTCGGGAACCTGCCTGACTGACCTGGTTATGAACCTCTGCCTGCCCCCTGTGTTATAATGAATATCTGAGATTTGAACTATCCGCCTCCTGTGTCTGCATCTGGGTCTTACCCTGAGCCGTAATAAACTCATAAACTTCACCCTAACCCCTAGCCTAGATAGTGTTAGTGCAATGACTAGCGTAGCGTTAGTGCAATGACTGGAAGTCTATGGTATCTACTAGCATGCTAGCAGTTACCATAGACATCCACTCATTGTGAGCTTCTACTCCGACTACACCATGGATCTAGGACTGCCTCCACCGGACCATCGCGGCCTCCACCGAATGGAACGAGTCAGCTCTGGTCACCATGTTCTGCAGCGGACTGCGGGAGGAGGTACAGATGGAGTTAGCCTAACGTGATGACAACCTGTCACTCGACCAGCTCATCAGCATGGCGATTCGTTTGGACAACCTTCTGTAGTCCAGACGAAGACCCTATATGGAATCCAGAGCACATGGCTACACCTGCTCTGTGGCCAGAGCTGATTGTCCACTGCGTTACACATTCCTTTGGTTCCCCTACAGTCACCCATTCCGATTCGAGGCCTAGATAATCGTCACATTCTTTTGGAGAGATTGGAAACCCAAATTGGTCTACACGGAAAAGTTCTGGCCTGGTTTAGATCTTATCTGTCGGAAAGATATCAGTTTGTGAATGGTTTGTCCTCTGACAGATCAACTGTAAATTTCGGTGTTCCTCAAGGTTCCGTTTTAGGACCACTATTGTTTTCACTATATATTTTACCTCTTGGGGATGTCATTCGAAAACATAATGTTAACTTTCACTGCTATGCAGATGACACACAGCTGTACATTTCAATGAAACATGGTGAAGCCCCAAAATTGCCCTCGCTAGAAGCCTGTGTTTCAGACATAAGGAAGTGGATAGCTGCAAACTTTCTACTATGAAACTCGGACAAAACAGAGATGCTTGTTCTAGGTCCCAAGAAACAAAGAGATCTTCTGTTGAATCTGATAATTAATCTTAATGGTTGTACAGTCGTCTCAAATAAAACTGTGAAGGACCTCGGCGTTACTCTGGACCCTGATCTCTCTTTTGACAAACATATCAAGACTGTATCAAGGACAGCTTTTTTCCATCTACGTAACATTGCAAAAATCAGAAACTTTCTGTCCAAAAATGATGCAGAAAAATGAATCCATGCTTTTGTTACTTCTAGGTTAGACTACTGCAATGCTCTACTTTCCGGCTATCCGGATAAAGCACCAAATAAACTTCAGTTAGTGCTAAATACGGCTGCTAGAATCCTGAATAGAACCAACAAAAATGATCATATTACTCCAGTGCTAGCCTCCCTACACTGGCTTCCTGTTAAGGCAAGGGCTGATTTCAAGGTTTTACTGCTAAGCTACAAAGCATTACATGGGCTTGCTCCTACCTATCACTCTGATTTGATCCTGCCGTACATACCTACGCGTACGCTACGGTCACAAGACGCAGGCCTCCTAATTGTCCCTTGAATTTCTAAGCCAACAGCTGGGGGCAGGGCCTTCTCCAATAGAGCTCCATTTTTTATGGAATGGTCTGCCTACCTATGTGAGAGACGCAGACTTGGTCTCAACCTTTAAGTCTTTACTGAAGACTCATCTCTTCAGTGGATCATATGATTGAGTGTAGTCTGGCCCAGGAGTGTGAAGGTGAACGGAAAGGCTCTGGAGCAACGAACCGCCCTTGCTGTCTCTGCCTGGCCGGTTCCTCTCTCTCCACTGGGATTCTCTGCCCCTAACCCTATTACAGGTGCTGAGTCACTGGCTTACTGGTGCCCTTTCATGCCGTCCCTAGGATGGGTGCGTCACTTGAGTGGGTTGAGTCACTGATGTGATCTTCCTTGTCTGGGTTGACCCCCCCCGTGGCGGAGATCTTTGTGGGCTATACTCAGCCTTGTCTCAGGATGGTAAGTTGGTGGTTGAAGATATCCCTCTAGTGGTGTGGGGGCTGTGCTTTGGCAAAGTGGGTGGGGTTATATCCTTCCTTTTTGGCCCTGTCCAGGGGTATCATCGGATGGGGCCACAGTGTCTCCTGACCCCTCTTGTCTCAGCCTCCGGGAATTTATGCTGAAGTAGTTTGTGTGTCGGGGGGCTAGGGTCAGTTTGTTATATCTGGAGTACTTCTCCTGTCTTATCCGGTGTCCTGTGTGAATTTAAGTATGCTCTCTCTAATTCTCTCTTTCTTTCTCTCTCTCTGAGGACCTGAGCCCTAGGACCATGCCTCAGGACTACCTGGCATGAGGACTCCATGCTGTCCCCAGTCCACCTGGCCTTGCTGCTGCTCCAGTTTCAACTGTTCTGCCTGTGGCTATGGAGTCCTGACCTGTTCACCGGACGTGCTACCTGTCCCAGACATGCTGTTTTCAACTCTCTAGAGACAGCAGGAGTGGTAGAGATACTCTTAATGATCGGCTATGAAAAGCCAACTGACATTTACTCCTGAGGTGCTGACTTGCTGCACCCTCGACAACTACTGTGACTATTATTATATCTGACCATGCTGGTCATTTATGAACATTTGAACATCTTGGCCATGTTCTGTTATAATCTCCACCTGGCACAGCCACCTCTCATAGCCTGGTTCCTCTCTAGGTTTCTTCCTAGGTTTTGGCCTTTCTAGGGAGTTAGCCACCGTGCTCCTACACCTGCATTGCTTGCTGTTTGGGGTTTTAGGCTGGGTTTCTGTACAGCACTTTGAGATATCAGCTGATGTACGAAGGGCTATATAAATACATTTGATTTGAAATAGGGACAGGGCTACTACATCACATCACCGTTCCCGTTTCTCTGCCGACCCATGACACTCATTTAGAACAGATCACCTTTTCGGTTATAGGCACCCAGTTGTTTTACGTCTCGCCTGATTCAGTTGGCATAACCCTGTAATATCCTAGTCTGAGGAGACTGCTGGGTTGGTCGCAGGAGTGTCAGGGGAGGTGTCTCGAGGTGTCTGTCAACACCACTACGGTGGAAAGTCCGGACCACGCCCCTCAAGTGGAGTTACCAGGATCTGCACCGGGTTTTCTAAGACGCAGGCTACACGCCTGCCTGCCTCATCGCCCCTGGGACTGTGCCATTGACCTGTTGTCTGACGCAGCCCTTCTGAGAGGATATGTCTATCCCCTCTCCTATGCGGAGACCGAGGCCATGGAGATGTACGTACAGGAGAGCCTCCAGCAGGGTTTAATCACCAGCCTCCTCAAGTTTCTTTTTTGTTAAAAATAAAGATGGGGTCTGCGCCCCTGCATTGATTATCGAACACTGAATAAAACTACCGTTAACGTATTCCTCCTACCTCCCTGCTGAGAGGAGGTCCCTAGAGGTTTCGTTGGATGGCGGGGGCGAAGAGAGCGTTCAAGACACTGAAGGCGCGCTTCACCACTGCTCCCGTGCTAGCACATCCCGACCCCTTACTTCCCGTCATTGTCGAGGTGGATGCCTCCGAAGTAGGAGTTGGGGCAGTGATGTCCACCATGGCTAACTTCATCTGTACCTCCTCCTGCAGTCCGCTGCAGAACATGGTGACCACCAGAATACCTCCAAAGCTACGGCACTGCGCCTTTTACTCCAAGCAGCTGAGCCCCGCCCAGAGGAACTACGACTTAGGGGACCGAGAACTCTTGGCGGTCAAGAAGGCTGAAGGCACTGGCTGGAGGGGTCCAAACACCCTTTCCTGGTGTGGACAGACAACCGCAACATGGAGTACATCATGGCAGTGAAGAGGCTAAACCCAAGACAGGCCAGGTAGGCTCTATTCTTCTCCAGGTTCCAATTCACACTTTCTTATAGGCCAGGCTCGAAGAATGTGAAGTTGGACATCCTGTCTCGCCTCTAGGACGTAGAGGAGCGGGAGAGGAGACAATATCATCCCGCCATCCCGTATCATCGCTCCAGTTGTGTGGGACGTGGACTCCGACATTCAGCAGGCCCTGTGCATGGAACCTGCACCAGTGCCCAGAGAACCCAGAGAACCTTGTCCACGAGTGTGCGGGACCGCAGCCTTGCCTGGGTGCACACGCCGCCTGTGTCGGGTCATCCTGGGATAAGACGTACCATCGCCTGCCTAACGGAGAAGTACTGGTGGCCCACCTTGGCTGGGGATGCCCGGGTTTATGTCTCTACCTGCTCCATCTGTGCTCAGTCAAAGACACCCAGACACCTCCCTTATGGAAAGATCCAAATGGTGAGCATCACAAACACTAGGAATCTTCAACTTAAATTGCTCCACCTCCACACTTAACGCTACCCCAGAAATCACTACCTTCAATGTTGCCCTGTACCTATGCGCAAAGCAAGATACGGGTCTTTCCCCAAATTGCGTTGCAAGGATCTGAAGAAGCAAACAAACATCACAATTCCACTTCAGGTTAACTTTACTGACTCAACAGCACCCACCATCTTTTTCACCCAACCTGAAACCACCCATGGATCAGCCAAGCGGCCTGGTTCCACCCTCTTCTTCTCACTCCCACTGGACCAAACGTATCATTATCAGAACCATGTCCATCAACGCAAGGCTTGTGCTCTTAGCTCCTCACAACACCGTCTACCCATCCTGTTCACCTCCAGAGCTCGAACTAGCATCCGGCTCACTCTGTTTGAACTTGACACCAATCTTCCTCGAACATACCCTCTCTTGTTATTGCTCGCTTCAACAGATTCAAACCCATCCTCTGCCTCCCTTGGTCTTTTCAGCCTCCTGTTTCCTCATATCATCCTCCCTTAACCAATCACTCAACTCCTTCTGAAAATATTCAACTTTGCCAAGCCAAAATCTCTTTTTAGCCTCCTCGAGAGACATGCTAAGCCCTGTATTCCCTCCACTTCAAACTCAAGCCATCAGAATCTTTGCTACACCACCATCTACGCAAACTTCCATAGCAACCTGGTCTCATAGACTAGATTTAACATAGTCAACCTAAAACTGGGACACTGACATTAGTATGGTATGTTAAGGTTGGTATGGTTACATAAACCAGAAGGTTACGGTTGGCTTATAACATGAACATCTAGCAACCCAAAGGTTGTGAGTTCGAATCTCATCATGGAAAACTTTAGCATTTTAGCTAATTATCCAGTTTTCAAATACTTACTACTTTTTGAGCTACTTTGCAACTACTTAGCATCGTAGCTAAACCCTTCCCCTAACCCTAACAGTAACTATTTTAGCTAACCCTGACCTCAACCCTTTGACCTCAACCCTTTAACCTAACTCCGAAACCTAACCCCTAGCCTAGTTAACGATAGTCAGCTAGCTAACATTAGCCATCTAGCTAGAATTAGTAACATATCATGTCACGTCTGCTCCCCCTATTCAGCCCCTGGCGCTCGAAGGCACCAGGCTGCCCTGTATCACGCACCCCTGCCATCAGTTACGCATACCAGCCTTCCCTCGTCACTCGCATCAGCGCTATTGGACTCACCTGGACTCACTCAATCACATGTTTATTACCTCCCCTACATTTGTCAGTTCCCCAGCTCTGTTCCCCGCTGCTGCATTGATTGTTATTTGTCTGTATTACTTGTCTTTGTCTGTATTACACTGTTCCTGTCTCATTCCATGTCCATTCCATATTAAATGTTTGACTCTCCGTATCTGCTTCGCCTCTCCAGCGTCATCCCCTGTGACATATCATACGTTTAGAAAATTCGTAACATATTGCACGTTTTGCAAATTCTTAATATATAATGCAAATTGTCATTTGTAACATATCTTACGAAACATACCGTACAAAACGTAACATATACTAAGTGGAATGTCTAGGATTTGCCAAGAGAATAATTTGAAATGCTCCAAGACCAAGTATTCCATAGCAGTCTGGGCTGTAGTTAAACATTGTGCCCCCCTCTCCCTCTCATACTAGTTACGAGTATGAGAGCGAGAGAAATAATTAATCTGGGGAATAATTTAGCCTCACAGAGTATCTGATTATCACAATACTGTAATTTATGCATGGCGTCATGACATATTCCAATGATGAGATATAGCTAAATTAACAGTTGTGTGTCTGTCTCTGTGTTATATCTTTATAGTGGCAGATACCTGAGCTGATTCCAGACCAGCTGGACAGGACATACTATCAGACTTCCAGGGGAACCCTTTAGCTTTTGTCAGATTACACACACAAGGTTACAACATGTCTCTGCATCATAAATTACAGTGTCTTCCCCAGCCCGGGTCTAGTGACCCCCATCCTCTGGACTCATCCTTCCTATAAAGACAGGTATACCCATCACTGGGACATTGTCATTATATTATCATGACGGACATTACCACCTTATGTAATGGTGGATGTGTACTGCACTGTTGAGAAGAGCCCATGAGTAAGTATTTCACTGCAACGCTTAGCCTACATCCTGTATCCTGTGCATGTGCCCAATAAACTTTGATGTGATAGGATCACATCTGATATTCAGTACAAATCTTGATTTCCATCTTTCCAGACACAATACTAATTGTATTGTGTCTGTATCTATGTTGTGTAGCACCCGATTAGTATCCAGTGATCTAATGTGTGATTGACAACATAAGAAGAGGTGTGCTTAAGGAGGATGGAAACCTAGAGTTCAACATGAGGGCCATTTTCCACAGGGGATACCCAGACACACACATCCATATTGAGGTTAGAAAGTCACATACACTTGATGACACTTGATGAGCTGCGGGTCGTATTACCTGGAAGGTAACTATTAATGATGTGTTATTGTTATGTACTTTAAGATATATATATCTAGCTATATATATATATATATATATATATATATATATATATATATATATATGTATACACAGTAACCATGTGCAAAGGGTTCTACCTAGAACCATCTATGACGGGTTCTACCATGAACCATTTTATAATCTTATTCTACCATTCTAACCATTTTATCTTTGGAGGGTTCTTCCTAGAACTGACTGAACAAATCCACCAGCCTTATTAGCCTTTAAATGTATTTATGACAATAATTAAATATCATAAGGCCTTTCTTTGAGGGCTTAGTTATACCCAAACAAAGGGGTGTTAGTTAACTCCTGGTTTACAGGCCACATCAGGCCTGCAAGTCACATTATTGTGGCTTGCAAAGTGATGTGTAATTCCTATTGGAATCAAGCCAGAGTTAAGATATCCAACAAGTAGTGCTAAGAGATTAGTGCTTTTTGAGGTCGGTTCGGTTTTGGTGAAAATAATCGCTTCTTCGATTTTGTTTGAATACCGTAACACAGAATAAAAAAATTAATGAAAGTCCCATGATGGTAGTGACTGCCCATTACTGCCCATTACTGCTCATCACTTATTAAACATTTATTCACATTACTTTACTTTAATAAAATATTTCAGTTGTTGTGTATATTACATTTGTTTATTTGATGACTATTATTTCATTCCAAGTCAACATCTCACCTCTATAGAGCGGTTGCCTATGTTTTGACAAAATCCCTATTTTGTAGTTCTTCAAGGTAAATAAGGCATACTTTTTTCACTGCTGACTTCCAACTATCAATCAGTTAGATCATGTATTTTCAGGTAGAGATACCTTGGGAAGCAAGCTCTTCATATCCCCTCACAATCATGCATTTTTCTGCCTCTTCTGTAGAAACACAGAAGAATCACAGACCGGGGAAGTAGATGCAATGGATTATGGTCATTGTAGTTAATTACCTCATTTTATGTGATAAACGAGGTTGAAAATGTTGGTTAAAAGCTCAGCGCGAACAAGTGGAATATTTAATCACCCGCAAACTGCATTCAGAATGGCTGCCAGAGTTGAGAAAACTATCTCCTGAGATGACCTCAATCATCTGAACTGGAACAATCATCCCAGTAACGGGTACAATAAATTAAACTATTACCAGATTGGATTAGTTTAGAAAAATGTGTTATTAATCTTTGTGTAGCATAACATTTATTAACCAATCAATATACAGATATTAAAACAAACAATTCTGAAAATCATCCTGCAATAGAGCATGCTGGGATATATGATATGGCTCAATGTAGAACTCTTTTCGCCTTCCAAAGAATCATTCTTGGCTTCTAAAACAAAAGATGAAAAATAACCCTTTCTTCCAAAAACGGTTCTTAGGATGTTAAAAGTCATAGGTAGACCCCTTTGCCTTACAAAGAACGCTTTTGGAACCCTTTTTTCAGACTCAACATTTGGCTAGCCTGATCCCAGATCTGTTTATGCTGTTTTGCAATGTCCTACTGTCTGATTGTTACTGTAGGAGTATTTTACCTAGGTAAATGTTTTGGGAAAGCCTGGCTTCTCTTGGCATCCATGAATACACACCACTGGTAGGCAGAGATTAATAGAGAGAGGTGGGAATAGTATGTGCTTCAGTAAAGTGGGTTTCTTAGCATCCAAAGCCATGGTTGTCAACTGTACTGAAGAAATGGAACGAAAGTCACAGAAAATAGAGGTTCTGGTTGCAGCTGCAGAGAAGTTCTTGGGATTGCGAGGTTTTACTGCAGAGGAGTTGCAGGGGGTGTTGAGTGGTAGTGTTCTGTCCTCCAATACCGAATCCTACTCCAAGCCTGGAGTAGGATTAGACAGGGTTAAATCATTTAATGGGTGGTGTTTTTTTGTGAGGGCTAATAGTTGGCAAGGTCATTTTCTTTGTTCACAATTTTGTGTTACCGGAATGTAATGTAAGGTCAGTGAAGGCTGCTGGGGGAGGATGGCTCATAATAATGGCTGAAACAGGGCAAATGGAATGGCATCAAACACATGGAAACCATATATTTGATACCATTCCACTTATTCTGCTCCAGCCGTTACCGCGAGCCAGTCGTCCCCAATTAAGATACCACCAACCTCCTGTGATGTAGGTAGGCCATGACTAGCCTCACACTCCAGTACAGTAGATAGAGTGTATGCAACAAAAAGTTGGATGCAATTCGCCAACCAAATCCCAAAGAAGAAGAAAGACGGCGAGGGCAGGTGTGTGCCGGAGGACTCCGGCACACAGCAGGCGGGGGCGACGCCGTGTGCTAGTACTGCTTTCTAGTTAGCACACCGTGTCGCCCCAGCCTCTCGCCTGTTGTGCTAGCAGGAAGCTGGGACTACCGGTTGACAGTGTCCTTCACCCCCACCTCTCGGGCATGATTTTCTTCGGTACACAGCAGGCGACAAGCTCGTTAGCACACGGTGTCACCCCAGTCTTCCGCCTGCTGTGCTAGTTCATGAGGGAACCAGTGGGGGCATTCCTGCAGATGCAAGAATGCTCTCATGTAGGAATGCCCCGAATTGCAGGCTGCAGTTCCACGCTATTGGATTGTCACGCCACTCTGCTCCTGTGTCCCTTTGCCCAAGGCTTTTGTACCTTGCCTGTCTAGGTTTTGCGTTTATAACTAGCAAAATAATTTAGCAAATATATCTTTATAATGACAACACCTCCTGGGAGAATATGTTCATGACAAGTTTTGAAAAAATAACTAAGAAAATATCCAGAGAAAACATCAGTGAGTTTACACAGGCAGAGCTGGCTACACAATTACATTTTTATCTGAGGAGTGTTGGGGAATAATCAGAATTAGTTGGTAACATAGGTAAGATGTTTTATATTCCTCATATGTTTGTAAGTTACTTCTCATCAGAATGTGTTTGTATAATACTGTGGCGGGGTTGCCGTATCTGTTCTCTGTCAAGACTAAGTTATTTGGGCCGCAGAGAGGGGAGAGGTCAAGCGTGTATCTCTTGGCTTCTTTGATATATGCCTGTTGATGTGAGGATTTGTTTATGGTTCTGAGTTTGAGAAAATAACATAGTTTAGGAGACAAAGCTGAACGATAAATTATGCCGATGTTGTCTGGCTATGTGTGTCTTTGCTATAAAGGATCTCAGTTGCAATGTGTAAGGGACTCTCAGAGAATTCATGCATAGAAACTGAATTGATCTGAGAGTCACAAGGTTGTGATGGAGCTCATATAATTAAAGATGGACTTTGTGATAACTAACTCTGACTTGTGTGTGGTTTGCTCTCATGATTTGGTAAATACAGGAAATTTCCACGACAGGAGAGTTAGTTAGCTATCGATCTATTTATAAAATTAGATAGATAGCTAGCTATCTGAGTGTTCAGCTTTTAACGTTACCTGTGTTTGGTCTGATTTTACTCAACCCATCCCACCGAATCATCAGCAGTACATCAGGGTTATATCGATTACGCCGATTCTGTTGCAAAACATTTTGTCTGTTGCAGAAACCATTTACTCCAAAAGGTAAACGTAAACGAGAGTTTCTATTAGACAAATTCAGGTAGGTCCCTCCCTGTTTTGTTCTGTTTGCTACTGTTTAACTTAATGTAGCAGGCTTAAAAGAAAAGCCTGAAACTAGATCCCGTTCACCAGCATTTCCCAAACTCTGTGCATGTTTTGGTTTTTGCCCTTACACTACACAGCTGATTCAAATGATCAAAGCTTGATGATTCGTTTTTAGCAAAAAACAAAACGTGCACCCTCGGGTCCCAATGACCGTCTTTGGGAAACCCTGCTCTACATACTGGTCTTGATGAGAAGAAAAAAAAGCTGTCTGTGGAGGTTCTCTTCTGCACTGTTAAACCAATCCAATGTTGTATAAACTTTGGAATGCTGATGCTATGTTTTGGCCATGGAGAGGATTTGAAGCCACTGGTTGGCGATATTGGCACTCTTCAGAAAAGCAGTCCTCCATAGGAATGAATTGAATTCTTCAGTTTTTCATTCAATGTTTCAAGGAAAAAACGACAAGTATTTTTCAGTTTGTCACGTCATGTATGTAGGTGGCAGGGAAGTCAAGCGCAGGAGAATTAAACTTGGTATAATTGGAGTATTTTAATAACTTAAAACAAACTCCAAACCCAAAGTCCATAATAAAATAAATGTGGGTACAAAAACCCATCGCACACCAATCCATAAAACATGAACATAACAACAAACAATCTCTGACAAGGACATGAGGGGAAACAGGGGGTTAAATACACAACACTTAATGAATGGGATTGGAACCAGGTGTGTAAGAAGACCAGACAAAACCAGTGGAAAATGAAACATAGATCAATGATGGCTGGAAGACCGGTGACGTCGACCGCCAGAGGCATCGACTTCAAGGAAAACTTTTTTTGGAATTCTTGAATTTTTCATTTTTATGCTTAGCTCACATAATATAATATAAAAGTATGCATTAAGGTGTCTGTAATAGAATACATGTGGCAAAAAATGTAGACATTAATAAATGCATTTCTATAGCTTCTAAAATATTTTTTACAATGGTGGGGGAGTGTCAAGATGGAGGAGTGGTGGCTTCTAAACAGCGTCTAATATTCATCTAGTGTAAATAAACCATTAAACCAATCCAATAAATGTGGAGGAGTTACGCATTGAATACACCGACAGTCATTGTGTTTTGGTACACCGACAGTCATTGTGTTTTGGTACACCAACAGCGTCATTGCGTTTAGGTACACCAGAAGTACATTAATTTCCAATGGAACGCTGCAAGGCATCATCGTTACAGAGGCAGTTGCAGTGCGTTCTGTGTTGCACATATGGTGTATTTATCGAACATATGAATGAAATTGGATGTGTATGTAGACGGCTTAAAAAAATACATCAAAAATGTAGATTTTTGAAATTGGCTTGTTTAGTTAAGATACATTTCAATCCTGTTACATTATTTGTCACCTAGGCCTTGCAGTCCACCTTTTTGGTATTTTGTACCAGTTTCTGTCTCTGTACAAAGGCATGGTCTTCAAGCTATGGAAGATGTCAAAACATGTAATAATAACTGATTGGACTTACATGGATTCCCCTTTTCTAGAAAGCCAAATCTCTTTTCAGTGTAAGGGGAAACTCACCACCCTAACCCCACTTACATATTCTTTATTTGTATTTATTTGATTGGCCCATCAACCTCACTCTTCGGAGGACAAATGTAACAGTTTTACTTTTTTTTATTTAAAAAATATATATTTTGTTACTTATAATTATTCGTACACTTTACATACATGGTACTTTTATACACAGTATTACATGATAGGAATACAGTTTGAAATACTGTACACTGAGAGTACAAAACATGCTCTTTCCATGAGACTGACCAGGTGAATCCAGGTGAAAGCTAGGATCACCTGATGTCACTTGTTAGAAAACGTATTTAGACATTATCTCACTTTTTTTAGGCTAACATTTCATTTTCAACAGTGGAGATTTCTATAAACCTGGATTTCTGTTTCTCTGATATTTGCAACATTGTTTCAATATTCAAATTCGATCTCCAGCTGTCCCATAGTAATGAATGTGTCGGGAGTCGGGATGAGACAGTCAGACAGGCATGTAGTTTTTCTCAGCCTCTCTAAATCATGAATCAGCTGGCATAATTTTAATGGATATATACAAGGAATGTAAATTGAAAAAAGGTCCAACGAAACAAAGTGCAGCTAGTTTGCAGTCTTTCCAGCTTTAGTTTGAAGTGATTGTGTTAACTGTGTTGTTGGCTAGCTCCTCTCAACAGTGTCCTGACAAGTGAGCACATTTTCTATGCCAGGCGAAATGGTACCTCATAGGCTCATGGTTATGGATATATATCCATATAAATGTCAATGGAAAACAACATAAACAAATGCAAATGCGGCTACTTTGCTGTTATTCTGGCTTTTTAACGTGACTGTAAGTTAGTCGTAGTTGACTAGCTAGCAAGCGAGGTATAAGAACGTTGCCAGCAATGGAACGTTTAGAATGAACGACTGGGTCGCATCCATAGATGCAGAACAAAAAAGACTAAACGACTGGGTCACATCTTTAGCAACCGAACTGATAGAACGAACAACCAGCCGACTTGGGTAGCAACCCTAGATTTGTGTCTAGACTATATCTTGTGGAAGGATGAAATAGTATGAATAAATTGCTCAATATCAGTGGTGTAAAGCACTTTAAAATACTTTTAGGTGGATTCCGCGAGTGTTAGCTGGCTGTACTACAGGCACCTGTCGTCGTCGTGGGAAAGACTCATTGTTATATTTTCGTAAAACAACTGGTTGCAGCAATGAGCCAATCTGGATACTAAGGCGATCCTGAGGGAAATCGACGAGTACCAACAGCTTTACGCTATGGAGGAACAACATACTCCATCATGGAAAGATCTGACTACCTCACAAAATAACTTTAACCCCCCCCCCCCCAAAAAAAAAGATTAATCT
The DNA here is from genome assembly GCF_023373465.1 of Oncorhynchus keta. NCBI lineage: Eukaryota > Metazoa > Chordata > Actinopteri > Salmoniformes > Salmonidae > Oncorhynchus > Oncorhynchus keta. The sequence continues at coordinate 14,268,808 of NC_068432.1, read as the reverse complement.
ACTGACACAGACGATTTACTTTACGTTGAAGTAAAGGCTTGTGCTCTGGCTGTAATCCATACAACAATGTAAAAGTTGTGTGAGGAGGTAGCAGGGCTGAGGGGGATTTTGGAGTTTAGCCAGAGTGAAATTCTCACACACCAAGGAGAGAACAAGGCTCTCACAGCCAAGGTAATAATCCACAATTCCAACATGGATTGTCTACTCAGGGAAAACCAGGCGAGGAAGGAGTCGCTACAAGACATACAAAGTCGTAGCATGCGTGAAAATATATATTTTGGGGGGATTCACATTTACATTTACATTTAAGTCATTTAGCAGACGCTCTTATCCAGAGCGACTTACAAATTGGTGCATACACCTTATGACATCCAGTGGAACAGCCACTTTACAATAGTGCATCTAAATCTTTTTAGGGGGGTGAGAAGGATTACTTACCCTATCCTAGGTATTCCTTGAAGAGGTGGGGTTTCAGGTGTCTCCGGAAGGTGGTGATTGACTCCGCTGTCCTGGCGTCGTGAGGGAGTGTGTTCCACCATTGGGGAGCCAGAGCAGCGAACAGTTTTGACTGGGCTGAGCGGGAACTGTACTTCCTCAGTGGTAGGGAGGCGAGCAGACCAGAGGTGGATGAACGCAGTGCCCTTGTTTGGGTGTAGGGCCTGATCAGAGCCTGGAGGTACTGAGGTGCCGTTCCCCTCACAGCTCCGTAGGCAAGCACCATGGTCTTGTAGCGGATGCGAGCTTCAACTGGAAGCCAGTGGAGAGAGCGGAGGAGCGGGGTGACGTGAGAGAACTTGGGAAGGTTGAACACCAGACGGGCTGCGGCGTTCTGGATGAGTTGTAGGGGTTTAATGGCACAGGCAGGGAGCCCAGCCAACAGCGAGTTGCAGTAATCAAGACGGGAGATGACAAGTGCCTGGATTAGGACCTGCGCCGCTTCCTGTGTGAGGCAGGGTCGTACTCTGCGGATGTTGTAGAGCATGAACCTACAGGAACGGGCCACCGCCTTGATGTTAGTTGAGAACGACAGGGTGTTGTCCAGGATCACGCCAAGGTTCTTAGCGCTCTGGGAGGAGGACACAATGGAGTTGTCAACCGTGATGGCGAGATCATGGAACGGGCAGTCCTTCCCCGGGAGGAAGAGGAGCTCCGTCTTGCTGAGGTTCAGCTTGAGGTGGTGATCCATCATCCACACTGATATGTCTGCCAGACATGCAGAGATGCGATTCGCCACCTGGTCATCAGAAGGGGGAAAGGAGAAGATTAATTGTGTGTCGTCTGCATAGCAATGATAGGAGAGACCATGTGAGGTTATGACAGAGCCAAGTGACTTGGTGTATAGCGAGAATAAGAGAGGGCCTAGAACAGAGCCCTGGGGACACCAGTGGTGAGAGCGCGTGGTGAGGAGACAGATTCTCGCCACGCCACCTGGTAGGAGCGACCTGTCAGGTAGGACGCAATCCAAGCGTGGGCCGCGCCGGAGATGCCCAACTCGGAGAGGGTGGAGAGGAGGATCTGATGGTTCACAGTATCGAAGGCAGCCGATAGGTCTAGAAGGATGAGAGCAGAGGAGAGAGAGTTAGCTTTAGCAGTGCGGAGCGCCTCCGTGATACAGAGAAGAGCAGTCTCAGTTGAATGACTAGTCTTGAAACCTGACTGATTTGGATCAAGAAGGTCATTCTGAGAGAGATAGCGGTAGAGCTGGCCAAGGACGGCACGCTCAAGAGTTTTGGAGAGAAAAGAGAGAAGGGATACTGGTCTGTAGTTGTTGACATCGGAGGGATCGAGTGTAGGTTTTTTCAGAAGGGGTGCAACTCTCGCTCTCTTGAAGACGGAAGGGACGTAGCCAGCGGTCAGGGATGAGTTGATGAGCGAGGTGAGGTAAGGGAGAAGGTCTCCGGAAATGGTCTGGAGAAGAGAGGAGGGGATAGGGTCAAGCGGGCAGGTTGTTGGGCGGCCGGCCGTCACAAGACGCAAGATTTCATCTGGAGAGAGAGGGGAGAAAGAGGTCAGAGCATAGGGTAGGGCAGTGTGAGCAGAACCAGCGGTGTCGTTTGACTTAGCAAACGAGGATCGGATGTCGTCGACCTTCTTTTCAAAATGGTTGACGAAGTCATCTGCAGAGAGGGAGGAGGGGGGATTCAGGAGGGAGGAGAAGGTGGCAAAGAGCTTCCTAGGGTTAGAGGCAGATGCTTGGAATTTAGAATGGTAGAAAGTGGCTTTAGCAGCAGAGACAGAGGAGGAAAATGTAGAGAGGAGGGAGTGAAAGGATGCCAGGTCCGCAGGGAGGCGAGTTTTCCTCCATTTCCGCTCGGCTGCCCGGAGCCCTGTTCTGTGAGCTCGCAATGAGTCGTCGAGCCACGGAGCGGGAGGGAGGACCGAGCCGGCCTGGAGGATAGGGGACATAGAGAGTCAAAGGATGCAGAAAGGGAGGAGAGGAGGGTTGAGGAGGCAGAATCAGGAGATAGGTTGGAGAAAGTTTGAGCAGAGGGAAGAGATGATAGGATGGAAGAGGAGAGAGTAGCGGGGGAGAGAGAGCGAAGGTTGGGACGGCGCGATACCATCCGAGTAGGGGCAGTGTGGGAAGTGTTGGATGAGAGCGAGAGGGAAAAGGATACAAGGTAGTGGTCGGAGACTTGGAGGGGAGTTGCAATGAGGTTAGTGGAAGAACAGCATCTAGTAAAGATGAGGTCAAGCGTATTGCCTGCCTTGTGAGTAGGGGGAAGGTGAGAGGGTGAGGTCAAAAGAGGAGAGGAGTGGAAAGAAGGAGGCAGAGAGGAATGAGTCAAAGGTAGACGTGGGGAGGTTAAAGTCGCCCAGAACTGTGAGAGGTGAGCCGTCCTCAGGAAAGGAGCTTATCAAGGCATCAAGCTCATTGATGAACTCTCCAAGGGAACCTGGAGGGCGATAAATGATAAGGATGTTAAGCTTGAAAGGGCTGGTAACTGTGACAGCATGGAATTCAAAGGAGGCGATAGACAGATGGGTAAGGGGAGAAAGAGAGAAAGACCACTTGGGAGAGATGAGGATCCCGGTGCCACCACCCCGCTGACCAGAAGCTCTCGGGGTGTGCGAGAACACGTGGGCGGACGAGGAGAGAGCAGTAGGAGTAGCAGTGTTATCTGTGGTGATCCATGTTTCCGTCAGTGCCAAGAAGTCGAGGGACTGGAGGGAGGCATAGGCTGAGATGAACTCTGCCTTGTTGGCCGCAGATCGGCAGTTCCAGAGGCTACCGGAGACCTGGAACTCCACGTGGGTCGTACGCGCTGGGACCACCAGATTAGGGTGGCCGCGGCCACGCGGTGTGGAGCGTTTGTATGGTCTGTGCAGAGAGGAGAGAACAGGGATAGACAGACACATAGTTGACAGGCTACAGAAGAGGCTACGCTAATGCAAGGGGATTGGAATGACAAGTGGACTACACGTCTCGAATGTTCAGAAAGTTAAGCTTACGTAGCAAGAATCTTATTGACTAAAAATGATTAAAATGATACAGTACTGCTGAAGTAGGCTAGCTGGCAGTAGCTGCGTTGTTGACACTACACTAATCAAGTCGTTCCGTTGAGTGTAATAGTTTCTACAGTGCTACTATTCGGGGGCTAGCTGGCTAGCTAGCAGTGTTGTTTACGTTACGTTGCGTTAAAAGAACGACAATAGCTGGCTAGCTAACCTAGGAAATCGCTCTAGACTACACAATTATCTTTGAAACAAAGACGGCTATGTAGCTAGCTATGTAGCTAGCTACGATCAAACAAATCAAACCGTTGTACTGTAATGAAATGAAATGAAAATGTGATACTACCTGACCGGGTTGTTGAATTCGATTCAGTAGACGTGTGTGTGGTGACGTTGGCTAGCTGTTAGCTGTTAGCTGTTGGCTAGCTAGCAGAGTCTCCTACGTTAAGGACGACAAATAGCTGGCTAGCGAACCTCCGTGAATTAAGATAATCACTCCAAGACTACACACTCTAAACTACACAATTATCTTGGAAACAAAGACAGCTATGTAGCTAGCTAACACTAAACTAATCAAGTCGTTCAGTTGAGTGAATAGCACTATATACTACAGTGATGCTAATCTGTGGGCGTTAGCTAGCGTTTGCTAGCTCCTGGGCGAATAGCAGTAAGGCTACGTTAGGGCGACGAAATACGATAATTATGCAATTATCTCTGATACAAGGACGGCTATGTGGCTAGCTAAGAAGAGATTGCTAAGATTAGACAAATCAACCGTTGTACTATAATGAAATGTAATGAAAAAGTTATACAACCTGCGGACCGAAGTGCGATGCGACCGCTCGCTCCAACCCGGAAGTCAGATTCCTGAGGATGAATAATCCAGAGGGTTATCAGAGAATCAGAGAATCAGAGAATTAAATAAAATCAGAGAATTCATACAATCCGCCTTGAAACTTCCTATAGAGACTGTAAACAAGGTGGCTTTCCACCGAGTACACGGACTTGGAACTCAGAGCGACAAGACCAAGGGTCTCCGTCTGATCATGGCAAAATGTGAACACTACCAACAAAAGGAGATGATAAAAAGCATGGGAAGGGAGCAAAGGGACCAAATTCGGTCACAATGACCAATTTCCAAGGGAGATAAATAAATGTCATAAGTGACTGTATCCGGTACAGAGGCAACAGAGGGAGAAGGGTAAGCGTGTCTTTCTCATTGTGGACAAACTCTTTATAGATGGACAGCTATTCAGAGACAGCTCCATAACACCATGGCTGTAGTAAATTCTACAGGGACTTCAGGTATCTGAAAATATCTGAACACTATGAAGTGGATATGAACACACACATACTCAATTACATGCTCGCTGGCAAACATATGGACTCATATATACACATACACACCTGATCTCACTCTTTTCTCTCACTCTCTCTTTCTCTCTTCTCTTCTCGCTCACCTCTATTGTCGATAACTGTTTTATAATTGTATGTTTCTTGTTTGTCTATCTTTTTTATGTATTTGTCTATATGTTTATATATGTTTACAACAAGCTAGGGGAAGATACAGAATAGAGGCATTGGTGAATAATAACATATTGTACGAATACATTTGTACTGTAGTGAAGCCGTCTCTATAGTAATGCAAGGTCTCTTTCATGATCATGTGAAACGCCAATTCCTATGGAAATGCTGGGATGTGTTTTTTAAGGATGTTAAAGGTAATTATGATGAAACTATGATGGTGATACGATATGGATTACAATTATCATCATAAGGCTATTTGCACTACATGTTACACACACAGACACAGACACACAGACATTCAACCATGCAAATCGACAGAGTTATTATTTATAATAAATAAGTGAAATAAGTATAGACAGTTATAATTGTCAAGGTTTATCAGATTATATAAAAAACAAGATCAGTCTTTACGTGGCTAAAAGAAAAGGAATATAACATATACTGTTTACAGGAAACTCACTCTACATCCTTAGATGAAGTTGCGTGGAAAAAGGAATGGTGAAATAATTTTTTACATTTTTATGGACAAAGGAACTCAAAAGGTGTGATGATATTAATTAATAGAAATGTTTATCTGAATGTGCAAATAGTCAGGAATGATTCGCAAGGAAGGTGGATCTTTTTGAATATGAAAGTGGACGAAAAAGAGATTTGGCTCATTAATCTATAGGGTCCAAATCAGGGTGATCCATACTTCTTAAAAATATTTATACCAATTTATTGAACTTAGAGGCAACAAATGATCAAATCACTATGGTAGGAGACTATAACACAGTGTTAAGTACCTCAATGGACCGTAAAGGTAATCACTCTACAAACTACCATCACCGTGGCCTTAAGGAAATCACAAATATTATGGACACATTAGAAATAGTGGATATTAGGACACTAAAAACCTCGACCTAGTGAGATATGCATGGAGGAGACTTAATCAAGCAAATCATCTTGACGACTTTCTAAGTTTTAATAGGAGACTGAATGCGATCGGATCATCATTTAATTGGCCTTCACATAACTCTTATAAAATTCCCACGTGGACGGGGATATTGGAAATTTAATCGAAGTTTACTGGAGGACAACTTATTTTTAACTTAGACAAAATCATTTATAACTGAATTTTTCCAGTATAATATAGGTTCAGCAAATCCCCTTATTGTTTGGGATACCTTTAAATGTACCTTCAGCGGTCATTAAATTCAATATTTATCAAAAATAAAAGCGGCCCTCCCGGTTGGTTAAGGGCGCTGTACTGCAGCACCAGCTGTGCCACCAGAGACTCTGGGTTCGTGGGGCAACGCACAATTGGCCTAGAAACCCATCGTCCGGGTTAGGGAGGGTTGGCCGGTAGGGATATCCTTGTCTCATCGCGCACCAGAGACTCCTGTGGCAGGCCGGGCGCGCTAACCAAGGTTGCCAGGTGCACGGTTTCCTCTGACACATTGGTGCGGCTGGCTTCCGGGTTGGATGCGCTCTGTGTTAAGAAGCAGTGCGGCTTGGTTGGGTGGTGTATCGGAGGACGCATGACTTTCAACCTTCGTCTCTCCCGAGCCCGTACAGGAGTTGTAGCGATGAGACAAGTTGGTAGCTACTAAAAAACAATTGGATACCACGAAATTGGGGAGAAAACGGGGTAAAAATAAATAAAAATAATAATAATAATAATAAAAAGCAGTTGCTGGCTAAAGACACAAGACTAAAAAGGGAAATAAATGATCTAATAGTACAGGTAGATAGCAATAAAACGATCAAATCAA